>NW_009646851.1:3205072-3233066 GCF_000708025.1 Charadrius vociferus | reverse complement strand
GGTACGGGAGAGGGCCTGCCACAAGGCGTGGTGTTACTGAGCAGTCGGTGAAGCACGGAGGGATTTCTCTGACGCGGGGCTGGTCAGGCCTGGCTTTAGCTGGTCTCGCTTCTTGGGGGGTTCCTGAGCAGGTGAGACTTGTTGGCATTGATGCATTGAGTTAGTTATAGAAAGTCTGTCAAATCATTGGCAGTTCTTGTGGAGCAAGCGTTGATGTGGCACTTTCCTAGTAATGAGCTTCTCCTGTAGATGCTTATTCCGTATGTGCTCAAAACCAACGTAATGTGGATTTGGGATATTCTTTTTTGTGTCATGGAGAAAGTCCAGAGCAGTTTTAGGGCTGGAGGTACTTCAGTGGTGTTGGGTGAGCTGAGGGATGACTGCTGTGGGTGCAGCCTGAAAAATTAGTATTCTGCAGCACTGTGAGTTGTTGGTTTTCAATAAAACAACTTTGCTAGATGTAGCTGTTACACCTTGTAACAGCTTCTGTTGCAGACTATAAGCAAATCGTGCAGTGGCCAGGCCATTTGAGATTCCAGCTTGTTAACACAAAGTCTTGCAATCTGTTAACTTGAACTTCCTGAACCTATTCATGTCCTCTGCTTTTACAAATTTGGGTTGTGCTAAATGTATTTCTTATGTCTCCTGCTCCTCCAACACTATGGTGCTCAGTCCTCTTCAGAAGCTAACCTGCCTCTCTCCTAGGTTGTCTGCTGTGGTGAAAAATAAGTCAGTGTAAGTGAAAAGAAAGTTAGTGTAGTCTAAATACTGCGTACTTGCACAGAGTACCAGTAGCACAGCGTACCAGTAGCTTGTGAGGGCTAACTGCTCTTTGTAGCTCCTGACCAGAGGTGATGTGTTGGGTTTTTTTCCTGAAATGCAGTTACCTACACCCAGTCCTGATCTTAAAATGGGCTCTCCCAGAGACTCTCTGCAGACAGTCTAGCACAGATGAGTGTCACAGATGAGCAAGGTAGATGTTGTCATTCTAATGACTGTAAATAGCTTTGTATTTTGGTATTTTTCTAACAGCTGCTAAATGAAAAGTATTTAAAAATGACCATAGCAAATCATACCAAAAGCTTCTGTAACCCAGTGCCCTCTTCTAGATAGGGGCCAAAAAGCAGGTAACTAGGTAAGAATAGGTTGGACATGCATTGTAGGGCTGTCTTACATCCTCTACCAGTTGTGGCTTAGGGCTTTCCTAAGCCAGATGCAATGTTTTTCCAATGCCCTCCCAAATTCTTTGATTTCTTTATCACAAGCTATCCTGTCTGCCCCTGGATGTGGAAGTCCAAGGGCTTTGGTAAATGTCCAAAACCCACAGCTTTAGCAGCAAAGAGTTCTGTTACATAGCTATGCACTTGTAATAAAAGAACCCTCAACAGTCTTGCTTGTTTTGAACCTGCCACTGTCTTCCCTATTTGGTACTCCTTCTTCCAGTGTTGAGAGAGAGTAAACGGTCAATCCCATTTCCTCTCAGTGTGCCTCTTGGGATTTTATATTTTGTCTACTAAGAGTCAGACCTATTCCTTTTTCACTATTCCTTGTTCAAGGGCCTTTCTGTACTGTTATTGTTGTTAGGTATCTGTATGTTTCTTGCAAATTAGTTTAATATTTGCTTGCACTAACCTGTGTTATATTTGGTCTGCTTTAGCTAGTGTTCTCAGTGTTCTACTTATGTAATTTATGGTTATTTGCTATTTACAGGTCCGAAAACTTACAGTTTTAGTTCAACAGATTCCAGTGCTTCTGCAAATCTAGATAAATCTGTTCTTAAGGTGAATATCTTTTTTATGTAACTCAGCTTTAGCTTTCATAGTACTCTTTTAGTTGAGTAAATATTTCTTTGTCTCTTCAGTATTATGTTATGGAGGTAAACTGTACTCATGTATTAGACATTAACTGGTTTAGGCTTTATAAGTTTGGGATTTTTCAGTGTGCTTTAAAAATAGGGCTAAATTAAGCAGGATAACGTCTATATTTTTTTTAAGTAATAGATGATACATTGCATGCAGGACTGTTAAGAGTTATGCTTGGGTTTCTGTTGTGCATGTGGATTCTTCTTCCTTTCAGAGGGAGAATACAGATTTTATACAATGACCTCAGTAGCAACCAAAGCTTGGTTCATGCTTTAGAAGTGTTAAAAATACTAAAATGATTATTTTACTAAAATTATTTTTTTAAGCCAGGTAGGAAGGAAAGTGGCATAGATTGTATCTTGATCAAAGTATTTTATACCTGTTCTTGTAAGCAGAGGAGAAAGGCCACCTTCTTTCTGGTAGATTTTTAATTATTATTTCTTTACAGTATTTCCCTTTGACATATTAAATTCCCTTGAAGATGTAAATGGGCCTTCTCTGCAATAAGGATTGAACACTTCTATTTCAAGTAAAAGCATATAGCTTTCAAAAGTAAAAACAAAAAAGTGTCCCTTTCATAAGAAGTGTTTACTGCACTTACGGAAAGCTGGAACATTGGAATTTGAATGGCAGAGAGATTTCTGCATTCTTATTTCTTTAGCCATGAAAAGCATTGGTATGTCGTAAAATTCCGTAACGTTTTGCTTTGTATCAACTAATTTTCTCTGTGCAGGTGATGATAAATGGTAATTTGGAGAAAAGGATTATTGATGTAATCAATGACCATAAAAAACAAAATGATGACAAAGGAATGATTTCCAGAAGACTTACTGCTAAGAAACTACAGGTAGAGTTTAAAGTGATGTTCTCCAAAAATTGTTTATTTAGAATGAACAGGGTTTTTTTTGTCATTCATGTCATGTATCATACTACGCTTCTGCAGGCAGTACAAGCCAGAGTAGTATGCTTTCCAGTAGTTACATTAATGATTAGTTAGTGGAATTAGCAAGTATGCATCTTTATGCATTCAGTAACTAAAATCGGAGTCTTCAGATAGGATAGAGGAATAGCACTTAATCTGAATGTTTCATGTTTCCTAAATTTTTTTGTTCCATATAGCTGGAAAATTGTGGATTTATCTTTCTAACTAGAAAATACATTTTATACAGAGGCTGGAATGTAGATTTATTTATAAATATTTACAATAAAAAGTATTGTAAGCTCTGTATGCAAAACATAATCTTTTTACTTGGGTTTCTAATATATTAAATGGAGGTAAACAGCATAAATTAATGCTAGTTATCCAATATGTGGGAAATAAGAGTTTACAGGCCAGTATTAGATTACTAGATTAAATCCTAATATTTTCTGACTTTGCTTTATTTGTAGGATGTGTACATGGCTTTACAAAGATTCTCTTTTAAGACTGAGCACATTGAAGAAGCAATGAAAAATACGCTTTTATATGGTGGTGATCTTCACTCTGCACTTGACTGGCTTTGTTTAAACCTTCCTGATGGTAAGTATGGTGGCAGAGAACTGACTACAGTTTTTAACAGACGAGTAATAGAACCTACTCTGGCATGGTGTTATGGTTTGAGAAACCTATAACAGTTTGTTGTCATTTAGACAATCATTCTATCACCTGATGACCCCTCCCCACCCGGGAAAGGGAATCGGGGGGGGACTGATCCTGATACCAATACAGAATATGCAAAGATAATACTCAGCCAATTCTATCAGTTGGAAGCTGTGCGCTCCCAGCAGTGGGCAGTAAATGTTGGACACTGTGAGCGATACGGCTTCAGGAGGAAGGGAAGGGCTCAGGGGTCTGGCACCGGGGCAAGAAGTTCTCAGGATGGCAGCCATCATAGAAGAGAGAGAACTTTGCATCGAAGTTTCTGATTTATAGTGAGTGTGACCTTCATGGTATGAAATAATCCTGTTGGCCAGCCTGGGTCAAGTGCTCAGGTCTTGCTTCTGCTCATCCCCAAACCTGGCAAGCTCGAAAACACAGACTTTAAAACCCACACAACATAGCTGGCTACAAAGTAAATATTTTCACAAATTCAGACACTAGAGTCTTCTAAAAGTGCATTTTTCCCAAGCATTAGAAGAGAAACTAGTCCTGTGTTGCTCAAACCAGGACACATGGGAATGCTTCATAGTAGTAATTAATTTAATGTTTCACTAAGACTGATAGTCATGACAGTGTTCATTTCCTAGATGTGCTCCTGACTGGTTGTGGGATATTTTTTTTTAGTGTTTGAAGTCTTTTAGACCTCTTGTTCCTACTTTTAGACTTTTATGAAAGTCCAACAAGCAAATGCTGACTTATCGAAATGCTAAAGACTAATTTTATTTCAGGCATGCTGGTTTTGTTTTATGTTCTTCTAGTTGGCTCCAAATACGTTGTAAAAGACTTTCAGTAGTCGTTATTGATGTTTTCTGTGACATGGGGTTTTTTATTTTGAAGATGCCTTGCCTGAAGGTTTTAGCCAGCAGTTTGAAGAACAGCAACAGAAACCTAGAGCAAAATTTTGTTCTCCGGTGTCACAACGTGAACCTCCACCTTGCATAGTAGATAACAAAAAGAAAGAAAATGGACCTGAATCTAAGGTAATCTGAGAAATTAATTTGTATTTACTGCGGGGAAAGAGAGGATGAAATTTTTGAAAATACAGAATTTGCATTGACTTCCAACACCGATGTGAAAAACTTCTGAAAATATGGTATGCTTAATAATTGTCACCCATATTATTTTAACTTCAATGGAGTAGTTATTTGAGGTAAGATTTTTTTGTGTGTGTGTGTGAAATCTAGAAGGCTCTTCATAGTTCATTTTTTTGGTAAAACATAGATTAATTTTCTCCTGGAATGGGTTCATTCTATTTGTTTACAGATGGCACTCTTTAGTTACTTGTGTGGGTTTAAGCTTGCCTGTGTTTTGATTCCTGTGGTTATTGATCCTTAAACCTAGAAATCAAAAGGATATCTTGCAAAAGTGGTGGATTTTTTTAGTTAAAGTTTTTTTCAGCAGTTATAATTATCCAAGTGTTAAGATCTATGTAAGTATATTGTGAAATGTTTGATCTGTACTGTTTTATTTATGTCATACAACTTTGTTTATATATGTAATCTTAAGCAATCGTTCCTAAATACTGACAGAGAAAAGTGTTGGTGTTTTCACTTACTGTTATCATTACTTTTAATTTTTATTGCTCTTCCTAGGGCAAGAACATGGAGAAAGAAGTGAGTATGAAGGAATGGATTTTGCGATATGCTGAGCAACAGAGTGAAGAAGAGAAGAATGAGTCTGTGAAAGAGACAGATGAAGAAAAGTTTGACCCGGTAAGATAGAATAACACTTCATGGAAGTCTTTCAAAAAGCTCGTATGTCTGGTACATCTGCAAGTGGTGGATCTATTTGTTAAAAATTGGGAATTTTTTTAGATTATCATTTTTACATTTGCAGGCTACTGAAGGGGAAATGTGTTGAAACGTCTCCTTTCCTAAGTTGTTTTTCCTTTCCTATTTTTTTGTACTGGGCTCAAAATACTGAATGCATGGTGCTGGAAAGGAATAATTCTTAAAACACACCTCAGTGAGATTAGGAAAGGGACTACCGAATTCTGAGAGGTTTTGACTGTTAGTTATATAAAAACTCATTGTTCCTCTTTGTGTAAGCTTGGTATAAAGGACAAACCCCCCCACTTTTTGGTTATGAAGTTCATTAAAAGTGACAAGCATACAATATTCAACTTGCAATTAATAATTCTGTTTCAAATAGAATGAGAGGTATGTACATCTGGCTGCCAAGCTTTCAGAAGCAAAAGAACAAGCAAGCATCTCCAAGCAAGACAAAGATAAGCCAAGTCAGAAGGTAGCACAGGAGAAAATAAGAAGAATTCAGCAAGGTAGAGCTATACAAATTACCTGTGGTTTGTTTTGTGGCCTGTGTATTTGTTAGACAAGTAAGTCTCTGAGTCAGCCTGAATTGATTTCATCAACTTTTACATCTTGCTGAAATTCTAAAAAGTCAGTAACATTTCACTACTACTGTTTTTGAGTGCTTAGTATAAATTAATATAATCAATCGTTTCTTTTTAGAAGAATAAATACTTGGCAATTAATGGGTGTAAGTTGTATTCTCTCTGACAGAAATGGCAGTACTTGAAGAACATCCAGTATTTAATCCAGCTGTAAAGATTTCAAACCAACAACAAAATGAAAAGAAAAAAACTCCCTCACCTCAGCCTCAAGAAACCACTTTGAATTTGAGCTTGCTTGAAAAACCCGATGGTGCTGCAAAGGAAGAGAAAGGTGTGTTGGAAATGGTTCGGTACAAGTTTGAACTGTACCACAAATTTCCAGTATTAATTCTTGTTTTTCTAAGTTGCATTGCCTTGCAGTCCTGAGTCATTGAGCTCTAATTGTGGGAAAGGAGGTAGACTACCTGACTGAACAAGCTGACTTTTAAAGAATCTGTATTTGTTTTAGCAGATGATGTTGAAAGCTATTTTTGCCATAATGTCGTGTCTAAAATTTTGAGATCTTTTTAATTGTAGGGCTAGTTACTGTTTCCATTGTCACTCTGTCATCTTTTTAACCTATTTTCATTTTAAACCTTTGAACTGTTACTTATTTTCTAAAAAAACAAATGTTAGTGAAAGTTCTTAGATTATTGGGTGATCAAAGATAGCAAACGAAATATTGTAATTAGTTTCCTGCTAGATCGTTTTATGGGAAAAACAGGAATTCCTATCATGTATCAGTACCAGTATTTCTGCAAAACACTTTAGACTGTTTTCTAGTAAAAATACGGGGGGGGCGGGGGGTAAAAACGTTCTTGGCTATGAAAGAAATATAAAACTGAGACTTAAAATATGTCTTCCTGCTCTCGTAGTGAAAAAGAAAGAACCTCTAGATATACGAAATTTTGATTATAGTGCTCGAAGCTGGACCGGTAAATCTCCAAAGCAGTTTTTGATTGACTGGTGCAGGAAGAATTTTCCCAAGAGCCCAAATCCTGCTTTTGAAAAGGTTCCAGTTGGAAAATATTGGAAATGTAGGTATGTATTTCCTATAAACTTTACATTTTCCTTTTGGTTCATATAAAAATAAAAATGCTGGCTACTTCTGTCCTGTCATGTCGATCCAGATTTATAGGAGTACAGTGTGTTTTATCCAAAATGTCTGGTTTTTTTTTTTTAAGTCCACCAGGGAGGTATTTCACTCTGGATAGCTCTACAAAAGTAATGATTAGACTGGATGGTATCACAAAAATAAGATTCTAGTGAATGATCCCATGAAGAAGGGATTTGTTTTTAATTCTGTACAGCTGAATGAAAGGTTGTCTAGTGAACATGTGAGATAACTTTGGACAATTAACTTCTGGTATTCAAAGTAATATGTTAAATCATAGGTTTTAAGCGTAGGAATACCAAAAAACCACTTTGGGGATTATTTAAAATAAAGTGAAAGTTAGAAATTTGTATGAAAACTACCATAAGTTTGTAACCAAAACAGGGCAGTATCAGTGATTTTTAAATTTATTTTAGAAAACAAGTCTATAATATAGTGGTATAAAATAGAATATTACCATGTACAAGTAAAGTAGACATAGCGTTACTCATTTGTAATGCTTCTTGAAGGAATCAAGTAAAAGAAATTGTTGTCTTGCTCAAGTTAAAAGCTACTAATGCACTGTCCCCCTAATAATATGAGAAATTTGACTGCTGGTCTGGCTGGTGTAACTGTTGAACAGATGTTTGCATTTCAGTAGATCATTTAACAGTCAATTCAATCTATGTTAAGTAGTTACAAGCACACAAACAAATATTTAGTCCTTCTTCAAAGCAACTAACCTTGCTGATGATCTGTATGTGTACAAATACTTCTGCTTTGAAGAAAATTAAGGCATTCGTTAAGAGAAAAAAATACCACAAATTCGCTGTTGGAACGTGCTGCTGAAAACTTTGCTATTCAATTAGACTTTATTGACTGTTTCTGTTTACAAAATATTATTGAGTTAAGTTTACTTAGCTTAGTTTCTCTATTTGAATGTCACTCCTATGTTTTTAACAAATACATTAACAGGTGTGTTATTTATAGAGGTAATTAAAATTGAGAGAAATGCCTGTATGAATTTGTCTTTAAGGGTCAGGATTACAAAATCATCAGACGATGTAATGACAATGTGTCCTACAATCGTGACAGAAGATAGTATGCAAGCACAACATCTAGCTGCTACTTTGGCACTCTATCATTTAACCAAAGGACAAGTAAGTTTTTCACCAATATTACTGTTTTTATCCTGAAACTTACCTCTACACTTATTTGTTACGATATCTGTGGTTAAATTCTAAAAGCAGTTTAATGAAGTGTTTCCCAGGACATTTTTTACTTGTCTGCTAATTTGCTTTTAGTTATAATCATGCCTATGTGTTTTAGCATACAAGGAGGAAACTTTTTGATAGTAAAACTATTCTTTTGGTGTTGTAAAGAATGCAAGCTAGTTGAAAATAAGGTGTATTGTTTACACTTATATTACTGCTTTCATAGTTTCTATATTGAAAAGTAGCTCCCTATTTAATGATTTGTCATATCTTTTGCTGCTCAAATTCATTTACACATAAAATGTTAGCGATACTGCTTAGTAGTACACAAAGTAATTTTTCTCTGCTTTTTCCACCTGAAGTCAGTTCATCAGTTACTGCCTCCTACCTACCGAGATGTCTGGCTAGAATGGAGGGACACTGAAATAAAAAAGGAAGAGGAAAACAAGATACAAACCAACAAACCTCGTGATAACTTTATTGCTAGATTATTAAACAAACTCAAACAACAACAGCAGCTACAATCTGAAAACCAACCAAGAGTATCTGAGGGCCCTGAAGATTCCTGGGAAAACTTAGTTTCTGATGAGGATTTCAGCAGTCTCTCCCTTGAGACCTCAGACGCAGATGATTTGGAACCTTCCAGGATTTTGTTCAAAAAGCTGCAAAGTTCCTCAAGATACCAGAGGCTTCTGAAAGAGAGACAGGTGTTACCTGTGTTCAAGCACAGACACACAATTGTAGAAACTCTTAAAAAACATCGAGTAGTTGTTGTGGCTGGGGAAACAGGCAGTGGGAAGAGTACCCAGGTGCCCCATTTCTTGTTAGAAGACTTACTGCTAGATGAAGGATCAAATAAATGTAATATTGTTTGCACACAACCCCGAAGAATCTCAGCAGTGAGTCTGGCAACCAGGGTTTGTGAAGAGCTAGGCTGCGAATCAGGACCAGGAGGAAAAGTAAGATGTGTCTGAATTCCTTTTTCTAGTCTTGATCAAATACAGGGGGCTGGGTTGTTGGTACAAAGTGAAAACATTATTTCTTACATAACCAAATAATTCCCTTTAAAAGGGCTTCTTGCTATGTCAGCTGTTTCTTTCCAAATTGTCACCTGTGTACCTCTGGGTATCCATTTTAAGTCTGTTGCATGTCTATTATTAGGGGTGGAGGAAACTTCCCTGAATAAGGCTCTGAGCAATCCAATCTGGCCTTGAGTGAGGCCCTGCTTTGAGAGAGGCACCCTACAACATAAGTGCTTTTCTTCAAGTAACAAAATAAAGGTCCTTTATGTTTTATGGTAGTATATTTGTGCAAAAATATTTTTGTTTGAGGACTGAAAAGAACACTGAGTTTACCAGCTCTTTGCTATTCTGGAGAAACTTAGTTGTAGATTTCAGTGTATTTTCCCTTTCTCAACAAAGGAAAGTGTGCATGTGGAAAAAACAGTAAATGACTGACACACCATACTAATTAATTAGCAATTTATTCAGTGTCTGAATTTAATTGTCGTGGTTTGGGCTTAAATTTCACTTAATTTTGAACATCTTTAGCTTCTATACTATTTTAAGTTATCCTATATTTCTTAATATCTTTTTTTAAAGAATTCCCTGTGTGGATATCAAATTCGTATGGAGTCAAGAACAGGAGAAGCCACAAGACTACTGTACTGTACAACAGGTGTCCTGCTTCGGAAACTTCAAGAAGATGGTCTTCTTTCAAGTATATCTCATGTTATTGTAGACGAGGTTATCAGCTCTTACTATTCTGCAGAAACTATAGTTATTCTGGGCCTTGACTTGTGCTAAAACCTTACTATAGATATGTTTTTCTAATTCTAGGTACACGAAAGAAGTGTCCAGTCTGATTTCTTGCTAGTTATTCTGAAGGAGATCTTGCATAAACGTTCAGACCTGCATTTGATTCTAATGAGTGCTACTGTAGACAGTGAGAAGTTCTCCAGCTATTTCTCACACTGTCCCATTTTAAGGATCTCTGGGAGGAGTTACCCTGTTGAGGTAGGTGAATGTTTCTTTGATTATGCAAGACACTTTGTATGCATGTATACAGTGTTTGCCTGGTTAGTGTCTATAGGTATTTTTGGTAAGAAAAAAAGTGATGTAGGTGTATTTCCTATCTTAAATGTGTGTTTCAAGGACTTGTAGTCTTTTCCCTTTTTGAAAATAAAAAATAGCTTCAGTGCTTTGAAGTACAGAGTTGTATTTTTTTTTGATGGACTAATTATTGATTAAAATCAGTCCATCAGTGACACTTTGATTTTTCTCTATTCAACCTAGGTAGAAAGGGAAAGCATTAAAGAATTTCCTTCACCCCCCATGCAAAACTATCTTTACTGTTATGTATGTTTCTTAGGCATGTTATATAGGCTATGGTAAAGGTAATGGTGGCAGTCATGTGGAGAGGCCCATTAACAAACTCATAGCAGCTCTAAGTTCAGGTTTTCAAAAAGCACAAAAATGTTTAAGTTGAAATTTGCAAGATCTCTTACAACATTAAAAGAGAAGGGCATGCCTTGTTCAGCATTGTGTGTAAGCTTTGAAAAACAAAAAAGGTGCTGGTTAATTTTTAACATGTATTTCTTCTGTGAATTTTCACTAAAGATTTTCCATGTTGAAGACGTAATTGAAGCAACTGGCTATGTTCTGGAGAAAGACTCGGAATATTGTCAGAAGTTCTTGGAGGAGGAGGAGGAAGTAACAATAAATGTTACTAGCAAAGGGGGAGGCACGACAAAGTATCAGGTAAAATAGAAATTTCTAGTTTTGGCTTGGAAATGTTGAGATTTTTTTAATTTTATCACTTTCATTCCTCTTAAATGTGATTGGATTGTATAATGTCAAATATAATTTCAGTTGGTAAAAGACAAACACAATGGCACTCCTACAGTGGAAACCAAATATTTATTAACGCTGCACCGGTGTGTTTGTTTCTCCATCTCCTTTATAGCTGCCTTGATTTTGCTATATTTGACACTGAGTTCTTTTGTACAGATTCCTAGCTCTAGACCTATAAATAGCAGCAAGAGAAAGCATTTAAGTGGGTTTTTTTTCTACCGAAGAATTCTCTTAAGTGGTGAACCTAAAAACAGAAGAGGCAATGCCCATATCCTTCTTAGCTAAAAAACTCCCAAGATCCTCTTACTTGTTATGCCAAATGAGATGATTTACATGAGATTATTATGTAGAGCTTTTTAGTTTAACAGGCTGAGGTTAATCCTGTAGGTACTCTGCAGTGACAGCTGTATGTGCTTTTGGATCAAAATTCATGAAGGGAAGAGTATGTGAAAGCCATCTGACTCTAGGCAGCTTAGGCTGTTCATCTAGGCTGCATGTATTTTGCGTAGATACCTGTCTTCTCTTACTTGCTCTCTCAACATCTCTGCAGGACTGTTTAGCTTGATGTGACCAAACACTGATGCATATATTGGAAAGTATGCTGTCGTGTGCTCTGCAGATTTTTTTTTTTTTCCTCCTAGATTTGTAGTTACCCCATACATCACAACAGCATCCTCTAGTTGAAGCCCAAATGCTCTCCTGAGCACTCCTCCATCTTTTGTTTTTCTTCTGTTGAGCCTTCAATACAGAAGGATATATGGTGCATATAGGATAAGTGCATTGATTAACAATGTGTTGTGGTTTGGCCCCAGCCGGGAACAAAGAACCACATGGCTGCTCATGCAACTCCCACAGCTGTGGGCACAATCAGAAGAAAAAAGGCAGAAATTCGTGGGTTGAGATAAAAGCAGTTTAACAGAACAGCAGAAGCAAGAGAAAACACTAACAATAACACCGGTAAAGGAATATACAAACACGATTACACTGCTGCAGCTGGCTCCAAGTGACTTCCTGGCCCCCCCCCCCCCCCCCAACACACACCCCGCAGACACCACCGCACAACAACATTTTTTTTTCACCCCCCCCCCCCCCCCCAAAAACCTGGGCATGGGTCACATGGCATGAAATACCTGTGTCCCCTGCTGGCTCCTTGGGAAAACTAACCCCATCCCTGCTGGAACCAGGACACAATGAAATAATTTACAGTAGTGCCACTTAACATGGAAGCCTTACGCTAAGTATGTATCTGTAAGAGGTTTATAAACAACTTAAATGTCTGTATGTTCTGCTAACTCTCCCTTCATCCTCCTTTCCTCCTGCTCCAAAACACTGCAGGTGTTTCCACCTGATGCAGTCTTAACTAATGGTTGCAATGAAAGTTGAAAAGGGTGAGGTGAGGGAGAGGAGGAAAGGGAGACTTGTTTCTTATACCCCAAAACAGGAGTTTTGAAAGAAGACTAGCCACTCTGTTATCCCATTTTGAATTGATACCAACTGAATGCCAGATACAGACCTGGGAACTGTATTCAGTTGTAAAAAAGGCTGTATAGTACTGCTTGCACAAACTTTGATTTTTACTTTTTTTTTTTTTAATTTGGGATGTTGTTTAAGAGTAGTAGATAACTATACACAGGTTATGTAGGTGACTGATTTAATCTAACTCACTGATTTTTGGTGGGAAGTTAAACAATTTAAATGTCTCTTATCTCAATCTCTGTTTTAAGAAACCTAAATTAAGCAAATGACAAATTGACCTTCTTCTCTGTTACCTAATTCTAAACCACTGAGAATGACTTTTTTTTTTTTTTCCTGCTCTTCTTTTTTAGGAGTATGTCCCAAACCAGTCTGGATCTGGTATCGATTTGGCTCCTTACTATGCAAAGTATAGCAGTCGTACACAGCAGGCTATCTTCTATATGAATCCTTACAAGATCAACCTTGAACTTATATTGGAGTTGCTTGCGTACTTAGGTACAGTCTATTTCTAAAGAAGTTTATATAGTGGGGCTGTCCTTTGGACTTATTTTCCAGTGCTTTCTACTGATAATGAAGCACTTGAATACATTCTTACATAGAATCACAGAATAGTTTGGGTTGGAAGGGACCTTTAAAGGTCATCTAGTCCAGCCCCCCTGCAATGAGCAGGGACATCTTCAACCAGATCAGGTTGTTCAGAGCCCCGTCCAACATGACCTTGAATGTTTCCAGAGATGGGGCATCTGCCACCTCTGTGGGCAACCTGTGCCAGTGTTTCACCACCCTTGGCATAAAAAATTTCTTCCTTATATCTAGTCTGAATCTGCCCTCTTTCAGTTTAAAACCATTACCACTTGTCCTGTTGCAACAGGCCCTGCTAAAAAGTCTGTCCCTATCTTTCTTATAAGGCCCCTTTAAGTACTTAGAGTGCTATGAGGTGTCTCTGGAGCCTCCTCTTCTCCAGGCTGAATAACCCAAACTTTCTCAGCCTGTCCTCATAGGAGAGGTGCTCCAGCCCTTTGGTCATTTTTGTGGCCCTCTGGACCTGCTTCAATAGGTCCATGTCTGCTGTACTGAGGACACCAGGGCTGGATGCAGTACTCCAGGTGGGGTCTCAAGAGAGTAGAAGAGAGGGGCAGAATCACTTCTCACCCTGCTGGCCACATTTCTTCTGATGCAGCCCAGGGTACAGTTGTCTTTCTGGGCTGTGACTACGCATTGTCAGCTCATGTCCAGCTTTTCATGCACCAGTATCCCCAAGTCCTTCTCAGCAGGGCTGCTCTCAATCCCTTCATCCCACAGCCTATATTGATACAGAGTTTTCCAGGATGCTTCATGTGGCCTGGCCTTGTTGAATCTCATGAGGTTCACATGAGCCCACTTCTCAAGCCTGTCCAGGTCCCTCTGGATAGTATCCCATCCCTCAGGTGTGTCAGCCACACCACTCAGCTTGCTGTCATCTGCAGACTTGCTCAGGGTGCACTCAATCCCGCTGTCTGTCATTGATGAAGATACTAAACAGTACTGGTCCCAATACAGACTCCTGAGGGACACCAGTTGTCAGTGATCTCCAGCTGGACATTGAGCCATTGACCACTACCCTCTGGATGTGACCATCCAACCAACTCCATATCCATCGAACAGTCCATCCATCAAATCCATACCGCTCCAATTTAGAGAGAAGGATGCTGTGGGGGACCATGTCAAAGGCCTTACAGAAGTCCAAACAGACGACATCTGTAGCTCTTCCCTTGTGCATGATGAAGTCACTCTACCATAGAAGGCCACAGGTTTGGTCAGGCAAGACTTGCCCTTTGTGAAGCCATGCTGGCTGTCTTGAATCACCTCCCTGTCCTCCCTGTGCCTTAGCATAGCTTCTAGGAGGATCTGTTCCATGATCTTCCCAGGCACAGAGGGGAGGCTGACAGGCCAGTAGTTCCCAGGCTCCTCCTTTTTAAAAATGGGTGCAAAGTTTTTTCCTTTTTCCAGTCACTGGGGACTTGCCCTGACTGTCATTATTTTTCAAATATCATGGAGAGTGGCTTTGGGAATACAACAAACAAAAGCACTGGCAATCTACACCAGCCAATGCCCTCTGGACTCTGGGGTGCATCTTGTCAGGTCCCGTAGGCTTATGTATGTTTGGGTTCCTAAGGTGGTCACAAACCTGATCTTGTCTTGCAGGGAGGGACTTTGCTCCCCCAGTCCCTCTCTTGCAGTCCCTCCACTGGGGAGATGTGGGAAGAGAGATTGCCAGTGAAGACTGAGGCAAAAAAAGTTGTTGGGTACCTCAGCCTTCTCCTGATCTATTTTTACCAGTTTGCCAGTCTTTCTCATCAGGGTGGTTATGCTTTCTTTGAGCTTCCTTTTCTGGCTGACATACCTGTAGAAGCCCTTATTATTCTTTGCATCCCTTGCCAAGTTCAGCTCCAGCTGCGCCTTGGCCTTCCTGACCCCCATCCCTGCACAACCAGACAGCATCCCTGTACTCTTCCCAGGATACCTGTCCCTGCTTCCACTGCCTGTGCATTTCCTTCTTGCCCTTTAGTTTGACCAGCAGGTCTCAACTTAGCAATGCTAGTTTCTTGCCCTCCTTTCCTGGCACCCGGGGATCGAGAGCTCTTGGGCTCTGCAGAAAGCATCCTTAAAGATCTGCCAGCTCTGTTCTGTTCCCTTGTTCCTGAGGGCAGTTTCCCAGGGGGTCCTATTGGCTAACTCCTTGAATATTTGGAATTTTGCTTTCCTAAAATTCAGGGTCCTGACTTTACTGTTCACCTGACCCGTACCCCTCAGGTCTGCAAACTCCACCTGTGCATCATCAGTACAGCCCAGGCTGCCTCCAGTCTTGATGTCACCAATTAGCTCACTTGCCCTGGTGAAACATCCCAAAAAGCATTTACTGCAGGGCCCAGCATTAGTTCCTGTTCTCAAATGAAAATGTTTGCAAATGCATGTTTAACTGTGTGCCTGTACTGTAACTTTCCAGATAGAAGTCCCCAGTTCAAGAACATTGAGGGTGCTGTGCTGATCTTTCTACCAGGCCTTGCCCATATCCAACAGCTGTATGATCTCATTTCAACTGACAGAAGATTTAACTTGCGTGACAGGTAATGCAGATATTTTTATAAATTAATAGTTTAACTTAATATGTTTGTTTGGGTTTTAAGGTCTGCCGTTCTTGAAAAGGGAAGCTGAGAGTTATGCCTCTGAGCTGTTTGTGCTGCAAACGTACTTTCATTATCTGAAAATAATACAAGCAAAACTAACAGGTGCTTAGGAATAATACAGTAATAATTATCTTATTTTATTTTTCAACAAACTTAAAAGCACTTGACTACGTCTTTTCTACTGCTTAGGTTATGGAACCTAACGTATCTGATATATACCTTTCTGTAGCTTACTGTTTACATGGAAGTCACTACTTCCTGAGAAGAGATCCAGAGACAGTAACCTACCAAGAGAAATGGCATAGGCTTGTAATGACAATATAGTTTTGAAATTTATTTTGTGAGTAACTAAAAGTTAGCAACACGATGGCATAAAAAGAACATTTGCAGTCAAATTCTAAAGATTCATAGATCGACTGAGATGTCAAATGTCAAGGTCTGGAAGAGAAGGAAAGTACAAATCTCTGTATCCGTCTCATCTCAAAAGGCCTTTGTTTACTCAGGCTGGAAGTTGCATGTGCTTATAGTTCTGTTCAGAGTTTCAATAATGGTCATTCTCTTGGAAGCACAATGTAAAGAACTCGGGTTTGTGGACACCTGCATCCCTTTTTTTGCTAGGCTATTGATGTAAAGTAACTTAGGTTTCTGCAGTAGCAGTATCTTTCCTGCACTGTTACCAAATAGAAGAACAACCCTATGAACTAATGGTGATATTCTTTCTTGACACTATAATAAAACATTGAAGCAGACTTTTATACCCAATCACACAAAATTTTACTCTTTCAAGTGTCGACTCTTGTTGCTTTCTCCAAACAGTTGTCATCATTCTGGTCCCACTTTTATTTTTTTTTTTTTTATTGTATCATAACTTGATAAGTGTATATTGATTAGTGTAATTTCTTGTTCTAGGCACAGGTTGATAGCTTTGCATTCTGTTCTTTCAACTCAAGATCAAGCAGCTGCATTTACAATACCTCCTCTTGGTATTAGAAAGGTATGATATATTTAGAAATGCAAAGCTCACTACAAAGGAGAAACTTTCTGTGGGTGCAACTCTGAATTGCTTTAATATCAAATCATACAGAATTGCACAGCAACCAGTCACTTCTTTGCAGTGAGAAAATCCCAGGAACAATTATTCTAATTTGGTGCTCTAACAGATAGAAGCCAGCATGCTGTGAAAACCTTGACAGTAATCAGACAAATTTTTAAATCTAACATTTTCCTAAGACCTTCTTTAATTGTTGCTTTCCTCTATTTTAACTATTGTTAACCAGTAACTGTAGCTTATATGTAGGAAAGTAATATTGTACTTGCTGCCAAACTATTTAATTAAAAATTGACCAATTTTGGCAGGTACTAGCTAGTAATTCTCATGGATCATGAAACAAAAAGTGAATGCAAAATTCTCACTTAACTTTTGATTCTTCAGTAATCGGGAAGACTAAACCATTTTCCAAGTCATCTAGCTTTTAATTCTTTGTCAGATTACTTAAAGAAATGTTTCTGGATAAAAAACTTTAAACAAATTTATTCCATAATATTGATTAAAAGGATGAAAACTGTTAGGTAGACATTCCATAATTCTTCTATTTATGTTATGTTACTTCTTTTCAGATTGTTTTGGCAACCAATATAGCGGAGACAGGTATTACAATACCAGATGTTGTCTTTGTAATTGATACTGGGAGAACAAAAGAAAATAGGTGAGTTTGATTTGCATCAATCATCCTGTAATTACTGTAAATACTTGGAGGTTAGTACTGCAAGAATTTTTGTACTTTCCTTATTAAACTGCAGTCCTGGACAAGAAATGTGCTGAGCTCATTGCACAGCTTGCAGTTTAAGTACAAGTTTGGGATGAATCTTTGGGTTTTTAAATGGTGTGAAGAACAGCAAGGGGAGTTCATAGATGTGGAGAATTGTGATTAAGTACTAGTTTAAAAATAAAGTGGATCCTTTTTATGCTATCTCAGTTTTTAGAAGTTATTTTTGGCCATTTTAAATGTGAAAGGTCCTAAAGAATGTATTAGAACAACTGTGAATTGCTGGGGAGATGAAATAGTACAATAGCTCTTTCATTTTCTAATTTTTACATTTTCACTAGTGAGTTATATCCAAGGTTCTATGATGTACAGTTTCCCCCAGGTATGCTTAGTTTTCAAAACTAAATACAATCTTTTCAAATAAATACTATTTAGGTATATTATTAATATGCTGGTATTTAAGTATACATCAAAATTTTAATTCTGAAATCTGAATGGGCACTTGCTTTACAATTTTTAAGGTATCACGAAAGTAGTCAAATGAGTTCCCTGGAGGAGACCTTTGTTAGTAAAGCTAGTGCTCTGCAGCGACAAGGAAGAGCTGGGCGTGTTAGAGATGGATTCTGCTTCCGAATGTACACAAGAGACAGGTACTGTAAACTCATTTAGCAAGATTTTGTTAATCACATAAATATCTTTGGGTTTTTTCTGTGCAAAAACAAGAAGTCATGTTGAAATTCACTTCAGTTACTGCAAACTGGAAAGATTAAACTGAAAAAAAACCAACAAAACAAAACCAAAAAACCCCAGAGAATTTGAATATCATATGAATAAAGTTATAGTTTTTTGTTCACAATTTTGAAGTTAATTTTATTCTTAGTGTCTCTATGATGTAGTGTTTTGGAAAAAAAAAAAACCCCACACTCTTACAATTAAAGGAAAAGTGCAGCACCAAGGAACTGTAGAAGATCATTTTTTAACATCATCTACTGCCCTGCATCGAATATACACAAACCCTACCTCCTAAACTTTAAATTTTTTCTCAGACAAATCGGTAGGTTTCTGAAGTGATATCTCTATGGAAAAGAGATGGGGAAAATATCAAATTACAAAGCACTGCAGAATTAGTTTGTTACTGCAGTGGAATAACCTTTTTCCTGTTTGTCTGAAAGTCCAAAGCAACTTTCAGCTGAGAAACAGTTAAAGTATTTTGAAATAACCAATGAAGCGTGCATTTTAGCCACATGCAAGACTCTCAGTTTGAGAGCTATGCATTTTAAGAATCTGTTTTGAAGATCGGGGTCTTACTGCTTTTCGTTCTCTTTCACTGAAACTTTTGCTTTCCAAGCTACCACACAGGCCTTAATTCAAAGGGTGAACAGTTTACCCCTGCATTAAAACACTTGCAGCTCCCTGTCTTGCCCCTCAAAAGAACATCTGCAAAGAGTGAGCGTGTGAAACATGAGTTTATAAGTTGAATTCAAAGATTAAATCAAATATCTGTGATTCTATGTTTTTATGATGATGCAGGTTTGAAAGTTTCATGGAATATTCTGTTCCAGAAATACTGCGTGTGCCTTTGGAGGAATTATGCCTTCATATTATGGTATGGTTTTGGTTTTGGAATTACTGACCGTTGTTAGCTAAAAAATATTACATGTGCCTCTGCAGTAATTATTCATAATATCATGTGGTTTTGGTTTCGGAATTACTGACCTTGTTAGCTAAAAATGTTTGCTAGGACAGCCCTAATCCAGTGTAGTTAGTGGGGCTTCTGCCACCAGGGCGGGGGGAACCCAGTACCTGTGTGTTGGAAAATCCATAGCGTGCTGCTGAGTGAGAATAGCATACTATACTATTCCAGTTTACCTCAGAGTGACAATTCAAACTTAGTTAAATATAACCCTTCAAGCTGATTCTGCTTAAGGACGCAATTCCATTCACTCTATTCCCATCCTGTGTGAGTAGGATGTACATGGGAAAACAAGCAACCTGGCAAATTAGTGCCAGGCTGAATTGCTTGTCATCAGGTCTGTGACTCTCCTGCTCATCTATGACCATTGATAATACACTTCTGTGATCGGTGGTCATGCCATACGAAGTTCTTCCATACGAAGTTCTTCCAAACAATGAAGTTTCATTAACCTAATGTGGGGCACATCTGCATTCTGGGAACCAAGAGGCTGGTTTAAAGGGGAAGGAATGTGGGCTTTTGATTGCAAGAAAGGCTTTCCAGTTTCCTTTGTAGCTGCTATAAAAGTTCATTATAATTAATTTTTATATTGAAATATATGCTCATTTACTCCACAGAAATGCAATCTTGGCTCTCCTGAAGACTTCCTTTCCAGAGCATTAGACCCTCCACAGCAGCAAGTAATTGGTAATGCAATGAACCTGCTGAGGAAGATTGGGGCTTGTCTGTTAAACGAGCCCAAACTGACTCCATGTCAATGTAGAAATTGGCAAAATGCTTATATTTGGTGCTATATTTGGCTGCTTGGATCCTGTGGTAAGTTAAAAAAACCAACAACAAAACAACAACACAAAAAACTACACACCAACAGAAAAAAAACAAAAAACAAAAACAAAACAAAGAAAACTGCAAACAAAACCCCTTATATCTAAATTTTTTAAAAAGTATAGAAATGGTTAACTCCTTACAATTAATCTGATATCTTGCAACATGGTATTTTGAAAGGATGATGCAAGAAGTTAAAATATTTATTTTAAGGTAAGTGCACCTGGAGATCATGAGGGGAACAATCTAAGTGTTCTTTACAGTTGGACTCAATTATCTTAAAGGTCTTTTCCAACCTAAATGATTCTAAACTTCTAGGTACTATTCACAAGGGGATAGTCAGACTTGGTCTCCAGTTCTGCCTGTTATGATCCCAGGGAGTGTGACACTTACAGAAAAAGCCTTCTTACATTTGGGTTAGACCAATCTGAATTACCCCACAGTTTGTGGGCCAAGAACATGCTGATGTAAAGTCATTGGAAATTAATTGACTTACTGTATGAAGACTGTTGGATAGTTTACACTTTCTCCTAATCCATTTAAGTTACCGCAAATAAGGAGGCAGCATGGGTATGTTAGTTGCTGAAAACTGAAAGTTAAAATTCTTTGTTCTCTGTGTCTCCTGCTAATGTGGGATAATCTAAAGCAGTTGTTTAATGTGACCTTTATAATATCAGATATTGCTCTGTCCTTTGACAAACCGTTTCATGTGAGTTTTGAGATTTAATATTTTTTTCAGTGTATATAAAGCAATATGTAAGCAATGCTTAATATAAGTAAGTTCTGAATTCTGTGTGGGAAATACTTATGGTGGTAAGTTTTCCTTGAGACTTAGTAGAACATAAAATAAAGTATCATTAAATATTACAGTAAAAAAGAGTAAAGCTATTTGGATGATAAATGTGTAAGCTTATAACAAAATACTCTTAAGTGATGTGTACTTCACTAATTGCAGGCAACTCTGGCTGCTGTTATGACAGAAAAATCCCCATTTACTACACCAATTGGTAGAAAAGATGAAGCAGATCTTGCAAAATCATCTCTAGCAATGGCAGTTTCAGACCATATAACAATCTACAACGCTTATCTGGGGTAAATAATGGTTCTTCTGTGCTTGTAGCTAGATGCAGATAACAAGTAATGTAGTTCTGTAAAGAATTCGTGGTAAGTATCTTCTCTTGAATTGCTTGCACTTGAAGTTTTTCTCTTCCGAATAACAATAGATTACCAGATACTGTAATGCAAAAAGTTACCTTGCTTAATGCCTTATCTGTTAAGTCCTTTTAACTATGCTTGCACACATACAGAGATGTACTATGCCTGTGTATCCTAGTATTTAAAGTATTCTGTTTGCTGTCTGTCGTATGCTGACACAAATATTTTGTATTTGAGAAAGTACAAATGTATGTATTATAAAATGATATACATTTTTTCTTCTTAGGATATTATCAGTAGGTCTTGAAAACCACACCTAAATTTTATTTCAACTGTCAAGACAGAAGCGTGTAATTTTTTGAGAGAAAATTACCTTGTGTATTGTTAGAATCTTTCAAATTTATTACAGGCATGTTCCCAAGAATGCTTAGACCAGCAGCATTCATCTTCATTAATGCAACTGATTTCTAATTTTGAGTGGAGAATGCTGACCAAAACACAGTATTGCCTTTTAACTTACTACCACTTTCATTTTGTTAGACTCTTGATGTGATTCCTTTTGCTGTAGTAAGACAGGATTTTTTCCTTAGGTGGAAAAGGGCTCGACAAGAAGGGGGGTACCGTGCTGAAATGACTTATTGCAGAAGAAATTTCCTTAATAGGACTTCATTGTTAACTCTGGAGGTAAACCAACTAATTATGCTCTGCGCTCAAAAGTTATTTGTTAAAATTTCCCTCTGAAAATGTCATGCCCTTTTAAAGAGTTGTTATACGATGGTTACTATTTAGACAAGAAAAAAACAAGCAGAATGCTGGGGACTGGTGAAATGCACACCCTCACTCAAGGTAGCTGTATCTTCATTTTAGTTTTGATATGCACCCTTTGTTGGTATACATCTTTGCGGTTGCTGCCCTTGGAGAAGCTAGTCCTTCCTTCCACCAGAGAATCAAAACTTACAAACTAAAGTACTTGGGTTGTGTTAATTTTTAATATTGAAGAACAGGTTGGTTAGCAGGTAGTTTGAAAGATGAGCCACAAACTTTTGTAAATGGCCTTTTAATTTTGGTGAGAAAATGTTGTAATTGGGCTTTCCTAATTAAGTTTGGGTGACTGAGCTCTCCTAAGCATCTTCTTATTTTACCTACAGGTGAGAGATTTAGTATTTGCAGTTTATATAGTACCATGTATCTAACCCTCTATTCCAAGTAATGTTTTTCTTGGAGAAACAGCCAGTATTCCAAAGTGATTGCAGAAAATACAAGTGTGTTTTTTGTAAGAGATTTTTTCCCCTGGAGAATGTGAATATTTGGTGTGGAGTGTCATTGCCTGCTGATGGTGTGGAGTATGTACTCTTTTAAATTCACAGTTTTATTGATATCTTACTAATTTCAGGATGTGAAGCAAGAACTCATAAGGGTGGTCAGAGCAGCAGGATTCACAGCACATACAACACAATGTGGATGGGATGGAAATGGAGCCACACGATCCCTTTCTCTCCACGAAATAGCTCTTCTGAAAGCTGTGTTGACTGCTGGGCTGTATGACAATGTAGGAAAAATAATATATACAAAGTCTGTGGATATCACAGAGAAGCTGGCTTGCATGGTTGAAACTGCTCAAGGTAAAGCACAAGTGCATCCGTCCTCTGTAAATCGAGACTTACAGACATACGGATGGCTCCTCTACCAGGAGAAGGTAAGTGAAAATAGTGAATATAGCTGATAGTTTCTGTAAAGGTGGAGTTACACCTCTGACATTAAATAGCATACAGCAGTGTAAAGTATATCTTAATGTCTTGTTCATCTTAAGTCTTTAGTATCTAATGATCCTAAAATCCATAAAAATGAGTCAACTGAGTGCTGAAGAAAATGTTAAGGCTGAACATCATGAACAAGTCTGTTCATGGTGAAACTCCTACCTTTGTGTGTCATTTAAATTAGTGGTATTGTTGACTTTATTAAAACAGTGCTGTTGGTTTTAATATGATTGCTTTAAGCCGTAATACATAGTAGTAACAATTTAAAGTGTGCTTTTTCTTTTTTGCTGTTCAAAGCAGGCTCTGAGGTTTTCAAACTTGGTACAGGCCTCACCTATCTCCAGTAGTAACTTAAAATGAAATAACTGGTTCTATAATTGACTGCTGAACTTCCGAAGGGAATTGTGCTTTTTTTTTTCCTGTCACTTTCTTCCCCCTCACAACTGAAGATTTTGTCAGCTATTTGCTAAATTCAAGTGTTTATATTTAGTTGCACTTCTGGTACAACAAAACCTTGACAACAGTTGCTTAATTGCCAACTTTATGATAGAGAAGCAGGAAATTAATTGGACTTCTTAATGTGTATGAAGTGATAGGATATTTTGGAGAGCTGAAAATATTTCCTGCCCCCAAGAACCTTGTAGAGTAAAGGCAAGACCGCAGCTAAGGTGGGGAGGTTACTCTGTGAACAGTGGAACAAACACAGCCTGCGCTTCTGTGTGAAGACGCACTTTTTGTTTCATTTCTTCCCCCTACAACGCCTTCCCATCCCATTCCACCTTTATCTGTGAGAGGCTCCGAAGCCAAAAATAACATATGCTGAGCCCCAAAGCTTCCTGTGTGTATGTGTCTACACATGTGCCCACACTTATGCATGTTATGCATGTGCGTTTGTGAATAGAATGGCAAGCGAGCTGCTACTAAGAAGAATGCATACCGGAAGAGTTTTACCTGCCTCTTGCTTCAGTGGATTTATTAATTTTGTTGTCTCTTCTCTGAACAACAGTTGACTAACACTTGCTTTCTGTTTGAATTTTTAACAAGAAAGTTGTGGCTTTAGCTAATTTCTTAGTAGTGTATAAGCCTGTTATTTACCTAGAGGTGATATATTTTATGTGATCTGGGGCAGACAAATTGCCATTGTTTGTTCTGTGTACAATGACTTGTGTTGGTTGGATCTTAAAAGGAAAAAAAGTGTATTTTTTTGCTTTTAAAAATCACAATCAAATTTGGTGTTATAAATTTTTATGTGGGTTGGGGGGTTCTGTTTGTGTTTTTAATTCTTGTGTTTCTTTATATGCAGGTGAGGTACGCTAAGGTGTATTTGAGAGAGACTACTTTAATATCGCCCTTTCCCATTTTGCTTTTTGGTGGGGATATAGAAGTCCAGCATCGGGAGCGTCTACTGACAGTTGATGGCTGGATCCATTTTCAGGTGTGTTGGCGCGGTAACTACCTCTTGTGTTTCCATGGGATTTTGTATTACGCAGTTGATGAACAAGCTTAATTCAGAACGCTATATACATGGGACAAAGACAAGAGGAAAGAATGAGGAAAGAATTAAAGGAAATTATGGGAAACTTGTATACATTTAAGGAGATATTAGCAAATCGCACTCAAAAGAGAAGAGTAGGCTTGTGATATGTGACTTGTAACAAATCAGTTCCTTCTCTCTTCACGAAAAAAGTCGGTGTTATTTCAGAAAAGGTATTTAAAATAGACAAAGACGAAACCATGTTTTATAGAGCTGGTACTGAAAGCAGATGAGCGTGCTATTCTATATTACCCTTTCTTACAATCTTATAACCATGGAAGTATGTATTTAACTCTAAAGTTACATTTATTTTGCTTTATAGCCCAAACAGAATTATTTCAGGCAAGAAAAAAATCCAAATGGAAAATGCCTGTTTGCCTGGGTTTGGGGTGTTAAGGTGTTTTGGGGTTTTTTATTTCCAGGTGAAGAAGTTTTATTTGGGAATGGGAAAAGTGAGTGCATTTTCTTAGCGTATTTTTGCAGACAGAATTGAAACTGATGACACGCCAAAATCCTATGTAAATTCTGTTAAATGGCAAACGTTGGCTTTTGCTAGCCTGCCAGCTACTTCATTACAATTTTCTGTGCTCCAGTGGGCCCTGTGTTACACTAAAGGAAGACCGTAAGCTACAAAACACTTCAGTTTTTTGCACGGTGCTGATGCAAACAAGCAACCATCTAATTGAATTCACTGGTTATTATTAATATAGAATTTTAAAAAGCAGCTCCCTTTTGAGTTTGTTGGAGAACTTATTATGGTCCCTGGGTGACTACAGGTTGTGCAGTTGCTGGGCCGATTACGTCTTGTAGTCTATTTCGAAATTTCTGGTTTTCTACTGAAATGCTAAGCAAAATATGTTGCATTTTGTTCTTTTTCCATAATAGCTACTTATTGTACCACAGGCAGTATGTATATAAATGAAATAAAGACTGGAATATGGAAGGAGGGATAAAATGAAAGATTCCTGGAGAGGGCGTCAGCTTTAGATATCCAAACTTTTAGTGAGATTTGTGATTGCTTTCTCAGGAGGCCAGGCAGACCTCCTGAGAGAGTAATGTGTAGATGTTTCAGGTATGAATTAATTTGTACTTTTATGCCTTGGAAAAAAGCAATTAGACTAAGTAGGATATTGGTAAATTAATAATTTCCCCATATGCTGGTTGTTCATGGTATGTGTGGGAACATATTCTGAGTTACCCTTCCCAGCTGCTGTTTTTTAGGCTGTAATGCTACAAAAAACAGGTGCTTAAAGATAAGAGGGCATAACGTAAGCCCAGTCATTTCATGAGTATGCTACCCATATGCTTAGAATTATGTATATGCATTATGCTTGCTGGAATCTTGCTATAAACTTCTATTTATTTGTAAGGTAATCTTTCAATCTATGTTTTGGTATATAATGTCTGAGTAATGCAAATACTGGTCTTCTCTGTTCTTTATAGGCTCCTGTAAAGATAGCAGTAATTTTCAAACAGCTGAGAGTTCTCATTGAGTCTGTTTTAAAGAAGAAACTTGAGAATCCTAAAATGTCACTTGAAGGTAATTTTATTACTGCATTGCTGACATTATATATTTGTTAAATGGACCTTGTGGCAAATCTGAGGAAGCGTTAGTACACTGCTTCCTTACCCAGTAGGGTTAGTGTGACCTGAATATCATTCCGTTATCTTAAGACACACACAAAAAGTCATTACTAATCTTGCATATATTATGTGGTTCACCCCAAATGTATGGAGATCTGCACAACTGCTGTTTCAAAGATATCCCCGGTAACAACATCCAAGGTAGTGGTAGTGGTGAGGTATATGTCTCAAAACAAGTAAAATTGTGTGTGATGAACCTCAGATATGGATAAATTTTACATGTTATGCAAGTTGTCTTGCAGTTTAGGTTAGTGATGGGGAACTGCATGTCGACCCCCAAATTAAGAGAGAAATGCACAATTTAAACTTGCAACACTGGATGCTCAGAAGAATATTGTAGGTGGAGAAGAAGAAAGGAAGTTCCGGTATGCTAATGTCCCTGTAGTTAACCCATCATTTTCTCAGTTTCTTTTGTGAAATACTGAAACGGCCACAACCGGCTCAATTGAGTAATTTTATAAATTTTCTAATGATGTACTGTGGACATACTGTTTGCCCTTTTTGCTTTGCAAATGGGAATCACTTGTCTTGCTTTTGAGTCTGGCGTAGCCTAAAACATTAAGACTTTAAGTTGCTGAAAGCTAGACTTGTCTTCTGATTTTCTTGGGTTTGGGGAATCAATTTTTAAGCTCGCTCTTTTCCACTCACTGCGATTGTTTTTTTTTCCCTAGATGACAAGGTCTTACACATCATCAAAGAACTGATAAAAACAGAGAATGGTAACTGAAAGCAGAAATCTGTAACAAACCAGAGCTTCAGTAATGGCAGGGGAAATACACACTCCAACATAACTGAAAGTATTTAAATGCTTAGTGTGGTTGAGACCAGCCATGATGTGAAAAGACTGCATGATTTTGCATAGAATTTACCTTTTTCTGCATTGTTTTTGAAGATGAACATTTAATATGTTTAGCTCTTAGAGTACATTTGGTGCCATTTGTCTGACTGTTCCATCTGATGGATGGAGACAGTTTCTTTTCAACATAAAAATGTCTGTGGCCAATTATTTTCTTTTTGTTTAATGTACTGTCCTGGTTCCGGCAGGGGATAGGATTAATTTCCCCAAGGATCTGGCATGGAACACAGGTATTCCATACTATGTGATGCCATGCCCAGTCTATAGGGGAGAGCCGGCCAGGGGAGGGGACAGGAAATCTCGTGGTTCTTTGTTGCCAGCTGAGGCCAAAACCACAGTCACCTGTGGCACCTAACGTGGGGCTCAAAGGGTTGAGATAACGACAGATCTGACCAGAGCTTGTTAAAATGAATTTGTTATATGCATTTCTCATATTAGTTAGATAGTTGCCTTTGTTTGTTTGCACGTCTGTGTTATCTGTGCTCCCTATGATGCTGCTCATTACCTCTGGGAGAGGGATCAGGATTACCATTCTGCTGTCCTGTGTAATATCAACTTATGATACGATAACATCACTGTTCAGGCAGTTATGTTGGGGTGTTTATGCTGTCCTGCCCATACCTTGGGCAGGGTTTCTCAGAATTTATTAATAATCACACTCAATTTATGGGGCAAACAAGGCAGGGATATTTTCCCCAGCTGTTTTGCCTCCCTTTTATCCTTCGGGCCACATATGACAGCTTTTGAGAATTTTGAATATTCCTGGGATGGTCCTGTTGCTATGTGTCCTGAATGTGTTTCAGGTGGTTTTTAGGGTTAAACAACTATAAGACTGCCACCCAGAGATCTACCCTGAGGGTGGATAGTCAGGGGTGGCATGGCGTGTGGGAGAATATGGGCAGGTATCTAGAGAACTCGCCTCCAATGGTTTGGGACCTCACCCCCAAACAGCTACAGGACCCCTATAAAGTGACAGAACATGTGAAAGGAAAATGCAGTGGCTATTCCAGAGAGGCACAGCTTACCGCACTGTGCTGGGCCCTGGCCAGTATTTACCAAACACTGCTCA
>NW_009646851.1:3197188-3205021 GCF_000708025.1 Charadrius vociferus | reverse complement strand
GCGGCTACTTCAACCCCAGTGGCAGGCACTGCAGCTCAACCAGACAACCAGCTCATGCCAGTATCAGTTGCTCCTATACAGAGGAAGAAATACACAAAGAAATCAGTTGGCTTAGTAAGGGATGACGATGAACGAGGGCCATCACAACAACAGGAGGAAGAAGGTATCCAGTACCGGAGGGAATTGGCCATGCAGGAGATGATTTACTATGACCCAGATAACACGGTTACCCACAGATCCTGATGAAGTCCAGTGGACAAAGCCCATATGGCAGAAATTTGTAGGGAGCGCACCGTTGTCGTATGCCAGCTCCTTGGCAGTGATGGAATGGAAGGGCAAAGAGAGACCAACAGTGGATGAGGTGACTGGTCGGCTCTGGAAATTTGAAGAAAGTCTCTCTTCTCCCCTTGTCTCAACTGTGGAGAAACTGTCCCAGAAGGTCCAGCAACTTGAAGAGACTATGTCCTACTCTCCACCTGTACAGGCCAGTATGTCAGCTATTAGGAGCAGGCATTTCCCTACTCAAGAGGGAGAGCGTATAGAGAGTACACACCATGAGGCACCCTGTGGCTTTACCTGTAAGACCACAGAGGACAAGCTACCTTGATCCTACAGGCACGGGTACATGAGTTGGAAGGAAGAACAGTCACAAAAGAGGATCCCTCCAGGAAAAGTGCCCTTCCAGTTTGCAGCAGACAGCTCTCCAGACAGCAGAAAGCCTGATGCTACCTCTGATCCCCTTGAAGGGCATTCCAAGTCATTTCTACAAGAAGCAAGTAACAGATACTGTGACCAGGATTAGAGGGGCCCTGCCTCCAGCCAGGTCGGGGAAAGGGACAACTGGGTTTATTGGACTGAGTGGACTCGATGTCCTGACACATCAGACCCATAGGAGTATAAGGCTCTAGTGGATACTGGTGTGCAGTGTACCCTAATACCATCAAGTTATAGAGGGATAGAACCCATTTATATTTCTGGAGCGACAGGGGGATCCCAACAGTTGACTATTGGAAGCTGAAGTAAGCCTAACTGGGAATGAGTGGCAAAAGCATTCCATTGTGACTGGCCCAGAGGCTCCATGCATCCTTGGCAAAGACTACCTCGGGGGGATTACTTCAAAGACCCAAAACGGTACTGGTGGGCTTTTGGCATAGCTGCCTTGGAGATGGAGGAAATTAAACAGCTGTCTACCTTGTCTGGTCTCTTGGAGGACCCTTCTGTGGTAGGGTTGTTGAGGGTCAAAGAACAACAAGCACAGATTTCTACCACAATGGTGCATCAGCAGCAATATCACACTAACCGAGACTTGCTGATTCCCATCCATAAGCTGATTTGTCAACTGGAGACTCAAGGAGTGATCAGCAAGACCCGCTGATGCTTTACTGGTCCCATATGGCCAGCACAAAAATCTGATGGAGAGTGGAGGCTGACAGTGGACTATTGTGGCCTGAATGAAGTCACACTATTGCTGAGTGCTGCCGTGCCAGACATGCTAGAACTTTGATACGAACTGGAATCGAAGGCAGCCAAGTGGTATACAACAATTGATATTGCCAATGCATTCTTATCAATTCCTTCGGCAGCAGGGTGCAGGCCACAGTTTGCTTTCACTTTGAGGGGTGTCCAGTTATACCTGGAATTGCCCCAGAGGTGGAAACACAACCCTACTATTTGCCATGAACTGATCCAGTCTGCACTGGAATAGGGTGAAGCTCCGGAACATCTGCAGTACACTGACAATATCGTATGGGGCGACACAGCAGAAGAAGTTTTTGAGAAAGGGAATAAAATAGTTTGAATCCTTCTGAAAGCTGGTTTTGCCATACAATGAAGTAAGGTCAAGGGACCCACACAGGAGATCCAGTTTTTAGGAATAAAATGGCAATATGGATGGTGCCAAATCCCAATGGATGTGAACAACAAAATAGCAGCTCTGTCTCCACTGCCTACTACTTTCTTAGGCATTGTGGGTTTTTGGAGGATGCATATCCCAAATTACAGTCTGATTGTGAGCTCTCTCTATCATGTGACCTGGAAAAAGAACAATTTTAAATTGGGCCCTGAGCAATGACAAGCCTTTAAACAAATTAAGAAGGAAATAGCTCATGCAGTAGCCCTGGGGCCAGTCCGGGCAGCACAAGATGTTAAAAATGTGCTCTACACCACAGATGGGGAGAATGACCCTACCTGGAGCCTCTGGCAGAAGGCACCAGGGAGACTTGAAGTCAACCCCTGGGGTTTTGGAGTCATGGATACAGAGGATCCAAAGCCTGCTATAATCCAACTGAAAAAGAGATATTGGCAGCATATGAAGGGGTTTGAGCTGCTTTGGCAGTGGTTGGTACAGAAGCACAGCTCCTCTTGGCACCTCAACTGCTGGTGCTGAGCTGGATGTTAGAACAAAGGATCCCTGCCACATATGCAACTGATGCTACGTGGAGTAAGTGGATTGCACTGATCACACAGCGAACTTGAGTGGGAAACCCCAATCGCCCAGGAATACTGGAAGTGATCATGGACTGGCCAGAAGGCAAAAATTTTGGAATATCGCCAGAGGAGAAGGTGACTTGTGTGGAAAAGGCCCCACCACATAATAAATTACCAGAAAATGAGAAGAAACACACCCTGTTCACTGATGGGTCCTGTTGCATTTTGGGAAAGGATTGGAAGTGGAAGGCTGCTGTGTGCAGTCCTACACAACAAGTTGCAGAAGCTGGTGAAGGGCAATGATTATATTGATTGATTATATCACACTCCCACAGACCTGCCAAGGCAAGCGCCACGTGCTCACAGTGGTGGAAGCAACCACTGGGTGCCTGGAAACATGCCCTATTCCACTGACCAGAACACTATCCTGGGCCTTGAAAAGCAAGTCTTATGGCGACATGGCGCCCCAGAGAGAAATGAGTCAGACAATGGGACTCATTTCTGAAACAGCCTTATAGACACCTGGGCCAAAGAGCATGGCGTTGAGAGGGTATATCATAGCTCCTGTCATGCACCAGCCTTGGGGAGGATCGAACAATACAATGGATTGTACAGACTACACTGAGAGCAATGGGTGGTGGGACCTTAAAACATTAGGATACACATTTAGTAAAAGCCACCTGGTTAGTTAACACCAGGGCATCTGCCAGTTGAGCTGGCCCTGCCCAATCAAAACTTCCACCTGCGGTAGAAGGGGATAAAGTCCCTGTACTGCACGTGAAGAATATGTTACAGAAAACAGTCTGGGTTCTTCCTGCCTCAGGTAAAGGCAAACCCATCTGTGGGATTGCTTTCGCTCAAGGACCTGGGTGCACTTGGTGGGTGATGTGGAAGGATGGGGAGGTCTGATGAGTACCTCATGGGGATCTGATTTTGGGTGAGAATAGCCCATGAATCAAATTGTATAATGTTAATTGCTAAATAACCCTGCCACTGTATGTCATCATTACTATAATTGCTATCAATTGTACCACACTGAGAATTACCCAGGCTAATGACAGATGGGCCTTGATGGAACTGAGTAAAGTACAGTGGGAGACAAGCTTGTAACAGTTAAGGTGTAGTAAATGATCAGACATTTGGCAGTTCAAACCTATGGAACAGCTAAATAGAGGGAATTTTGGAAGTATTCAGAAAGCAGGTGCTTTTTTTTCATACTATTGGTGTACTCTACAGAAAGATTTCCTTTTCTGATTTAGTTTGAGAAACAAGTACTTGGGGAATTCAGTAAATTTTAGTGTTTGATACCAGGTTTGAAAAGTCATTGAAATAATTTAGGATGGCACTAGCACATGCTGAACTTCTATTTTTGCATTTAATTTGGTGTAGAGCAAATGTATGGGAGTGCATGAGATTATTTGATGTTTTCTTTTTCAGTCCAGTGAAATGCCAAAATTGACAGAGCAGTTGGCAGGACCACTTCGGCAAATGCAGGTAATCTGTCCATTAGAGCTCAGGGTTAGTGTTAACAAGATGAAAGTGTATGAGTAAAGTATAACAAGTGCAAGGCAAAGACTTCATTTTGGATCATCAGTGCATTTGGCTGGCACTGCATGTGTTTTTGCAGTGTGTAACAATGGGTTATCCTTTTTGCAAGAAATCTTTATGTTAATTTGGAACATGCCTTTAAAAACTTCTATTAACTTACTACACCGTAAATTGTTAGTGCAGGCAGATTTAATGTAAGGGCTACAAGGATGATTAGGGGACTGGAGCATCTTTCGTAGGAGGAAAGGCTGAGGGACTTGGGTCTCTTTAGTCTAGAGAAAAGAAGACTGAGGGGGGAATCTTATCAATCCTTATAAATACTTAAAAGGAGGATGCCAGGGGGATGGGAACAGTTGTTTTTCAGTGGTGCCCAGTGATAGGACAAGAGGTAATGGGCATAAACTTGAACATAGGAAGTTCCATCTTAAAGAAGTTCTTCCTCATGTTACTTTGAGGGTAGTGGAGCACTGGCACAGGCTGCCCAGAGAGGTTGTGGTCTCCCACTCTTTAAAACCTGCCTGGACACAGTCGTGTGCAATCTGCTGTGGGTGACCCTGCTCTGGTGGGGGGGTTGGACTAGATGATCTCCAGAGGTCACTTCCAACCCTGCCCATTCTGTGACACTTCAGAAAGATGGCCACAGACTATAGGAATTAAACCTGTATCTGTATATATGTACATATATATATGAGACAGGGAAAAGTGGTGATAATTAATTGGGAAGGGTAAGATCTAGGCATGATGTAGATGGTATAGAATAAGGGGTGGATAATGTCCTTGTTATGTCAGGGATGGGGTTAATTTCCCCAGGGATCTGGCCTGGGACACAGGTATTCCATACCATGTGAGCTGTGCCCACATGGCTAGGGGGAGCTAGCCGAGGTAGGGGTGGGAAGTCACTGCTGGATTGGGCTGGGGCTTCCCGGGTCCTGTGGGCGAGAGGTGGTACCGTAATCGCATTTGTGCATTCCTCTATTGGTGTTATTATTGTTTTTTCTCTTTCCTTTGCTGTTCTGCTAAACTGCCTTTATCTCAACCCATGTTTTGCCTTTTTCTTCCAATTCTTCCCCACAGCTGCGGGGGTTGAGCGAGTGGCTGCGTGGTTCTTTCTTGCCAGCTGAGGCCGAAACCACAACATGTACTAATCATGCTATTACTGGTGGTGCAGACTATAGTAATTATTAAAGATTGGGTCCTGAATCTCAGTTGAGTAGAATTCCATTAAATGTGTGCAAACAGAAGACAAATGTTTCTTATGTGATTTTCCTAAGTGGTAATTTTTTTTTTAATCTATAAGTTTACAGTATTAAAGCAATATATCTTACAGATGTCTTCATTTTTCTGTATGGTTTACATTAAGAATATTCTTTATAAGAAGATAGTATGGGCTGCCGTGAAGAGGAGCTCAGCTGGACAAGTGTACTGACCAGCAGCTCCTCCCCAGTCCTCTCACACTTGTTCCTCCCTGTTCACCCTGATGTGTCTCTCCCTGCTATTGCAAAAAAGTTTTGCTGTTGCTTTCCTTTGTTAAGTTTTGCACAGTCCTGCAAGCCCCCTCAAATGATGGTCCTGGGTTTTTTTCCCCCTTTATTGATCAAAATTTGGGTTGACTCTCTTCATGGCTATATCAGAGCAGTTCCTCTGACTCATCAATTCGTGGCTGAAGCCTTCTGGTCTTTCTTATTCTCCCTTACCACTTGCTCACGATGTTCCTTATTTCTTTTATACTGAATATTCCTTAACCAGATAACTCAATGAACTAATGCTTTTGCATTACACCTATTCACACCATTTACAATTATGAAGTGAAATTTTTGGATCACCAACTCAGCTTTCAAGAATGAAGAAAATTTTGGGAGGGAGGAGGGTTTGCTATTAAACAATTGCAGTCAAGTAGGAGCTCTGTTCATGTACAGGCAGAGGCATAGTGCAGAAGATATTTTTTCTTAATTCTGAAAAATACAGATTTCATATGGAAGAGGTTAATAGTGTACAGAAAGGGCACAGAGGAAAATGCATGAAAATGCAAAATGCATGGAGCTATCCAGTTAGATTGTCATAGCGGAATTGGTACTGCTGCACTGAGAAACATAAGCTCGCAGTGAACCAGCTTGTGCATGTTTCCCTACGCTCAGTTCTGGAAGAGGCAGTAGTTAGTAGTTTGCTAAGAACTCTGGGGGAAAAGTGATTGTGTCTGTTATCCTTTTATGAATTGTGTAAAGTAGTGATAGTCCTGGTTTCCCAGAAGACCCAGGAAGTGATTTGTTTTTAATTCCAAAGTATACATTTACACAAGGAAGTATTTAAACAGTTAAATTTTGATCTTAAGACCTCGATTTTGCACTCGGTGTTCCCAGACATACTATTCTTTCATGTCAGAGGCATAAAATAAAAACCTGCAAACTTCATTCCTTGAAGATGAAAATTGAATCTGCACCCTAAACAATTTCCTAGATTTTGTTCTAGTTGAGGTCTTTTATCTATCTCCTTTGCAAACATGAATGAGAAATACATTTCAGTAATTCAAGAATTAACAAGCTCCAGTTTCCTTTGGATTTGAATTTTGAATATCAGTTATTGGTTTTAAATGGCTAAATCCTAGCAAAAGTGTTAATTGTCCTTGACTCCTCTCTTATTTAACTGTGATGAATAGAGAGGTTTTGTTCCATTTATGTATGGTATTGTTGAAATTCAGAGGCATTTTTTGTGTTCCTCTAGCATGCCCTGCTTTGTAATATTTTTAAGTAATAGCTTCTTTCAGTTGTTATTAAGGGGTTATATTGTAAAAACTTGGAAATTGCACACTCTCCTGAGTGAGCAAGTCTTCTGCAAAACAGATCACACTGTGGCGTACAGATAAGCACAGTTATCTTAACATTAAAAATAAAGACTACAGTGGTTTTCTGCTTGTGCATTGTACTTGCGCAGCTTTTCTGCCTGTGCTCTTTTGGGTGGATGAACCTTCTCTTTTGTTCAATTTATTTAATAAATAACTTATGTTAACACCTTTGTGTTGCTTTTTTCAAAGCATTTGTCAGATACAAGTCCAGTATCGCTGGATCTTTCTCACTGTAGTAGCAATGCTCTTCAGGCTGTACTTTTTTTTTAAAGGCGGCATGTCCTGCTGGTCTCAGTACCCTCTTCTTGAAGAGGATTTCCTGCTGTCGTCATTCAAGCTGCAGAATTCCCACCTTCTCCTCTCTTTTGCTGCTGGGGTCGTAGACTGCTTGAAGCTCTCTTTGCCTTTTCCCCATTGACACCTTCCCCATTGCTCGACCCAGGAGGTCTTTCCTCATTCATAGTGGACTTGATCAATGGGTCATATACCCAGATCATAAAGGATAAAATAGTCATGTCTGGCCTCAACTCTGCCTCTGTAAACCAGTGGTCACAGTGCAGGAACATTTTTATTTCCCTCTGTTTGGCTGTTAAAAATAGTGCTCCGTCGTGTAAATAGTCCATGGATGGAAGTGGAACCAAGACCCAAACCGCCCAGAGAACACCAGCGTTCCCCGCTATCTCCCCTGGTGTATTTGTGCTGTATTTCCCGGTGACCTCAAATGCAAGGAGCAACCTGTAGCTGTTAAAGCTCACTGGGAGCTGAGTGAAGATGCTAGGAGCCAGGGAGCCATTTATTTTAAGTAGTGGCAAAATGGAAGAGGCAGCAACTTCAGCCGGCTCGGTTCGAGCTCTGCCACGAGCGGTTTTAGGGCATTTCTGCCCGGTTTGCTCTCCCTGCCCTTCCCGGCGGAGGCTCGGCGCTCTGCTCGGCTGGAAGGCGTTAGGGAACAGACGGGCGTTTTCGTATACCCGATTCCTTTTCAGCCCGGCTGCGGATTTTGTTTTGGAGACGACGCT
>NW_009646851.1:3194854-3195949 GCF_000708025.1 Charadrius vociferus | reverse complement strand
TGGAGCAGCTGCGGCTCCTGGTGTCCCTCAACGGGCAGTCCCTGCCGCTCCTCCTGCCCCCGGAGGTGGCCCAAAAGTGCCCCTGGCTGCGGGGCGGCCGCTGAGGGCGGGGGGCGAGGGGGGGCGCTAACGGCGTGGCCACCCCGTTAGTCGTACCTCCAGCCACCACGGTGTCTGCCTCGGCCCTGAGCCGCGATGGCTCCGGGATAGCTCCTCGTTTGTGCTCCGTGGAGTTGATGTAAGGTCTGATCAACTAAGCATTACTGTCATTTTTGTAAAGGTTTAAAAATCGGGTCACGTTTCGCACGTGATGTTACTGTATGTCCGTTGCACTGTCCCTTTGCTGTTTTTTAAAATCCAGCATGTAAATAATATACAGAATCTCAAGTACTGTGTTATTTATTTGGAGGATGGTCCGAAAAGATGATGATGGAAGGGCCAAATGAACGTTGAATAAACTCATTTCTAATTGTCACCTGTATTCGTTTATTTGCTGGTGGTGGGAGTACACAGATGGGAGAGAAAACACATCGGCACTGAACGAGTTCACCCAAACAGTTAACTCCAGCCCCCCCCAATAATTATGCCCAGTGGTGTCATTCCCCATTTCAAACTGGCAAGCGCTGGCTTGGTCATGGCTCGCGAAAAAAAAAACCCAACCAACCAGCCAAAAAATTAGATGCACTGAGCTAAGTGTAGGAAAACAAAACGCTAAGTAATAAACCAGCTGGTTATTATTTTTCCAGCAGGTCTGTAATCCAGGTGCGTATTCCAAACCAAGTTGGCACTGGAGAAGAAAACAGTCATAATATAAAATATTTCATTTTCTTCATTTTGTTGCCTGTGTGTTTGCGCACAGAAGTGATGTGAAAAGAGCATATACGCATCCAAAGTTGCCCTCGGGAGTGCTCGCCTTGCAGGGCAGCAGGGAAGGGCGAAGGGCAGCCTGGTCAGCGCTCCGAGCCCCGCCTGGCGTCGGGTCTTCAAGGGCAGAACGAGCAAAACTTGCCCAAACCAGCAGAAAATACCTACGAGCCCGTCACAGGAGGCGAAGAGTCAGTTTGTCCTCCCCCAGCCCCGTCGGTGGTTTCAGCA
>NW_009646851.1:3192495-3193575 GCF_000708025.1 Charadrius vociferus | reverse complement strand
CCTGTGAAGTGGGCGCATTGGAGGACAGTGTCTTGTCCCATGCGTTGGATGGGCTGGTGGCAAGGGTCGGGCCTGGGCCGGGTGCCCAGGTTGTGGGAAGGTGCTGAGCGCAGGCAGCACTCAGTGTCGGTGCCGTGTGGGCAGCAGTGGGCAGCACGGGCAGGTCTGAGCACTGCACCCCACTCACGGGCACATTTCGTTCCCCACCCCCCCAGGGTTCCTGCTTCCAGGATGGACCGGAGTTTGATTTCCAGGAGTTCAGAGATGCTGTTGATGATTTCATATCTGGCAAGTAGCTATTTTTCCTTACTTGAGCCAAACACGCCTGCGTGTGCACATCAGCAGTCACACTGTGTCAGTCCCCTTTTTTGCTTTGTTTTTGTTTTTTTGAATGACCACTTGCTGCACGCTTGTCCAACCCTGGGACAGTCTGTAAGGCAGCAAGTCCCTGCACACCCCCTTAGAGGGACCTGGGCTGGCACTCAGCTTTGCCCCATGGGAGACAGAAGTTAAATCCAAACAGGTTTAGGGTGCACAGCCTCAGCAGTAGGGTGAAAGCATGTCAGGAAATACTGGAGGAATGCTCAGAACCAGGATGGTGTGTGGGGGTTGAGGGGAAGAAAGGACGTGAAAACCTCCTCTGTCTTAACGCCTATGGCTATTCCCTCCAGATGCATCCACCTCAATGCCACCATCACTGGACTGTGCTGACTTTGATTTCTCACTTGGTGAAGAGGTGGCCTTTGGCCCCTGCACGCCGCAGCTGGAGAGCAGCGCTCTGGCACAGATGCCCCCACAGCGCCTGCCTCCCCCCGAGCCATGCTGGAGGGACTTGGCAGACCAGCACCAGAAGGCGCTGGGAGATGCCCTGGAGGCAAACAGCCAGGTAGGGACCCCCAAGCGCTCCCCAAGGTCCTTGGCGCTGGGTTTCTCGTTTTCTCTCCCTCGCATCCTGCTGAGGCAGCTGCGTGGCCCTAGTAGGCAGCATCCCCTGGCCCCTGGGCAGCGGGGCTGTCCTGACCGCCCTGTCCCCACTTGTCCTTGGCAGCTGCAGGAGACCCTCACGCAAAGGCATGAAGA
>NW_009646851.1:3187209-3191399 GCF_000708025.1 Charadrius vociferus | reverse complement strand
CGCGGGCAGCGACCCCCGGGCCCTGCCGCCGCAGCCATCGGCGGGCTTGACAGAGCTGTGGCTTTCGAGTCGGCAGCTCACCCTCAGTAGTTCGCTAATGAATGTAACTAATGCAGAGATTAAACGGAGATCTGCCCGGTTTTATTCGGAGATTTTCCTCAGCTGAGCAGAAAAAATGTGACTCACAGAATAGTGACTGCATCTGACCGGTGTGAAAATGGACGGACCATCCCAAGTGGTCTGAACACAATACACCTTCCCCATCACGGAATTTCACACCCATGTTGTTTACAAACTGCACTCGTGTCGTTCATGTGTGCAGCTGTAGGTGTATATTTGCACTTGGTGCGATGATTAAATAGTGCTTAAAATTGCCATTTATTTGTATTGATTTAATGTAAACTCGGTGTTTTGCATCAGGTGTGCGTATTTGCTTTCATTAGTGCAAAGATAACAGAAAGCTGAGCATCTACACAAAGTTTACTTTGCTTTATGTGCTCAAGCATAAATTTTCATAATAAAACACGCTGCTGTTACCATTCATTGATGTTATCTCAAGTAGAGAGAAGCATGAGTAACGTTAAATTGTTCTGAATGGATACATTTCACTTGCACTGGTTTGAATGCTGAACTACTGACAGCACATGTGAAATGGTACCTGAAGTTTCTTTTTCTGTGGGACATAAGTGAATGATGGCACCGTGCTCCACCCAGGATAGAGGTTTTCTATCTGTGAAGTTATTTTTTTTTGCTTTTCAGCACTCAGATTTTCCAATATTCTTGCCCGGGTCCATGCACATTAACAGCAATACACCTGTAAGAGGCTTGTGTGACAACTAAGGTGACAGCACCACATCACCATCTCAGTGGCAGGTTTCTTAGGGGAGCTGCAACCCTGCATGCAGTGTTGTGCTTTTGGGAAGCAGAGACTGTATTAGGAAGGAGAACGGTTCTTGTCACCTGCGTGACGAGTAGTTATGTGGCTCTTGGGAGACTCAAAACATGGTCCTTCGTGCCTGCAGCACTGACGTTTATAGCAGGGGAGGTGCTGAAGCCCTGTCTGGGATGGTGAGGGCTCACCCCTGGGACAATTCCAGAGCAGTTCATATTCCAGGAGAAGACATTGCCACCTTGGCCATAATGCTGTGTGAAAGTTCTGGTTCTGCAGTGGCCAGGAGACACAAAACCTGCTTGGCTGCACTGAATTCAGCAGGGAATAAACTGATAATGTAAGGCAGCTTGTATAGACATGTATAGTTCCTCTCCATGTGTTTTATGAAGTTAAACACAAAATGTATGGTAGGTACAACTCTTTAATGCTCATAAGTTAATTAATTCCTCAGAAATAAAGTGACACATGAAAACTGTAAACTTCTTGTAGGATGCAACAATAAAGTAATCACCCTGGCAACAATAAAGTAATCACCCTGTTGGATTGTCACTAGTGTTGTTCTTGCTGCTACTTCAAGTCTTTTCATAATTACAAATACATGTTTATCCACTTACTTTTGCAGTTAATCTGCTGTAGATTTTCCTCTGATTACTTTTACTCATCGTGTTTCTATGTTAAAAGTATCCTTGACCGATTTTGAGTTGTGATCTAAAAGTAACAGAAAATTATTATGGATGTTTTTTAAAAAATTACTTAATTTTAATCCCTGTTAATTGGAAAGGCTGAAAATTGGCTAATCAGACCAAGATGCTTGTCACTGAGACTTACAAAAGCATCATCAGACACATAACTGGTAAAAGGAAAAGCTGTTCGCTATGCAACATGGTATATTCAGTGTTATGCTATAAGCATAGTTATATAGTTATAGAGGCGCACTATAAACATCTCCTTTAAGCTATAAAGGTGTATTTTAAGTTCACACTTATCCATTTGCTTCCATGGAGGAATTTCATAAAAAGTGGACAAATCTCTTGCACAGACTAAAGGAACCGACAACTGCTTTTGTCAGCAGTAACTTAAAAGGGCTCTTTGTCTTTCTGTCAGGGAGGAGTTGGTGGCATCGCAGGGGATGAAGCCTGGCCCCGTGATGCATGCTTATTCTTCACAGTTGTTCCATCAGAAGCTGATCCCTGGAGAAGCTGGAAGTCCACCACAAGGAAATCTCATGTCCAAACAGATCTGGCTTAATGCTTAGTCTCTGGGGCAGGATCTGTGCCACAGGGCACAGGGCAGAGCGCCTGCATGTGCAGATGTAATGAACTGATGAACATGTTGGTCTGTGGTTTATGTTCACTGTGATTTTCTCTCCCTGGTGGTGCGTGGTCCATGCAATGGGTGCATGGAGCTGCCCAGGTCCCCAGCAGAAATAAAGTAGATGCAATGACATTTCACGAGCCTTGTTCCTGCTCATAAGTAAGATTCCTCCATCCTTCCCTGCTGGTGCTGGGCCATGGGATGGGTGGCTGTGGACCTGTGGCAGGGCAGAACTGTGGGCAACTGGGACGCTTTGAGGCGAAACAGAAAAATACCTTTTTTGGGGGGGAGAGGAGGGGTGATTCCAGGGGAAGGGCTTAGTGATCATGTTTTGAATATAAGCACCTCAATTGCACATAAGCCTTGTTCTGGGCACAACGGATTTTCATTGGATAAAATCTTTAGGTGTTAATTAAAAAATGACACCTGACCTCAACGTACAGCTTGATTAAAAAGAAATACTAGAAAGATGAACTATTTTTTAGTAAATAGGTGCATATTAAGTCAGTAATTTTCAGTCTTGAAGATGGCAAGGGCAAAAGGGATCTGGATGGAGGTATTTAGAAATAACATAGGGCTTTTGGTATAATTATAACTTGCAAAAACCTTTTTTATCAGCAATATTGCCCATTCCCTGGTCTAAAGGCAATACCCACAAGGCTGAGTGTCGACATGGCATTTTCCTTCGGGGGTTGCCAAGGTTATTCATTGGGTCATAAAGAGAAACTTTGCCCTTTCATGAATCTGAGCTAGTCTCCCTGTGTTCGTAACAGAAATGCTTTTGCTTTGGTATTCATATCGACTTGTACATAAACATAGGCACACATTTGGTGTCATTTAGTTGGCCTGAACAGCACTTCTGAAGCATGTGGGTTCCTACAACTCCCATTCAGATGAAGCTAATGTCCAAGAGAGCAATGCAGTTGGTGTTCCCATCAGTTTGCCACTGACCCTGGGTGGCAGCAGGCAGGCGTCAAGGTGGCTTGGACGCTTGGTAATCATGTAGAGACCAGACCGTAACATGGCTACAGCCCTTTAGCAGCAGTACTAAATTACTACTGTTGGTTTTGGCTCCTCTGTTGAGCGATTGCACAGAGATGGGTTTTCACCAGCTTTTCTCCCCTTGTTTTCCTGAATATTTTTCTATGGAATATTACACCTATGTCAAACTTCAGCGAAAAGATAAGCATTTTGCTGTCAGTTTTACAAGACAGCAGCAGCACTCTTCATCTTCTCCAAACATTGACTTACTTCTGGTCAGCAGTCATTGTTTATATTTTGCATTGCACAGTCTTAATGAACAACTAAAGCTAATGACGTAAAAAAAAGCTGCAGTTTGCTTTGGCACAACTATTTCATAGGTGTATCAGAAAAAGTCTTAAAGTCTGCCTTGCACCTAGCACCTGTTCAAACTCTGATAGCAAGTGACTATGTTCAATATTTACTTTATACTCTTCCACAAAATACCATGAAAAAAACAAAATTAATAAGTGTCTTCAAGGTTATTCACACATTGTCATCACTTTCGGTAAAGTCTCTGGATTTCTTGTGTGGGTAATGCAGTTACAGTTAGAACTCATTTGTTAAAATAGGGTAGCTGGAAATTTTGAGACTTATTCTCTTTTTCATCCAGTAAATTGTTGTTGCAATGGCCTGTGAGGGCATGTCCCAGACATCCCCCGTGTAAGTCTCTGTCACAGGCTGACAGACACCAAGCATGCAGAAGATGGTTACATTTTGGGCTTCTGCCTCTTCTATGGCACAGGTCTTAGGATTTCAGGCAGTGACCCCTGTATTGAATCCCATATATCTATTTGTATAAGCTCACTTCAGCAGATGCTTTACAGTTCCAAACAGCTTCCGCCTATGTACCAGGGATCTTCCTGAATCCCTTTGGGTGGACTGCTTGGGCTTTCAGAGTCAGGGGACACCGACAGCACATTGGCTCTGCAGAGAGCCTCCACATCCTGGAGGAACTGTAGGG
>NW_009646851.1:3172604-3187049 GCF_000708025.1 Charadrius vociferus | reverse complement strand
AGCTCTGGTTGACCACATTTGCAGGCATTTCATGTAACTAAATAGTATTAACAATTATAAGTTTCTCTTCTATATCCTTAAACAGCAGAAATGTGCTGTCTTTTAAGCCTTTTTTGTAGTGATGTGTACGGCTGGCTCGGTACCTTGAAATGCAGCCCTTTTTCTAGCACTTGGCAATGTGAATGATTAATAGTTACTGCTTGGGGATTTGTGGTGACAGCTGAATTGTCCCAGACATGAGGTGAGCTCCCATTTATGATAGTGCTGAGGGAGTAGAGATGGAGACCCGCTAGAGACATTTTCCTCCTCTAACCTAATGGGATTGCCATTCTTTTAAGCTGTGTTGCAATAGCACACAGAGGCCATGGTGCCCTGCCTGTGCACATAGTAGAAGACAGCCTGGAGACTCCATGACTCCAAAAAGATAGGCATGATACAAAAGGAAGTGTCTTTACACCCTGGTTACAGTTGTGAAGCTGAGGCACAGAGGTGTAACATGGTTTGGTATAAGTCACTGTATGTGTCCGTGACAAAATAAGAGACAGAATCATCGTCTCCTGCGACGTGCTCAGGTTGCCTTTCGTGTATTGTCTCTTCTCTGTGCCCTGAACTCATCCTGCCTCTTGGAGGACCGTAGCTAGCTGACATGGGAGCTAGAGATAAGGAGAGACTTGTGTGGAATAGAATTAGGGAAGGAAGCATGTTGCAAGCCAAACTGTAGGTTTTGTAGCAATTTTTGTTGTTGTTGAAAAGGCTTTAGGAGTTGGTCTGGATCTGTACGTTAAAAATGTGGCTCAAATCACTGAACTCTTCCAGAAAAGGGCATTTTTGTTCATGATTATTCATGATTCAGTTCTCTAGTCAAAAATAAATGTACTGATAAGGAATCCCTTACAGTTTTTTGATTTTTTTTTTTTTTTTCAAATTCCTGTTGTGCTATGCTCCACATTCGTTAGCAGTGACCTTTGCATTCACAGCACTGTGGATAACAAATTGTATTTTTTAACAGAGTAATTTTCTGAATGAAAGATACCAGACAGGTGACTTTTATCACTAAAAAAAATCATGACGTATTTTCTTTGCCAACCATCCTGGAAATTTTGTAAGAAAGCTTTTCCCTTTATTTCTAGGCTTTCAGTCCCCTTGTGCTAGCAGTTACTCTCAGGCAGCCTACTCTGCCTGCTCTTTGGCCATCTCATCGTGCTGTGTTCTTACACCAGGGCCCAGAACAGACCCAGAACTGGTAGGTCAGACACTGCAACCCCATGTTTGGCTCCTGTCCCTCCCTTCAAATCTTAGAACCTCAGCATGATGGTAGAGTCAACTGTTGCAAAAAAACCCAAAAAACAAACCAAACAAACCCCAAAATCCAGCAAAGGAGGGAAATGAAAAAATAGGTGAAATATCTGCAAACGATAAAGCTTTCTAGTGTTTTCACTATGGATTGTAGTGTATTAAAACTGAGGCAGTGTACAATTTAATGTTAGTTCTAGCCCCTGAAATTCAGTGCTACCTTTTGAAACTATTAAATAGAATGATACGTCCAATTCTTCACATAACACCAAAAAATCCCTTTTAAATTTCAATAAAACTCAGAGCAGGTGGAATCAAGATCTGTAGCTAAGTGTTTGCTTTACACTAGATATGTGCCATGAGTAGAATTCTCTCTCAGCAATTGATTCAACATCCTCAAAATTGAATCTTTTTACTTCTTATTTTGGGGTTTTGGGTTAAGGCCAAAATCAACACCTACAAGAAGAACTATGAACCTGCAGAAAGTATTTATAAATACTATGCTGTTACTTTTGTATGAACTCTTACACAACCTTGATTTAGGAAGAAAAAAGGCTGAGCATATGAATACGTCATCAGAAAAAAAGCTGCCTGGAAACATTTGTTTATTTTTGCAAATGCCCAGAACTAGAAGGATTATCATCGTTTATTTTTGTTTAGCAGGTGCTCTGACATCTTGTAGCCTCTGATTACTTTCCGCTGGATGTTATCCAAACAATCCAAACAATTCTACTTTGAATCATAGCTCCTTTGGGAATATTTTTCCCTTTGCAGATGCTCAGCTGTCTACTATTCTGGCAACAAATACAACATGAATTAGCAAATTTATTCCCTGTGATTCACCTTCTTTTAGCTCAGGTGGAGCAGACACAGGAAGCTGAAGTCAATTTCCACTACTGTCATGATACTTTGACTGGTTGCAATAGAAAACTGAACTGCAGTTTCATGTGGTCAAAGATCTGTTAAGGTATATTAATAATCATTAAGGTTAGGTAAGATGATTCTTTTACTGTAAGAAAATGTATTTAGCATGTTAAAACTAAACCTCAGCACAAAAGCATTCTTTACAATTTATTGAACAGTATACAGCTGTTTAAATAAAGTGATAAAAAATTACGTTACAGCCCTAAACTTGTACTATGTTAACGAAAGATTTAGCCAGATTAATCTGTTTATTGTACCAATGACACACCTCAGTATATTGTTACTCTCTTTTCAGTCAATAGTTGCAACACAGACCCTGAGAGCTTATGACCGCATTTGAACCAGTGTCCAACAAAGGATGGACACTCAATCAAAGTTATGAAGTTTAAATTGCAGTTTCTGGCATGTGTGGAGTTATCAAGCAGGTAAAGTTCATCTCAGTCATGTACTGTTTTCTTCTGGGATGAAATGTAACCACTTGGAAAATGCAAAGAAAAGCTGGGTTCAATGTAGAACCGCTGTGTTCCGTTTTGATTTGAACCACCAAAATTCTGCAAAATTAAAACCATGAAAACTTCAAAAACATGGACTTTGTCTCTGGCAGGGGACAAAAATGTTAGAAAAATGGGTGAATCACAGCCTCATCTATGTACAGGTGCTCTCCTCTGTACCTTAGACTAGGCTGCAGCCCTGGCATCAGCCAGATTACAAACTGCCCTGGAAGGTCCATGGGCATGTTGGCAAAACCCAAAACAACCTCCCCTCACCGCACATCCAGTATCTGGCCTTTATTTGTAACTTTAATCTCATTTACCACAATTTTGAAAAGGATTCAACTTGACCAGAAAACAACAGCCAAATCTCCCAGAACAGTACCTCTCTGCACAGGATTTCCATTGAACATGTACGTCACTTACTGTCTTTTTCCTGATTTAGAAAGCCTGATTAGAAATAATCTTCATTACCCAAGATACTGTTTCTCTGTCTGAAACTGTAGTTTCCCATGAAAGCAGCTTTCCAGAGGAAGAAGAAAATTGTCAACTCACTGATGGAGGATCCATGAGGATGAAACCATTAACGGTGGCAAATTGGGTCATAGATTTGGGTAGTAAAAAAAAAAGCACAACTATTGTCTGCATGACTTTCAGAACTAAGTGTGGAACTGGTCTCTTTATTCAGACTTGCTCCCAGCTGGGCTCTGACAAGGATAATGGCAATAAACTTCTCTCTTTTCACCAAGAGGGGAGGTGATAGGAGGGTAAACGTAAATTTCTGAGAGCTCCTAGATGATGATGGTGATGCGTACCTATACAGTAGTTCAGATAGAGAGATCCAGCTTTATGTACTCATATTGAATTAGAGGTGAACACCATCCTACAAGCTGAGCTTTAATTTGGTTTATTAAGTCCCCAGTTGCAAAATACATGAAACACTGTTACTGCCAGTCAGTGCATACATTAAGTTCAAATTAGACTACACACAAAAAAATGATTAATAACATATTTCGCCTTCCCCTTCTTCCTCTCTTCTTACAGTCCACTTGTTTAGTTGTCTTGTACTATGTCGGTAATTCAAAAGTGCCCAGAGACATGAAAGCAGAGTCCTGTTCTGCTGTGTGCTCTGTAAACCCAAAGACACTTTTTGAAAGTGTGCATCCTTTTGGCCTATTTTGTGTGGCTCTTTTGGTGGCAGAAGACTCACAAAATTTCATGGTCAAACATTTAAAGGAGGAAAAAAAGATATTTTAATGCAGCTAACTATATTAAATATATTTTTCTTCTTAGTGCATTCTTTCTAACAGTTTTTAAGCATTTTTCTCAAATTTTTTCTAGTACTTGGTGACTGACCATGTTCAGAACCTCTAACAGGACTAAGAGGTCAGTGCAAGGAGCACTGATCTCAACCAACCTCTCACGGAAGAGTTTAACAAACAACTGGGGAATTAGACCTGTGGATATTTGGAGAGGCTTTCCCAATTACTGTGCAAACGAGCAAATTCTGATCTCCTACACAAATTCTTAACACACTTCAGCACACATTCAGCATCTGAGGTTAAGCCTGAAGATTATGAAATAATTAATGTCTCAATTGTTTATTTCCTCATTTGTTACTGAGGTATTATCTTGGAAATCCCCATGGTCCAGTTGAATCTCTTTGGAAGTTCTCTAATATTCTTCCTGGATTGTTCGTATTTGCCACAGCCCCTTCAAAACAATACAAGGGGCTGTCACTCCCTTCTGTGGGCTTTGAATCAGGCTACGCAAGACTGGAAGGCATGAACTTCTCGAGTACACCAGGCTGTTTTCCTTGGTTATACTGATTAAACAACTTTCCATGAGTTGTTGGAGACAACTATGGTGGGGATTTGTTTCTTGTCATTTTGAACTTATTTTTTTCTGATTTTTTTTCTGGGAGTGACTGTATCAAAATCACTCAGGGGAATAAAATAAAACTTGATGGGAGAGATTCTGTGTTGACTTTGGCTCCAGTCTATTAGAGCGTACGGAGGAAGAGATACTCACTGATACTCGGTAGGTTTTCTGCATGAAGGTCTAATTTGCACCAGTAGAAAATCAGGAATAAAGCTGGAGTCTGTTTTGTCTCCTCTGCTGTCTCCTCTGTTTCACTCTGCAGCATACCTATCTGGGGAAGAAAGGCAGCTGTGCAGGAGATGGCACTTCAAAAGCTCTTCTTGACCATATTCAGCTGTATAAGGGCTACACCAACATTATCACTTTAGTCCAGAGGAAGAACGTATATTTGAAGCAAGTCTTCTGCTTGACCCCATCTTCCCCACCGTGGTTTCGTATTGCACAGTAGTCTTGAAGCCTGTCCACTGGATTCCTTTCAGATGAAATAAAACCAAAGATACCTTCCAGGAGCTCATCTAATTTACCTCAACTGCTAATGGGCATTTAGTCCAGACGCCTGGGCTAGAGCCGGTTCTCAGTTACTCTCCCCTCAAGCACGTACAGACCAGACCCTGGATCTCAGCATCAGCTGTTTCACTTCTCACGCCACTCCTCACTCCTTACTGCTGCAAACGTAGGTAAGGCCACTCTATGCAACCTGGAGCATGTATTGGAGAAAATGAGGCAATCTCATAGACTGTGTGCAACTTCTGCTGGTCACAGGGGTACAGTTGTGACAGCAAAACGAGATCATAGCTATTGCACTGGGGATGTATCTCCCAGGAAGGTGTCAAACAATATCAGAACAGCCAACACGATGTTTTCAGGAATGAAAATAACCAAACACATGAGTGACAGAACTCACTATAGTGCATGAAGATGCAAGGAACGGGAAAATGGAGATGCACCTCAGCCAGTTTGAACATTTGTGTAGACTTTCCTTCTCTTCTGCATATACTCCCTCCCTCCCCCCCGCCTTGCACCTCAATAAGCAAGAAAACACATTAGTCTGACTTACTTTAATAAAATAAACAAAGGCCAGCAAACAGATATCACACCTGAATTTTTGCCGCTAAGGAGGGGATCCATCTAGAGAGGAACTGGAAAAGGATTTTAGTCTTGAATTTTGTCTGCTTGTTGGCATAAGTTCTGACCCCTCTGCTAGTACAGAAGGAGCTTGTGAACATGTGAAGCTCTATCGGCATCTGTGGAATTGCCTATATTCTTCTTTCAGACCATTGAGTCAGGATCTCTGTTTCACAGGACGATTCTACTTCCAAGCCTTAAGCAATGTATGGGAAGAGTTAGTGAACCAAATGAGTATTAGGGGTGCCAGATGCTTTTGAAAACTGCCTCATAACCTAATCAAATCACTTTGCTTAAAAAAAAAACATTTCCAAGTATGCTTTATCACAAAGTAAATATACCTGTGTAACCACGGGAGCATTTTACTAGCATTCAGTACAGTGCAAATTAGCAAGTAGGTCATATTTTCAAGAGAATGAATGTTTGTCAATTATGTTTACATTTCAGTAAATACACAAGGGCTAGATTTAGAAGTGATTTTGATAGCAAGGAGAAGTTCTTCACCAAGAATCAAGAGTGACACAAACTTGCATGTGGAGAAAAGTACTGAGGGATTTGCACTGGCTTTTAACAGTCATGTTCAAGATTTTTCAAATAGAAAATATTAAAAATGTGGAACAAAAAGCAAGTAGCAAAAAGAGATGATACACAAGTAAGAAATATTGCAGTAGTATTTACAGTCTTGGCAAAAAAGGTGAAGGCAAAAGTTAGTGGCAAATGAGAAGGCAACCATAGCACACAAGGTTGTATTTACACTATAATGAATAGAGGCAGTAACTGCTTATAACTGCTTTCCCAAATCCACTGGGAAAGAGATCTGATCATAGCAATCCATGCTCCAAAACACAACCACTCACCTGACATTGAGTGTCTAAGTGTGAACATTACGCGGCGAAGTAACAACCCAGCGGGGGCAGAGGCACTGCAACACCTCAGTTTGGGATGCAGGACTCCTGGATCTCCCACTTTGCAGGTAAGTGCCTTAACCTTGAGGCCCCTGTCTAAAAGGAAGGTAGCAGAAAGGAGCACCAACTTTGGCTTTGCTGACACAGGACATAGGATGTCTTTCTCAGCTTTTGCGAGGAAGAGCTGTAAGAGACCTCAGGGAAGGGTCTAGATGCTTCATATTGTGTATTTAGTGGTGGCTGTTTCAAGGTGGGTGCTGTGGTGCTGGGGCAGCCCCCCTGTGCTTAATGCACCCCTCAGGCAGCTTAGTGTGGAGATTTTCTTGGCTTTCTGTCTACTTTGAAGTGCCCTTCTTTCTCCCTGCTCTGGCCCTGTGCAGGCAACCTAAATGTGTAATGGTGTGTGTACTCTGCAAGGGGCAGAACATCAAGCAGTGCCTCCACCTGTGCTCCAAGCTGGCAGGAGTGGTCTGTAGCTGTTCCGATGTGGTGGTGTATGGCTGTTCAGTCATGGTACGTCCTCCCAACAGTACGCTGGGTCAGGCAGTGAAAGGGGTGCTGCTCCAGGTATGGGTAGAACAGCATGTGACTGCCAGTGTATGGAGGCACCTCTTCTCTCCAGGCTTTAGATTTCTTTCTCAGAGTTGAAGGGCATTACCAAAGCACTGCATTTGACTCATACAGTTGTCTCTATTAATGTTTTTTGCCATAGGTGTGTATCTAGATTCTGCATCCAGTGCCAACGTGTTTGGTTGCACCCCCCGCCGCCCCCTGACTTTTAGGTGTCTAAACCTTTTATTGAAGCCTGTTCCAGCTCTCATGGACAATAGTTGAGCTGCTGGGGCACACATGGGAGGAGTCTGTGGCCTGAGGTCTATAAACACTAGTACATGCACTTAAACTTCAGTATGCAAATTAGCCAAGTGGCTTTAGCAGGACTGCTTTACTGAGGCCTAATCATGCAATATACACAATGGCTCTAACTGTATGGTTTGTGCGGCAAGGTGTGGATCACACAGGATCTGAAGATATGTCAGTTGTTTAAATATTTGAATAGGGAAGTTTAAGCGCGAGGGGGTTAAAATGACATTTCTAGAGATCATGATTCTACTGTTTTGCATTTCCGTACTTCATTGGTGTATGAAGTAGCAATCGTGAGGGGTGCAATAAAAGGAATTATACCAATTACAGAAAAATGGTCCCCTTGCTCAAAATCAGCAGATCGGTTCTCTGCTTCAAGCGTTGGATGCCTTCTAACTTCAAATTAACCCTGAGAAGAGTTCATAGGACTACTTATTAATGTAGACTGATGCTGAATGCCTGAAACGTTTACATGACTGCGCAGAATTTTCTCTTGAAGGCAGCCTATATTATACTCTAATGGGGCAAAATAGCCTTAACTGTCCACCAACAAAGAAGGTGCTTTGTAATTCGCTACCTCAGGTGGATCTCAGGTAGAAATAAACATTTGAAGGAGGTTTCCAAACACATTTCAAGTTGGCTTTCTACGGTTGTTTGCATCCTTGGGACATTTTGCACCATTTTTTGTGGTGAGAGGTACAGAGTGCTACGACGTCACTATTTAACCTGTGATGCACCACCACTCAGCTTTCTAAAAGCCCTAATTCAGTTCTTTCTGCTCTTACGAAACTCCAACCTGTTATTTCCTTTGTAGTTGGCTGGTGTTCTACGGAAGACTACATAGTTATTAAGAGGTATGTACCCAGCACCTCTATAAAGTATTTTTCAGAAATCTAATTAGAGTTATCAAATATGCATTCACATTACCACAGTAATGGGCAACACGTACTCCAGGATGTTCTGGGGTGTGCAATGCAGAGCAAGTGCATTTCAACAAAATGAAGAGGAAAGGAAGAGATGAGGCTAAAAATAATAGGTGAATCTCTTACACTGGATTGTGTGAAAGGCGTTAGTAATAAAATAGCTACAGATATATTTATTGATAAATGTTTTCCACCATTTTATTGGTTGTTCTGATGGTCCTCAACACAGCTCCATTTGTATCTATGTTCATATTGTGTTCCTCTCTTTTCTTTTGTAATCAAGTTTGTATCTCCTGGGGAAATTCAGAGTCCCCTTTGTCTCAGCAGGCCTTTGAGCGGGCTCGGGAATCCAGCTCCAAGGTCTTTGCAGGACTGGAGACACTGCATCTGAGAGGAGCTGGAGTGGACTTGTATCTGCTGTGAGGGGAAAGAATTTTGCATATTGTGTGTGGACAGAGATGATTTGACCCATACCTACACCCTGAATATCAAGAAAGGTTTTAGAAGCTTAAAAAGGTGAAAGAATTGAAATAGAGGAACATCTACTATGGATTTAGGCACAAACTGCTTATCTTCAACGCATTAAGTTTTTAAAGTGCTCAACTGTAAGAATCAAAGAAGAAACTGTAAGTCTTGGGATATGAATTAACCTATGTCATCTAGAAATTGCATAACTAGACCACTGGTTTGCTGAAGTTCAGTACCTCAATAGTGAGTGATGTTATCTGATTGTTACTACTGACCTTATCCAGGAAAGAATGTTAGAAACCCTGCCCTGTCTCTGAGACCATCTGAGAGGAATCATCTACAACAGGTGACCAAAGCCTTGGATATAGTTACAATTCATAATTATTCAAAGCCATAATTACTTTTTGCATAGCTTAATTTTTCAATAACTTATAGCAGTTTGGTACTAGTAATGTCGTAATAAGTACTGTGCTAACAACAGAAGTTGCTAGAGAAGCTTTGGAAAGAACCGCATCTGAGTGGCATTTTGGCAGTTTGCTAATCCAGACTCGCAGGATTCCAGGATGAATTATTATTTAGGCACACAGTTGGCAGCTGGCAAGGAACCCAGAGGTTCTGTTTTTGGGTTGGAATTTAGCCAAGGTAAACAAAATGTAGTTGTATGTTGTGTGCAGTCTCCAAAGCTGGCACAGGATTCCAGCACGTTGGAAGCCTTAACTGAGACAGTCGTTGTAGCAGTGGTGTGCTGAAATGGATCATTAATGTGCACAGAAAAAGGGAGTACACACTGAAGGGATAAACTTAGCAGAAAGGGCTGGGATGGATGACCTAGCAGGACAGCTCTTGATCTGCCCACTGAACAGCAAAAACAAGCAATTACTTTTGTGCGCTGCTGAAGAAATCAATTGTGAATTGTATTGTTTTCTGAAAGCTAAAGGTCACGTTAAAACTGACAATCCTGAGAGTCAATAATATGTTATGTGAAAAGATATGTAATTTATTAAAATGCACTTATCCCTTCGTGCGTTTGCTCTCTTGGGTTTTTTCCTCTAACAAATAAAAATCTTTTACATGTCAGAAACTGACAGCTGACACAAATTCTTCCGCGAAACAGAGATCCTTAGTCTACTTATAGATGCTTGCCAACTAGGCTCATCATTATTGCTAAATTTAACATTTGAAGTAAAAGAAATGTAAGTACTGGGAAAGGTGTGGTACAAATGGACAAAGACCAGAAAAATATAAAGATGGTACTCCATCTTTCATGTGTCAGTCTATCGAGATAATGCAGCATACCTGCAGCAACAGAATGCAGCAACATAAGGAACAGGTTCAGGGTTTGGTTTTTTTTTTTTTTTTTGGCTTGTTTGAGTAGGAGACGTAAATTTCGTTAACGTCTGAGGTGTTCAGGTTCATCTGAGGTGGAATAGTGACAGTCACTTCCAGAGCTTACTCCCAACATGTTCACACCCACTTTTACTGTTCTGGCAAAGATAAATGAAATGGGAGATGTCTGATGAGTAGACTACCGGACTGGGACGTTAAGTGCATGGCTTAATATAAACCGCAGCAAAGAAGCAGGAACTTCTTTCCTGCCTCATCCTCTGAAGGACATCTTAATAACCTGTGCTGTGTACAGCTAAAATGAAGCTGTGGGTTCACTGCCAGAATATTCCAGTTGCCTGGTCAACAATATTTCAAACTGGAGTCGAAACAATGGTTGCTCGTTGCAGTGTGAAATGATGTGAACAGCCACATGAACTGAGTCCCTTCATTTTCCTGATTCCTTCCTTCCCCATCCTTTCTCTGCTTTCCATTGCAGTTAGAAACACTTGAGGGTCAAAGCTTGCTTTTATAAATGGGAACAACTACCTACTACTATTGTCAGTCGTTTAGAAAGGCCTCGTGGTTTGCCCTGTAGCACTGTGAGAACGGTTGCTCTAACCCATGCAGAAGCCTCTGACTACTGACACAACTGAGCAGGCAACAAGATTGGGATATTTCCAGGATACTGGCTGAAAAGCTAGAGAGAACAGTGAAGAAATACAGGAAGAAAAAAATAAGATGTATCCGTACCTCAAGATCTCACCTAACAAAGCTCGGATGTCATCTCCTCCCTGGCAGGAGGTTAGAGGCCTTGGTTCCCAGAAACCTCTGATCACTTTGTAACTGCAAAATTAAAAAAAAAAAAAATCATCAAAAGGTGTTTAACAATTTTTTCCCCACCTACTTCAAATAGCAACTCAAAACTGTGGTAAATCTTACTCAGATCCCTCACACTTCCAAAAGTGCCATTTTTTAGTTAGCATAATTTGTTACACTTTTCTTACTTTATCCAACTGAGTATCACAGGCAGTCACTACATCCTCTCTGGAAAACTAGTCAGTCCAGTATGTCCTTGATGTTCAAGTCCCTCTGCTTCTTAGCCAGGAAGGTTTCTCTAACTAGACCTTTGGTTTAAGCAAGAGTTTCCTGTTGGCAATCTAGAAACCTATCTACAGAAGTATCTCATTATCATAGAATCATAGAATGGTTAGCGTTGGACGGGACCTTAAAGATCATCTAATTACAACCCCCCTGCCATGGGCAGGGACACCTCCCACTAGACCAGGTTGCTCAAAGCCCCATCCAGACTGGCCTTGAACACTTCCAGCGATGGGGCATCCACAACTTCCCTGGGCAACATGTTCCAGCGTCTCACCACCCTCAGAGGGAAAAATTTCTTCCTAATACCTCTTCTAAAACTACCCTCTTCCAGTCTGAAGCCATTCCCCCTCATACTATCACTACATGCCCTTGTAAAAAGTCCCTCTCCAGCTTTCTTGTAGGCACCCTTCAGATACTGGAAAGCTGCTGCAAGGTCTCCCCAGAGTCTTCTCTCCTTCAGGCTGAGATAACTGGGCGCTGCAAGCATTAGCGGTCCTTGTTCAGCAGTGTGGACATGATGAATCCAACTTTTGCCAAAATGTGTTATTTCAGTCAGTGCTTAATTCTCTGATAACGTTGTGAGGCTTGCTATTGATGTCCAAACCTCACCTTCAAACTATAAACTCGTATTTTATCTCAATAAATTCTGAAGTCTGACAGTGATGACAAATTAGTTATCAAATAACTCAGACAAAAGACCTTAAGGAGAGTGGATGAGAAAAAAAGTAAGTTACCATGGGATTGAGAACCTGCATACCAGCTTTCAAGCATGTACCAAGCAACAACATACCAGCACCATCTGCTGCCAGCGGGGACAAACTACAAGGTCTCTACATACTGGTTTGGGAGTATTTTTAGTAAGCTACAAAAATGCACCTATGTTTCTAGTTTGTAAGGGAAATAATTGAGCAATTGGATGCATAGCTTCCACAACAAAGAGCCTAAAATGAGCTCACAGTGAGAAAGCAATGAAAACACTAAACCAAGATGACCTTTTCATTTCACTTTGAAGACATGTTAGTGAGATGTTGGAAGCATTTCAGAAGTGATACACCTAGCCAGGGACAGCTTTTCTAAAACAAAACTCCTTTGTTCAAAATTCAGTTACAATTTCTAAGTGACAGCAGAGCTTTTACCTACCACATCATTTCCAAAGTACCAGGTACTTTAAGTGAAGAAGAGAGAGTTTTAAGGACATCTTTGATGTTATAACACCTCTCTAACAATCCAACCTATGCTTCTTAATAAACACAAAGCAATTCAGACTTCCCCATGGCACTTCTGCTTATTTCTGTATTTTATTTACCACTGATTTCATTTCAGGATCTACTTATTTTAAGGCTACTGGCAAACATAGTATCTTGGCACGTTTTCCACTTGCTAATCAGTGTTCAGAAGGAGTTTTACAGAAAAACCTCAAAATTTCTTGTTTGTGGTGCATGCATGCAAGAGTTGAATGTTCACGGGCAGGAATCACTGCTTGTAACGCCAATTGCAGTGGGTCATATTATTTACTTTTTAATGCCTTGACCTACATTAATTAATCCTAATTCTAGTTCACTCAAACAAGACCTCATTGACTTCGAAAGCCTTTTGGCTTTTATTCCCATTTACAACAATATAGCTCTCAGGCTGCGACCTCTTTCCTCCCACTATCAAACACACTGCATGGTTACAGGTTTGCTGATCTGAAAGAAACTTTTCAGTGTGAGCAAAAGCTTCGTTAGAGGCCCAAACACTGGTCGGATAGGTAATAGTTCAATACATTTCACCTGAGTGTTGCCGATTCATCGAGTGTCAGTGAGCTGGCTTTGCGGTGCATGCCAGCAGCTGCTGTTAGGGAGGGTAACAACAGCCGGCCATGCCTGCTGAATTTTAGTCTTGTAGGAAGAGTTCCTATTCAGTTAAACGAACAACTGAAGCGTTGCAAACGATCCTTTGTGATGGTACTCTAGCAATGCCCTGTGTGTTTGTTTTACAGAAAGCATTAAAATGTTGAGTGACTCAGCCACTTTGCATCCGGGGTGTGCTAAGCTGTGTCCTTACCAATACAAAGTGAGATAATAAAGTGGCACTTTTGAAATGGTTTTCCTTTGATTTGGCAAAACTGCTCTATCATCTGATATTTAAGTATTGCCTATAACTCAGGCATCAATAAAAATATTTTCCTCCATCATCTTGCTTACATGATGTCCTTTTGCAGATGTAACGGGCAGCTATAGAAATAGAACTGAGAGGGAAATGGGACTTGACATTAGAAGGTTTTTGCAGGAGATTTTTTTTGTTTTGGTTCAAATAATACTTTTCCAACTGAAAACTGAGAAAAATCTCTCCTGTTTTCTTGGGGGGAAAAAAGTGAAACCATAAGTGAAGAAACTTTTGAGCACATTTTTAAAAGCGGCCCTCTGTTCCTTACTCTTAGAAAATAACACTTCTAATGTTGCTTCTCAGAGCCAAAAGCTAGAAAGAGGAAAAATGGGCTCATTTATGTGCTGTGTGTCTCTCAGCTTTTGCTGCTTGAACACTCAAGTGGTGTCACTCCAAATTTTGAAACTATAACAAGAGCTGAAAAAGGACTGTTCTGAACTTACTTTGAAAAAAATACAGAAGGCAGATGCAGTGGTAACGCTTCTTTTCCCTTCCAACCTCTCTGGATTTAACTAAAACCTGTCTTCCAACAAAAACGTTTGACTTCTTTTCTACCAAATCTGTGCTCAAGTTTTCTCAGTGGACATGAGTGCCTAAGGGCCTGTACAGTCTCCCCTGTCCATCACTCTCCATAAAACACCTGCGTAAGCAACTCATCTGCTGGGATAAAATTGTTCTTCACACTTTCTCCTACAACTTCGCCTTCTCCTGTCCCGTCAAAGCAAATGACCGCACGTTATTTCTCTGAGTGGTGGTTGGGTTTCGTTCACTTTTGGTTTTAGGGACCTTAGCTGGCTGACAGGCCACCACAGGGGTCACCGAGATGCGGTGCTACGGGTTAGGTCTCTGCCCCGGCGCTGGCTGTGGGACGCCTCGGCGAGGTGCTGCTCCCCGGGCCTCGCTGCGAGGCCGCTGCTGCGTGCGTCCGCCCGGCTCCTCACGGCGGGCGAAAACCTCGGCGAGAAACGACCCGACGTGAGGGTTTTTATCGCGTGTGGA
>NW_009646851.1:3162505-3172033 GCF_000708025.1 Charadrius vociferus | reverse complement strand
CCGCTCCCCGGCAGGGACCCACCTGGAGGTCAGGGCACCTCGCCTGAGGCGGCGGCGGGTTCAGTCAGCCCCCGGCACAGATGGAGTGGGCATTAGTAAAGCCCGCCCGGCGGACGAGCAGGAGGGACGAAGATCTGCCGTGGGTAACGGTGCCCTGTGGGGACGCCGAGGGCTGTCGCTGCTCTGGGGCGGGTGGCGGCTGAGGAGCGGGCCTGGAGGACACCTTCCCGTCCGGCCCGAGGGCTGTGGCTGCCGAGGAAGCCTTGCAAGCAGCGAGGCTGGGCGGAGGGTGATTTAGGGTGAAGAAACTGTGAGCCACACGCTTGTTAAGTGTTGTGCCTCTGTGTTTCTTTCAAGGAGAGGGCGATGAGAGCGCTCGGAAAAGACCTGAAGCGGAGCAGAGAGCAAAGCCTTCAGAGAGCGGCTAAGGTAGGGGCTGGCACATTCACACTCCTCTGTGTGCGCTGCGCTAAGGAGTTCCCCTCTTTACATTTCTGGGGGAGGGAGAGAAGGAAACTGTCGAAAATAAGTGATTTTGAAAAAAGAAAGTATTGTTTTTTTCCTCTCCTAGTAATCCTTATCACCCTTTTTAAACTGTAGCATCTGAAATGTCAGAAAAACACTAGTTATGGTAAAGTGACATCTGTTGAGGGGAAGAATCAGAAACACCTGTGGGTTTCTCTCCTTCAACACTAGAGGGACTGCTTGCTGTTAAAACCCAAAAGTTACTTCACCTGATTGAAGGGGTTGTGTGGGTTTACAGAGCTTTATTTAGTGGTGCTGCAAGCTGACTTGTCCACATTTAGAGGGTGGTAAAGATAAAAGGGTGGTAAAGATAAAAGTAGGAACATAGGTGGAAAACCTACTAATCACCAGTAATATGCTTGACAGTAAGCAAGAGGCAAAATACAGGCAGCTTGTGCCTTAAGGATTTGACGTAGATCACAAAACCTGGTGAGACTGCAATACGCAAACCTGTGGAGTGGGAGGCGTAGGTGTAAAAGGAATTGACCGTACTGAAAATGCTGCAGCAAGAGATGAACAGTGTGCGCTTACATACAAGGACAGTACAGACAGGTAGCCACCAGCATGCTGAGAATGTCGCTCCAACAGAAATATTTTATGTACGTGACCCCATGGGAAAAAACACATTGTTAAAATGAGCAATGGCTGGGGTCTAGGAGAAGAAAATTCAGTTGGGGAGTGAGGGGGAGCTACTGGCCAAAACTCAACAGAATGTAACAGTCTGGCAGTGCATGTTAGCTGGCTGTTGTCTCTGATGTGCCAGCAGCTGCTAGCTGCACTCCGTATTGTTTCATTCAAAAGCATCATGGAAAACTCAGATGTGGCCCTGTCTTACTGTGGACTAAGCAGAAGTCAGTTAGCCAATGCTTTTCTGTGGCTGCTAACAGCAGCACTCAGGCAAGTAAATGTTTTAGTGTTTTGTTTTGTATTGAGTTGACATTTATTTTGAGTAATTTAAGACCAGCTTTTAAGAAGCAAAAGGAAGGCTTCAAATTTGGTATTCATTGATGTTTATGCAAAGTGTCTACCTTGGTGGCTACTTTCCAGCATGACTTCAAAGGGCTGGCTGTCAAAATGGATGTTACAGGTAAAATTTTGCCTAAATCCGTAAGCTTGAATCTTGGGATCTTTATGTGTCCTCTATTACATGGCTGTAAATAGAGGTACAGTATGGCTCATCACCTAAAGTTAAGTTGCACTATGGAGTAACCAATGATAATTCTAATTTTGAATTAACCTAAAATTGACTATACTGAGGTAGACTCCAGCCTCATCTAGACTAAGGGCCAGGTTCCAATGGTCACCGTAAATGGATGTCCAAGGGAGAAAAGGACTGAAGTGTGTATGGTACTAATTAACTTGTGGAGATAACATACTATACTGGTGCTTGTACAACTAAGGCAAGAAACTGTTTGCAACACTATCAAGTTCCTTTTGGACAGTCTAGGATCTGATTCTAGTCATACTCTGCTTAGGTTTTATATTACTTTAATTCAGGTCTTACTGAATGAGAAACTTATCTGTGCCATTTATTTAATTACAGTATTTACTTCTTGAACTTGTATATATACATATATGAAACATGAACCTCAAAACAGGTGAGCAATGCTGAATTTAGGTTGAAAATAAGAGATGTTTCTGGGCATGTTATTTCATGAGACATCTCGCTCTGCATGGACTCTGTGTCTGGTAGGCCGTGTACTGCTAGCTGGCTGTATCTGAATGTAGCAGTCACTACTGCACTGTCACCTGCTGCAGGGCCAGCTCATCACTGTTGAAAGGCGGGTCCTTTGGAAAGTGCTAGGGTCCTAATTTCCAGGAATGCAGGTGGTGCATCTATGTGTGATGGGATGGCAGTGTATGTTAGCTGGTTGAAATTCTGACATCAGCTAACATGCAGTTGCTATCCTTTTCCACATACCTTGATCATCAGAATGGAGAGGTACTGCTTTTGTATAAATAATGTTTTGGGTCCACCTGATTATTGCTTTTTTTGACTGTCAGTCTCATTTTTGGTAATACTGTGGCATCTTGTATTTCCATTGTCCACCATTATCCAAAGAGTTGTGAGCATTTTTGGTTGATTTAGACTCTGGTTTTCATCTGCTTTTAGATACCAGGGTAACAGGAAGCTTATAAATACTTGAAACACGTAAATCAAACTTTTCGAACAATTTTAAGCTCTGGAAGTTTTGTTAAAGCAAAAGAAGCACAGTTAAAAACTTCACATGAGTTTTAAAGTTTTATTTTTAATCTTTTATAATGATATTTGGCAAATGCAAGTTGGTTGTTTTTTGGGGGGAGGGGGGTTGTGTGTGGTTTTGGTTTCGGGGTTTTTTTTTTAATTGAGTAATTAGATGCTGCAAAGGCTTAAAATCAGGCTTTTACTAACTAAAAAAAGGCTTTTACTAACTGCCTGAATTACCTTTCCATTCTATTAAAAAAAAAGTCAACTGAGTTTTTCTTCTCCCCTTGCCTCTCAGAATAACTTAATTTGAGAACAGCAATACATTAAAACAACTGCACATAGTCTCACCAACCAGGAGACACAATTTGAATAGGACATAATATTACACTTCGGAAGAATAAAGGCTGGAAGCACATTGATCCTTTTGGTTCATGTTATACTGAAAGCTTCTATCAAACATACTGCCACAAGCAAGAGAGTAGTACCTCTGTCCTCATCCTTGCACTTTAGGCACTGGGCAGAATGCAGAAGAAACTCTATGTTATTACTTGCTTTGTCTGGGTGCTTCTATATATGCCTTGCAAAGTGAAGGTCTCCTAGGAAGAGAAATAGCATCAATATCTGCAGAGTTAGGGTGATCCTGATGTTGTGTGTGGTGATTAGGCAGTGTATTGTTAGTTAGCTGTTCTTTATACACCAGCAACTGACTACACTGCCACATTAGCACATCACTGTTGAGACAAGAATAAACACTGTTGTTGTTATAAATATCTCATTGGATCCTTAGCTGGTATGGGGCTCAGTTCCCCTGACTGAAGGGGGCTGTACTAGGTTATGCAAATTGAATGAATGTAGGGTATAAAAATAAGTGTAACTGAGTTTGACACACTTGGACAGCTAATCCAACTGGTTTCTAAAGAATTTATTAAATAAGTATTAAGTAAGAGTTTCAGGTTTGGGCCCTGTATGAATATGTTTCTCTTACGCCACTAAATGTTTACTGAAGCACTGATGTGTGCGTTCAGCAAACAAGTTTTCTCAGTCCAACCAGTGACAGAAATGGATTTAGAATATTTACACTCCCAGGCAATTTTTTGGAAAGAGGATCTGATAGTTAAATGGTATCTTGTTGGAGATAATAAGGATATGTCAGACTTCAGGAGCGAGGGAACCATGAGATAGGAATGAAGTGTTAGGATGAACGATGCAATAGGTTATGCTCAAATGGAGTTGAAGAAACTTTTAACACTCATGGGTTGAACTCTTAACCTTCTTAAGAATGCAGTTTTATCTTAAATTGGTGGGATTATTTAAGAATCCAATAAATTGGTTTTAATCTGTATATAGCATTTGTAGTTTAGTAATTTTTATCTGCTATATCCTATGTAAACTGTAAGTCAATATTTATATAAATATATATTTATATTACTTTGTAGGCTTTTGGCTATAGGTAAATGTGTGCTTGATAACGGTGTTCTAACTCTCCTAATCTGTGTAGATTTGGCAGTTAAAGATGCTTTATTTTTACCCTGGATAACTGCTAACTTGGTTTTAAGAAAGAAGCGAGTAGTTCATCAACGATCTGCTGTAAATATTACATTGGAGGAGCTGGTATGTCTCATGAAGAATAAGTAATGCAAACATCTTGAGGTTTTGGAGGAATATTAGTTAACAGTAAACTTTGAAAAACTTAAACTCTGTGTAGATTGAGGACTGAATGGTACCTATATTCAAATTTCTACAGAAGATGGCTGTAGTGGATTGTGACCAAACAGTGAAGTAAGAAATTCAGTGAACTGTTTTCTCAGGCAAAACCTTATTTTTCTAGGAATCTGAAGTAGAAATAATTCAGGAAGCAGGGTGTGAAATAATTCTGTCTACTCATTTGCTAATATCCCATGCTATTTTGGGTACCAGGAAAGGTATTTGATCTTAATGCTGGCATTGAGTTATTTAAGATCACCGTGTATCCTGTGAAAAACAGAACATGAGCTTTAGTGAGTGAAACACAAGCAAGGTGTTCACACTCCCTTCCTCATGATCCCTTCCAAACTAGAAAATTTTACTGCACTGTTTATCTTTCATAGAGTATTTAAAGAACTTGAGTGAAGTTTCCCATATGCTAAATAACTCTCAAGCAATATCAGGACTGAAATAGATTTTTTTTTCCTCAGGTGTTCCACTAACAGCACCCAACATTTCTTTATACCTACCTTTTTTTATTCAGTGATATGAAAAGCAGGGGGCTATAGCAGTGCACATGAATGGACACACATGTTTTAGTCATGTACGTTTTCAAGTAAAGGTATCATCTTGGGAAAAATATTGTGTCCTGCCACTTAGTTCCATGGAATCTAGACTGCTCCCAGTGAAGGGAGAGGATTCATATCCCAGTTCCCTTCCTGCTCCGTCAAAGCAGCAAGGACATGTGACAAAAATCACCTGACATGTTCTGCTAAATGTTCTCAGGGCTGGAACTCTGCATGTATGAGGAGACTGGAGTAAAACACAGGACCTCAGCATGAGAACAGGGACTGTCTTGATGGACTGGATGTTCAGTCTTGTGGGCTAATGGCAAACAGCTTGGAGGTTGGTCTAAAACACCATCAGTAGGCACATTTGGACTAACTAGACCCTTACATGGGTCTTAACTGATCTCTGAAAGTTAGAGTGGCTAAAATTGTCATGCATAAGGTTTGACTTCCAAAATGATGGTTTTCATTATCGAGGGTGACTTTGTTTAATCCTCCACATCAGTATCACTACTCAGTCTTTTAAAATCTTTTTATGTACTTATCCTTCAGGGTTTTTCTGTGAAATTCTCAATGGATTCCACAGATGAATGAAAAATAAGTTGGGTTTTTTTTTTTTAACTTGCTTTTGAATTTCTCACCTTTTTAATACAGTTAAGTGGCTATCTTTGTTGGAAAATGTTTTGAAGCACTTGAGGTATTTTCAGTCACTCTTAGTCTTAGAAGAGAACAGCACTACTGCTACCAGTCTTTTTCATGTAGAAAAAAGTCTTCTGAGACACTGTTTGCTCTCATTTGTATTCTCTCAGCCCTCCTTTAAGACTCTGACAGCTGGAATGACGTTCCTTATTCCAATTTACCATCTCCCTTCATCAAACAGATAAAACATTTCACATTTTAAATAGAACAGTGAAACAGAACTGGAAATGGGTTTGCAGTTACACACAGAACTGGGGACATTGGAAGGTGAGAAGAGTGGGGCTTGAGGCATGAACCTTCATCCCCTTCTACCTCTACGTGAAGACAGTTGTTTTATTCCAGAGATATGAGGTAGATGGTCGGGCAGCATTGTCTTGGACTGTCTCAGAAAGATGTCTGTAAGAGTGCCAGGCTGTTGATTTTTGTTGCCCCTTGAATCCTGCTGTAAACAACCATATATATTCACACAGGCCCTGCCTCCATCCAGGTCAGAAGACTGGGAATCCAGCAGGAGACGAGCTCACAGCTGAGGCACTGTACTGCAGTGCAAATGTATGGAGAAGGCTAAAGAGGTTAAAGGTGTTGCTGTAAAGGTGAAATGTAAAATTAATCAAAATACTAAGCACACAAAGAAACATTTTGGCATTTTTTCTTTTAATAATTTTATTTTCTATGTACAGTTTTTTACAACTAAGTTGACAGCTTCACAACTCAGTAATTTTCCTTGAGAGGATATTGCAAAGCTGGTATCTTCAGTTGCATCTGTTTCTAAAAACCCCAGTATGATGCCTCTGGGCCCCATGTCTTTCAGCCAGGGCAATTATGTGTTAATGGAATATCAAAATCTGTTACTGGTAGATGGGAAACAAAACTCTTCTGTGCAAATACTGAGTAATTTATCAACAAATCCTCTTCCTTTTAGCTATCTCCCTGCTGGTGACAATTGTAATTAGCTATTGTCAGCGATTTAAAGAAACATTAAGGAACTTTATGCAAATTGAAGGTCCATCCCTGCAAGGTACTGAGTGCCTTGCCATTCTCAGTAACCTCAGTGGTTCTCAAGGCCATTGCAGGAGCCAGTTCCACATTAGTAGACATACTGTAGCTGAAAATACTAACCCCAAAGAGAAGTAACATCACCTGATAGTTTAGCTTCTAGCAGCATTTCCCAGGAATGTAGTAAAGCTGTGCACCTGTGCTGTTGAATGGATTCACAGCGTGAATAGCTTTTTCAGAGGTCTTCTCTTTTTTTCATGATAATCTGTCTGATCAATGATGCTACTTCTGGCTTGATACTTTCTATGGGCTCTTCAGGTCTCCAGAATTTCACAACTTTACCCTCAGGGCTGACAAGGTACTTCCAGAAATTCCATCGAGGCTCCTTCTTTGAAGAATCTGTAAGAATGGTATCAGATCCTTTTAGTGACTTAGACTTGTCATTCATTACCCCGCAGTGATTCTTCAACTATTTATGCTGCAGTAATCCCACTTTGTTCTTTGCTAGTAGTCTGGGCATGGATTTACTGGTTGGTGTTAATGATCTGAAAAGCGGGAAGTGAATGATGCTCTCCCCTTCTTGTGAAATTGTTCAAGAGTTCCTACTTTTACTATGCTCTGCTTCCTAGGGAGGAGGATATGCATACTCATATGCGGCCACAGGAGGGCTGCATACTCATTTGGGGAATTCTCAGTTTTATGTTGGTTTAGGGGAAGTGAAATGGCAGCAGGAACACATACTGGTGGTGGCTTAATTGGGCTGCTTTCATCCCATGAGGCAAAACCTTACTGGTATCTTTGCTATCACAAACACCTGGCAAAATAATTTCTGAGATCAAGGGGCTATCAGGAAACTCTGTGGCTCCTAGAGGAGTCAGAAGCAGTTTCTTGACTCTGGCTTTGTCCTTGGAGAGTCTCACAGGTTTAGAGGGGAATTTCTTTTTGAGAGAAGAACTAGAAGAAAACTCTAGGAGATTTTGACTGGGGAACAGGTGTCCAGTGGGGAACAGTGCTGAACCCTACACTGATTCTTGGAAGCAATGGGTTGAATTTTGCCATTGGACTACATTTGTAATATCATGACTGTAAGGGGATGCCATGGCGTGCAAATTGGTATGGTTAAAGCTCATGTCATGGAAGCTCTGGTCCAGCTAGTAATTATATCTTTGAGTTGTTTTATCTAGGATCAGTCTTGAAGTAACATAACCCCATCTCTGAATCTTCTTCTGGTGTTCCTTAATGCCTAGGAGTAACTCATACAAAGTAAAAACACATAGGAAGCTGGACATTATTTGAGGAAAGGTGAGACCACAAACTGCACTGGCCCAACAAAATGCCTTACTGCTGTGAAAGCTCAAGAAGCAGGTGTGTAAAGCCCTTGGCATGTTTATGCTGCCAGTGGATTCTTTTTGCACTACACTATCTGACAGTGCTGGACAAATTGTAGCCAGCAGTTACAGTTACAAGGGGGTGTAGCATGTAGATGTTCAACCTTCTGATTGTCAGGAGCTACATGAAGAAAACAGGTGCTTCTTTAATTGAAGATGCACAGTAATTTCATGTGAAGAAGAGGAATGTAGCAAAAGAAGGACCATATTCCAAAATATTTAAGTATCAGAGGATCTTTCTCCTTCTTGTGGGTGAACAGCATATCAATTAAGAACCAGCTGAGTGAATATGGCTGTTCTTCTGTATAGGTATTAATGTCCGATACTGATTGCACTGGTAATTAGAATCTGGATTCATCCCACCCAGGTGGTACCTACGTGCTCTAGTCTCTATAATGAACTGAGAGGCACCTCCAGAGATTCCACTGGACATCAGGCAACTCAGAGCAATAAGGCTTTACCTGAGGTCTTTGGTGAAACACCTAAGGGGAGGTAGGAAGAAACGCAGTTACAGTGACAATGTTGACCACTTAAGTGACTCCTAAATGATCATAATTTTCAAGTATATAAAAGGTATCACAGTGGATATGGCAAGAAGCAACAGCCAAGTGGTGCAAGAAAGATTTCATTTAGGCGTTGAAAGAGCTTTCTGACAAGAGGAGTGAAGAACTGGAATAGACTGGGAGGTTTTGGAATCTGTCATACTATGATAGTCTGGAGAAGTACATGTAGTACTGATTTGCGTAAATGTGATCCTATCGTGGGGCAGGGAGATGGATTACAGGTTTGGGCCTTCTCCTACCTTATTTTCTAGTTAAAATGATGTGATAGAGAAGGGTTATGTTATAATTATCCTTTCTTTCATATATCAATGTTTAGAATGGGTCAAAGACCCCGACAAAGCTCAGGAAAATTCAGAGAGGCTTTTTAAATTGGCTTTGGGTCTGTGGGCTCTTTGGTCAACTGAAGAGAGTTTCATTTTGCTTATGAGAGTATGAGGCTTCAAGTCAGTAAATGCTTACTGTAACAGAGCGTTTGTGTAAGTGGGTTTTGCAGGCTGGGCCTTGAAGTTTACAACACAAATTAAGGCAAATCAGTGATTATATATAAATGCAGTATATATAACTATAGTATATAATCCTGCTTTGCAGTACAGTTTACATAATGGTGGACATACGACTTTGCTAAAACAGCAATCTTCTCATCTGCATGTGCTTATGTAAAATCTTGCAGTAATTTTAAGACCCCCTCATAGTTACATTTTTGTCCATGAGAGAAATAGTTTTTCACCAAAAGTCACATAACTTGAAATGGGGTTTTGTAGGTGGGAGTCTTTGCAGTCAAGATTATACATCCACAAAATGGGTATTTCTAGCTGGGCTGGTCACAGTAGGCTGTTTTTATAATCGGTGGGAAGAAATGGATAGTTTCAAGGTACAACTCTTCTAATCATATTTTGATATCCACATTGAAATGAGAC
>NW_009646851.1:3158909-3162493 GCF_000708025.1 Charadrius vociferus | reverse complement strand
GACTATGAAAACTACAATGTTTCCTGACAAACAAACTCAGACTGGAATTTAGGGAGAATACCATGGTTAAAGGCAGCTTGATATATACAAGAAAAACAGTTACCTATTAGAAATTTAAAGGCAGGCTCTGCTTCTGATCCTAGGATCTTGATTTTGTGGAAAACAGGGAAGGTTACTCCATAGTTTCCTCTGGCAAAAGATTCTATTTCCTGGCTTGAACTAGGCTCTGATTCTCCGAACTGATTGCAGGGAAAAGCCAGCACAGTGAAGTGGGAGGGACCAAATTCTCTGTGTAGTTCTTGCAGTGCGATGTAATTTTTGTCTGTGTGTTGGCAGTAACTGGCCACGTTTACAACCAAAGTTGCCTTCAGAGAAATAAAGTTATGATAGTTAAAAAAAAAAAAAAAGAGAGAGAGAGATGGTGTAGGGATTATAATTAAGTCTTAAAATGGCATCTCCCGCTACTACAGTCATTCCTGCCTGAAGGCTAAATTTCATCTGTCTGATCATAATTTAATTAAACAGATAAGGATGATAGCAGCTTAAGACATTTACTTTCAGGCAGCCTGTTTTAAAAATCCAATAAATGGACAAATGTAAACTTACAGCTTTGGTTAAATATGAGCATGTAAAAAAGCAGATACTTAGAACAGGCACTAAAATCATATTTACTAGATCAACTTCCAGAACTTAACACAACATACTACCATTCTTAACTAAGATTAAAATGCACAAATTGTATTGTTAGGCTGTATTGATTTATAATAAAGAATACGAAACCTAATTTTTCTTGATTTATTAGATCTGATACTTAATTCCTGGAGCAGGCCTAGATAAAATAAGTTTCTCTCCAGCTTACTGTTTGAAGAACAGGAATTTAGCACAAATCTCTGCTGAAAATTCCCATAAGCAAACTCTTTGTTAAGCTACAAAGAGACCCGGTTTTCAGTAAAGATTCAAGACAAAAACATAATGAAGTTGTAACTTACTTTCCCTCTGTACTTCTCCAAGGAAATGATCCTTCCTCTCGAATCCTTGACTTCGAAAGAATAAAAATCTTTCATTTTAGGTTTAAAGAACCTGAGTTGCAGCAGGCAGAGAATGGCGGTACACAAAACCATCGACAGAAAGACAACAAAGACCCTTGCTTTGGGCACTGAGTATTTCAGAGGATAGGAAGTTGTGAGAGGCTCCATTTTCGAAATCTTTGGAGAGGAGCCTGGGCAGGCCTGGAATGTGAAGGAGGAGCTGAAATATGAAACTTGCAGCTTGGACTGGAAAGAACAAGCTGCTCATTTTGTCCCTGCTGCAGAAGTGGCGGTTTTGTTCATAGTGCTTCTACTGTGCTTCAGAGCTCCGGGGTAAAGTACAGAAATCTCTTTGGGGAAAAAAAGTGAAATGAATGAGAAGTGTGTTCCCATCACCTAAGGATGCTGATTGCTCTGTTTAACTGACCAGTGTGGGATACTCCAGTGTTTGCACACTGTCTTGAGAGATGTGCTTTTGTGGGTCTGTGGTGCATCTCTCGCACATCCCCTGGGTCCCTCAGGTGTCCCTGGCAGAGCTGTTCAGCAGCAGGCACCTATGCTATAAGACAGGCATGGAGAAGCAGTTTGGGGCCAGCTGTTTAGGAAGGAGGGCAGTATGACTGAAGTCACCCAGCTTACAGCCTCTGTCCTGCCTCTCTCATCAACTCCTGTGGGATCACAGGCAGCTTTGTTGGTATAACATGCACATGGGGCAGAGAAAAACTCCTTGTTTATAGGCTGCCATAAAAGAAGATAATAAAATTATTTTTTTGTAATGGAAGGGGCAGCTGATGATGGAAAATAGGTTGCTATTTTTATTCTACTGGGTAACTGGCAACTAGCTGTGTTGAGGTGAGAAAATGGAGGGTCTGCATGAGAGAAGTATGAGTTACCTGAGAATCGCAGCTCTATGTCAGGCAGATCCAGTGGTGTTTGGCTGAGGCAACTGTGAAAGGCACTCTGAACTTTATAGCCACACAAGTTTGGTGTCTTATCTGTCTTCATTTTATTATTTTACATTTTAAAAATGTTTCCCTCTTGCTCTTGGTTTCTGAAGGTACATCGACATGTAGTGGTTACAACTCAGTTATGGAAAAAACAAGTTTTTCTCTGTCTTCTTTCATGTCTTCCCTTACTCAGTTCTTCCCTATGTTTCTGTCCATTTGCTATTACCTCTTTTCCTTTCATCATTCAGAATTTTGCTTTGTCCTCCTCACATTTCTGTTCTTGGGCTTTTCTAAGCTATTACTTGTCTTTCAGCCATGTTTCAATATATTGCTTGTCAGTCTCTGCTAACTTTCTTTTCCTCCCAGTCCAAACCACCATTGAAGAGTGATTTCTGTCTCAGTTGTTTTTCTTATCACTCTTGGGTTTTTTTCTGCACTCAGAGGCTACATTTTAAAGCATGAAAATAGAATGGGACTTTCTTGAAGGTGAAACCTGGAATCTAGTGGTCTGTTGCTTTTCAGTGATGCCAATATTGCCTCACCTATACTTGATTTGTACAATATCATAGTGGCATGTTCAACCATTTCTATAATGTTCTCTAATAGCTAAGGCCATATTAATTTTATTTAACAAGACTATATAGAGAGTTTCACACAGTTCTACATAACAAAGAGATGCTTGGGAAGTATTGTGAAATTTCAGTATTTGTATGGGTGTTTCTTGTGCTCTGTGGACATGTGACATTTGATGTCTGCCTGGCCGTGAGGCCTGTGAACATCGTGTTTCGGTGGTGGGGACAGAAAAGGCACAGATTCCTGTGCTGAAATGAACAAAGATGTATTTAACAAGCAAGCACAGGCGACTGATGCTGATTTTAAAAGCAAATTTGAATGTGTTTGATTTCAGAAAATCCATGCAAGATCCTGGTATCTAAGTTATGTCTCAACATCTTGTATTTTGTACCTGATATTATTTCACAAATAAAAAAAAGAATGACAAGACAATATATTATAAATATTTGCTGGAGTACCTAATAATGATCCAGAAGCCTATTACACTTGCTGTGCTTCTTTACTGCTGTTAACTTTCACCTAAACCATTGTTTTAAAACTCTGGAAAACAAAATCTTGTGTTCAATATTATCTAGGTACTTATATTATCTAGGTACTTACGTAGGTGCCCAGAGAGTGGTGGTGAATGGAGTTAAATCCAGTTGATGTCCAGTCAAAAGTGGTATCCCCCGGCGCTTGGTGCTGGGGCCAGTTCTCTTTAATATCTTTATCAATGACCTGGATGAGGGGATCGAATGCACCCTCAGTAAGTTCGCATATGACACTATGCTAAGTGAGTGTGTTGACCTGCTTGAGGGTAGGAAGGCTCTACAGAGGGATCTGGACAGGCTGGACTGATGGGCTGAGGCCAGTGGTATGATGTTCAACAAGGCCAAGTGCTGGGTCCTGCACATGCGTCACAACAACCCCATGCAGTGCTACAGGCCTGGGGAAGAGTGGCTGGAAAGCTGCCTGGCAGAAAAGGACCTGGGGGTGTTGGTGGACAGCCGGCTGAAGATGAGCCAGCAGTGTGCCCAGGTGGCCAAGAAGGGCAAGA
>NW_009646851.1:3157308-3158804 GCF_000708025.1 Charadrius vociferus | reverse complement strand
ATCGCTCTCTACAACTACCTGAAAGGAGGTCATAGAGAGGTGGGGGCTGACCTCTTCTCCCTGGTGACAAGTGATAGGACGAGAGGAAATGGCCTCAAGTTGTGCCAAGCGAGGTTTAGATTGAATATTAGGAAAAATTTTTTCACTGAAAGGGATGTTAAGCATTGGAATAGGCTGCCCAGGGAGTTGGTGGATTTGCCATCCCTGGATGTGTTTAAAAAAAGGGTAGACGTGGTACTTGGGGACATGGTTTAGAAGTGGTTTTATCAGGTTAGGTTAATGGTTGGACTTGATGATCTTAAAGGTCCCTTCCAACCTCAGCAATTCTATGATTTCAAATTTTGATACATTCTTATGTTTTATGTTTTGCTTATGCAAATTGCTCTATGAATGAATCTGAAAGTAAGAACTGTAAATCTGTCATTTAATCTTTATTTAGTATGCCTTAATATATTAAAAGTGTAAGATAACATACCACATAATTACATGAGCAAGCCACAGTGGTGGCGAGCGGATTCAGAAATCAGAAGAGATCTAAGTCCTCCTTCGGGTGAAGATCAGAAAACCAGTCTGGTTCCAGACAGCCAACATGTGGGTTTGCCCAAATGCCCATCTCTCAGGAAAAGACCAGGCCCAGGATCCGACACGAAATGGCTGCAGGAGCCGTGGGCCTTTCAAGCTAGTGCTGTAGCCTAGTGCACGACTAACGCAAATTTAGTGTTTTTTTTTCTCTGCCACAGGCTTTCTGTGTGACAGTTGGTTCAGAGGTACTTTTCTGACCAGAAATAATTTTTTATTCCCTCCCCTCTTTCTCCACCTAGGTGACGAACTGCGGCAGCCACCCTCGGCACAACATCCATTTCCATGGCCCGCGCCTCTGAGGCAGCAGAGGAAAACCTGAAACGGCAGAGTGATATTAAGTCATGGCTAATTGTGGCGTTTTGTCTCCTTTCACTTGTGCAGGTCCCAAGCTCAGAAAGGACTGCGTACTCCAGGTTTAAGAGCTCCATTAAGAAGAAGCTGGCGGGCAGGCCGCCGGCGGCGAGCAGCCCTATGGTCACAAGATGGCAGCAGCTGCACGCCAGAGGCGGCGCAGAGGGGCGGCGCAGGGCCCGCGGTCTGACCGCGCTGTGCGCCTCCGGGGCGGCCCAGCTCATCAGCGCACCTGCGAACGCTCCAGGTCAGACAGGGAGCAAAGGAATGTTTTCCTATAGAGGATGCCTCAGGCAGCGACTTCTGAAATAACCCAGAGCGGGGAACTAGTGTAAGGTGTGGGTTGGTGTTCCCCCATGTCCTGTTGTCAGGGTCTCTGGGCATGGCAGTCCACAGCAGCAGTGGTCTGTGCAGAGCTCCAGAGGCAGAGCAACCTCAGGGCCAGCGTCCCCTCAGCAGGAGTGCACTGCTGCTATGGGAGGAGAGCTGGGCCCGAGGTTCCTGTTAGCAGTGGGCAGGCAGGCTAGGGCAGCAGGTTGTGCAGACAGCTGGCATCAAGGGGG
>NW_009646851.1:3150071-3157245 GCF_000708025.1 Charadrius vociferus | reverse complement strand
GGAAAGAGAAAATAAAGTCTCATCCCCAACCAAGCCATGCCTGGTGCAGGCCAGTCTTTTTTTCCCTGTGGTGGGAGCTGGATTGGCATGGGTTTAAGTTGCACTGGGCTGTAACAATGCACAAAATTGGTTGCTGCAGCTTCATAATCTGGAATAGTTAACTGACAGGAGAGCAGGAGAATTCATACAGGTCTCTGTCCTTCCCTTCCTTCTGCTTCTCCTTTGCCTTACCACAGACCCATCCGTAACTGCAGAACTTCGACCAGTCTGCGTGCTTGGATGTGGTATAGTGTACACTCACTGAAGGAGAGGCTTGCCCTGCGCTGGTGTCTCTCCAATGTTTAAGGCTTCAGATATTGACAAAGGGACAACGGCTAAGGGATACTTACACTCAGTTCACCTTAGGGAGTGATGCACCTGAGAGCATTAGATGATGTACCTTCAGAGCACAGATCAAACTTTCAGTACTCTGACTTGGTCTGGAGAAGAACTGACTCTAGCGGTGGCTGTTTCTGTCTCTCAACAACAGAGGGAGCTGGCAGAAGGTTAAATGAGCCTTTCAGCCCAGTCACTGATGCTTCCAGCAGTGCTAGGGGAAAGTGGGGAAAGGTTTACAAAGTGCAAATACAAGAAGAGCTTCCTGGGAGATCTAGGGAACTATACAAGGCTCATTTCTTGATTGGTAATTGAAATATTTAGAGAGCAAATAAAAGATGCTGTTTAGTTTTGAGAATGTGTTCCCACAATGCCATCCATGCCTGTTGGTCAGAAAGCAATTCTGTCTTTTGCCAAGCAGAACACCAGAGCTGTTGGTAATACATGCTCAGCTCTAGGAAACTCGGGTTCTAAAACAAAGTGAAGTATTCCCTCCTTCAGTTTCTTGAACAGAAGGTCCTGCATGCTCTCTCCACTGGCAGTGGTGAAAGCATGCATGGTTCTGGGAAGTCAGATACTGATTTCCTATGGGGTAGCATCCTGTGTAACCAGTCAATAAATCTAAGGCTGGGTATGAGCTGCAGCAGTAAACAGGCTCATGTTATAAAGGGAATGATCAATCTGACCTTTTTTAGACATCTCTTCTAGGGTAAGATGAATAGTACTGTAGAAATGTCTCTCTTCAGTGACAAAACAAAAGCAGGGTGACTGGTTCAAATGTTGGTATTTGCATTGTCCCACTTAGTGTGTCAGATCTGCTTGTAGAATACTGCTACTATGAAATCAGCACTACTCTGAAAAGTATTTGACAAATATCTGTGTGTATGGTTTTTAAACGTATTGTTTCCATTAAAATTGTTTTTCCAGTGACACCTCAGGTGCTTAAGAAACTCTCCATCATGAAAACTGTTGTGACTTTACCTAGCAGTCATGCTGCAGAAGGCTTGGAAGGGAGGAATAACGTGAGAGCTGAAATAGAAAAGAAACAGGTGAGTAATGCAACATTCAAATGCAGAGGTAGGGTTATTTACTTTCCTGATTTTTTTTTTTTTTTTTCTCAGCTTATCTTTGGCCTGGAATCTGTTATGCTGATACTAGCTTATTGACATGGAGAACAATAAAAAGAGGAGGTCCATTTAGGAAATGTCTGCTAGAGAAATGTCAGGAGCAATTGCTTTGTCATTTATTTGATTCAGCTTCTCTCCCCTTCCTCCAGGCTATCGTCCTGCTAACTAAAATCGAAACCAAGCTAATGAAGACCTCAAGATACGTTTGTTACCTCTGAGGGGAAACATATATTGTAAAAAATACGCATGAAAAACATGAATGACTCAGTTTTTCACTTACCTTAATAACCACTATGTGTGAAGAAGATCACTTCTTCAGTTGTGCAGGATGTAGTTATTCATTTTGTCACGTAGACAGAATGAGATGCTACGACAAATTTGCCAAAAAGTGTCTTTCTGAGAATAAAATATGTTGTCATGACAATAGAAGTTCAGATTCTTGGCCAAGGATGAAAGAACACATAGAATCTGCCTAACATTTGAAACAAAGACTTCAGATCACTTTGCATTTAGGTGTTGCTTTCTATTGCTGTACACTTTATTCCTTAATTTTTCCTAGGGGACACTGAAACATTTTTTTTTTGGGCATTATCCATTGCTTTTTGTTCACCTTAAATAAACCTATGTTCCAGCCACCCATCTGTTTCTGTTCACTAACGTCTTGAAAATTGACTTCTCATGTTAAGCATGGTGATACTTGTCTGCGTTAGTAGAAGTTATTACCATAACCTTGCACTCAAAACCAGCTCTTTATTTTAGTGCTATCTAATTGTGACTGTTTATATAGTTGTAAACTTTTAGTCAGTGACCATGCTTTTTCCTGTACTCTCCTTTCCTTGATTGCACCACTTGCAAGGTCAGTACTGAAGATGCTGATAGCTGTTTTCACGTGACTACTTTTTTGATCATAGCTGTTGAGTTAAGGATGTTTCAGAGATGCGTACTCAATGTCCTTGCTCATAGTGGTTTATAATCCTTCATTAATATTATTGAGAAGTTTCTATGAGTGTATCAAGCTCAATTTCTAAGAAAATGAGGTATTGTCAGCAAGGTGGGCTAACAGGCTTGTTGATTGATATATTCTAATAGTTGTACTCTTGAAGGTCATTGGATGTTGGAAAAAGACCATGCTTTTACATCATTCTGGAAAGCTGGTCCTTGGGGCAATTGGTTTCCTTTCTAAATAAGCAAAATAGTCTGGAAAATCCACCTTTCAACAACAGTGCTTCCTCCATGGTCTAATTGGAAAGTCTGTGAATTTTAGACGTGTTATAATACACAGCTCAATGGGTTTAGAAGGCTCCTGGGAGACCTTACAGCATCCTTCCAGTACCTAAAGGGGGCCTACAGGAAAGATGGAGAGGGATTCCTTATCAGGGAGTGTAGTGATAGGACAAGGGGTAACAGTTTTAAACTGAAAGAGGGTAGATTTAAATTAGATATTGGGAAGAAAATTTTCACTATGAGGGTGGTGAAGCACTGGAACAGGTTGCCCGGGGAAGTTGTGGGTGCCCCATCCCTGGAAGTGTTCAAGGCCAGGTTCGATGGGGCTTTGAGCACCCTGGTCTAGTGGGAGGTGTCCCTGCCTGGGTATTGGAACTAGATGACATTTAAGGTACCTTCCAACCCAAACCATTCTATGAAAAAGTCTGTCCCCACCTTTCTTACAAGCTCCCTTTAAGTACTGAAAGGATGCAATAAGGTCTCCCCAGAGGCTTTTCTTCTCCAGGCCGAATAACCCCAACTCTCTCAGCCTCTCCTCACAGGAGAGGTTCTTTGTCCCTCTGATCATTTTTGTGGCCCTCTTCTGGATCCATTCCAACAGGTCCATGTCTTTCCTGTGCTGGTGCCGAGGGCTCCAGAGCTAGAGCATCACGAGAGCAGAATCTGGGGGGTCAGAATCACCACCCTCGACCTGCTGGCCATGCTTGTTTTGATGCAGCCAAGTATATGATTGGCTTTCTGGTCTGCAAGCACACATTGCCGACTCACGTCCAGCTTTCCATCCACCAGCACCCCCAAGTCCTTCTTGGCAGGGCTGTTCTCAATCCCTTCATCCCCCAGCCTGTATTGATACTGGGGGTTGCCCTGAACCCAGGTACAGGACCCTGGACTTGGCTTTGTTGATATGAACCATGCGTCAGTCATTCATCTCTACAGTGAAGCGACTTACTTAGAATTAGACTGTAATTTACAAGCAGGAGTTGAGTTAAAACCAAGATGGTCAGAGTTCTACATCAAGGACCGCAACCACTTTGTAAAAGTATGATGTGGGGCTCTTTGAGATAACATTGTGGGATGACCAAAACCAAAGTTCTTTATAAAAGCATTTGGAAGTCAGAAAATCTATGAATCTTCTTAGCTGTAGTAATTAATGACTATTTAATTTGTGCTGCCTAGTAGCATAAAGGGATGGAATGCATTGAAAAAAAAATCTTCTCACGTTCCAGTGAATGTGTGTGGTCTCTTTGTGGGCCAAAAGATTACTTCCTTGTATACACAGTTGGTTTTCCAGAGAAATGTCTGCACTTACTTTAGAGGGACACAGATCCAAGCAATCTGATTAGCTTTCTGCCAGGTTGTCTATATAAATCATACAGAAAGTGCCTCTCAAAGCTGAAGGCCTGCTGTAGAACAGCTGGGATATATAAAGAAGGAACACTTTTCCCAGCTATGTTTTTGTAAGATGTTTCTTATCATGATTGCAGCAGGGTTTTGAAGAAGAGTAGCGCTGAGTGTGCTTGGAAGGATAGATTTCACAGACATTGGATGAAGAACATACTAATCTTGAGTGGCTGGTAAAAACATCAGCTGCATTTCCACCTGACTGTAAATAAAGAATTACAGACCAAACAGACAACTGGCGTCAAGAGCATTCAACTCAGGGACGTTGTGAAGAAATGCATATTAGTAGGGATTGGTGAAGAGATTCACATCCTGTGTGAGCTGATCTGAGCCTTTGCCTGAATCTTGGATAAAGGCCTAAGCTAATTTTTTTCAAAAAAAGAGTAAGTTCCAATAAAATTCAGGTCTGCCTTTTCTTATCTTTGTCTGCTGCATCATCTGCTTCTTTGTCACCCATGGAAATGATGAAGTAATTAAAAAAATCTTACTCCTCAGAGACACATTGTATAAATTTTAAGTTTCATAATGTAATTCTGGTTTAAGGAATGGGATCATGGAGTCCAGGCTCTGGGACCCTGGTTTGAGAGAGGACTGACATCTAGTAGGTCTCATGCTGGAATCAATAATCTGCAGTGTATGCACCACAAAACTGGTCTTCCCTCATAGAGCAAGCCTGAGGCATCAGACTTACTGTCTGCGTTCAAAAAACATGGAATTGTATGCTGGTAAAATGAGCCCAAATGCCAATTCAGAAGAGGAGAAGAGGGCATTAAGGTTGGGCAGGTGACCTGTGGTCGTACACACAGATGTACAGGGCCTATGACCTCTTCCACTGGTAAAATGGCCTTGTTCAAACAGCTTTGTCAGAGTTTGTGCGATCATTAGCAGTGAATTGGTGTTTTATGGAAGGAAAAATAGTGGCTCAAGGAAGAGCACATGATTTGGACACTGCTCATCTGTATTTTTTACTGGTCTCCCATCCAAGAAACAAGCTGTTTTGAAACTTTTATGTAGTGAATGTTAAGCCCTTTGATGTGAGTTGTGTTGTCTATGATGCTTACATACAGTTTTGTGACAGATTTCTTCATTCAGTCATGTTTTCACTTCAATGTCTTGGCAGAAATGTCCTTCTCAGCTTCCAGTGGTCCAGGAGGTTGGATATAGCATTGCAGAAAGTGGTGACATGAAGGTCTGTGAAAATACCGGTTGCACCTGGAAAGGTATGCTCCAATATAGCAAATATTCTCATGCACACTGAACAGTAAGATATAGCAGGCTGCATTTATACTGGAAAAGCAAGTGTTACAGAATAATACAAAGTGGCTGAGATCTATGCTGCTTCGGGCTACTTCTAGAGTTCCTGCCGCCTGTGAAGAGAGAGTATTCCACCTCTTCCAGTATGGTTAACCCCTAGTGTTCTACCTGGCTCTCCTTTGGGCCCCATCTAATGCATTAGTGGCCTGAAAATATTAATTTTCTTTCCGCTTTTCAATTTCAGAACCCTGCAAATAATGTGGGGTTTTGCTGCAGAATGGGCACAGGATACGTATCACATGGACTTGGGTACATGAGAGTGTGAGACATGCAGAGATGGTGGGGTCTCGTTCCTCCTACCTTTAAGGTAGCTGGAGCAAACTGTCCCCAGCTCTGCCTCTGGTTTCATCTGCGGATGAGTTGGTTAATTTGCTCCAAAAGATATCCTAGGAATGAATGAGCATAAGGGAGTGTGAATGATCAGGTGACTGGAAAACAGGTGAGATGTGAGGAGCTAAGCTGTGAAATAATACAAATGTTCCCAGTTATTTGAGTATGAGGCAGTTCATTAAATATCGGACCAATATTTTATTGTGTTCTGTCTTGGAGAGACGATTTGTTTTGGTGATCTGGCTATTTCTGGGTACAGTGGGTTCTTGCCAGTCAGGGCCTGATTTGTGCTCGTGTAAAACAGTGAGAAACAGCTTCTTTATGAATCTGAGTTCAGCTCCTGTAGAAGAAACTGGGGGCTATGTTGTAGATTTATATATTCCTTTGTTGTTCTTCAGCTTCTTTATGAATCTGAGTTCAGCTCCTATAGAAGAAATTGGGGGCTATGTGGTAGATTTATATATTCCTTTGTTGCTCTTCTCCATGCAAATAAGGCTTACTTCAGAGCAGTCAGTAGCAACAGTACAGGGATTGATCACAGTGGGTTTTTTTCTTGGTGGCAAATGAATATAGTTATCAGGAATATCGGGTTTTATTCCACCCACCCACTTGTTGATCAAGTGGTCTGATGTGACAGTACTGACTACTTACCACTTCCTGGGTCTCATTTTGAGAAGTGACACAGGCTTGTGAGAGCCAAAATTGTATCAAAATTCGGTGATATCTACTAATATCTATGCAAAATTACACAAAATAGTGTAATGAAGCTTAATTTCTTCTAATTAGAAAGCTTGTTATGCACATTCATGTGTCTATGAAGTAGGTGAGTAGAGCTGAAAGCGTGATCAGTATGAATTTGGGGTAGATGAATTACTCATGAGAGGAGAGAAATCTGAAGTGAATTACAGATTGTCATTGTTTATATCTCACAGCTCAATACCAGCTACCAATGTTAAAGAAGAAAAACACTTTCAGAGTGTTTCAGAAGCATTGCCATTGATCCAACTGTTACAATTAAGTGCTTTAGTTTTCCTGAGTTATCTTACTTGGCTGGGTTCAGAAAGGTTAGGTAAAGTTTTAAAAAAATAACAAAAAATCTACGTATTAGAAATGTAGAGTTTTCTGTACAGAGAAATCTCATTTCAGTGATATTAGACCATTTTAGGGTCAAAGTGCAGTGTTACATATCCCATTGGGCAGGTCTGAGGGGGTCGTTCCTGCAAGCGTGCTTGATTGTTTAACTGAACAAAATTTTAGATACAGAAGAAAAACACTGTGGCGTGCTTCTTGCTTATCTTCAGTCTTTATTTGGGGAGACAGGGGGTACCACAGCTGAGAGGGGAAACATTTGTTGTTTGACAGAAATGAATTTTGGATAGGGGGAAAGATTAAGAACAGTGTAG
>NW_009646851.1:3091007-3150036 GCF_000708025.1 Charadrius vociferus | reverse complement strand
CTTCCCTATAGGACGTCTATGTGTGTATTCAAGTTATAGAGTACAAAAACTGTCAGTGATGAAATTTTTTGAACAGAGAAGGTTAGTTACAGTGAAAAGCAATCTCTTCTGTCCCTGAACCTTTTGATATTCGTTCTAAATACCTCTCTCTGGAGAATAATTCAAAAAGGAAGTCAAAACACAGAGGAAAGTGCAGGAACGTGGATCTCCAGCTTTCTGCTCTGCGCGTTACATCAAGATAATTTTATACACATAAAAATCTATCATTAAATGATTCATAGTGCTAATGATCTGACTTTTTTTCTATGATGTTTAGGAGTCCTTGCAGCACAGTGTAGACAGTGACCACAAAGGATGACTCTTCTGCTTGCTCGCACTTGTATTTGCTTTTGTTTCTCGCTTATGTGTGGTCACAGGCTTAGTGTGCTGTGATCAAAGTGTGTGTGCTTTAAAAACCTTTTCCTGTGGTTAGGTATTGATGGGGGAGACCTTTTGGTGGGAAATTAATACCAGAAAGCAAAGAAGTTAATTGCTGTATGATGCATTTTGAAGTGGGAGAACACATATGAAATATTCTGTCACTAACAGTTTTTGACAGAAAACTAAGGTGAAAAAGAAAAAAAACCAGAACATTTTGTATTGTACTGTAGTACAACTTAAACAAAATATAGTGGACCCTATTCTCTGTTCTAGCTGACTAAATCTGTGGAGGCTTGAAAGAGGTGGTAAAAGGTGGCTTTCAGCTAGGTTAGTGTGTCTAGTGTTTTGAGCCTACCCAGGATAAATTAGACCCTTCTGGCCTCCTGTGGACCATGGAGGGACAAATATAGTGAGAATTGGAAAGGCTTAGACCTAAGAAAAACTGGAGGTGTTTTGCATTACTGATTTGTGTGTGATGAATCTTCAAATACAGGATGCCGAGAGGGGACCCAGAATGAGTTTAGAGCTGTTACCATCCTGAAGCCTTCCATACCATTGGAGCCAGAAGTGAGGCTTCATATTACTGGCTTGCGCAATGATTACTGTAAGTGAATTTTTCCTGTGTGGTGTTTTTTGCAGAGATTGGGTATTATGTTTAAGGAAAGATGGTGAAGGTGTGTCCCCTTCACATCAAATGGAAACTCTGCAGGACATATGCATGATATAATTTTTCTTATAAAGATGCATTTTTGAAAACTGCCTGTTCCGGGATGGAGACATGACTGGTCAAACCCTAGAGTCAATACTACCTAACTCTCATGCAGTTTCCTTCAGTTATGGATCTCAATACAACTTTCAAATCAAACCAATATACTTACCTCTGCTTAATTAAGTTAAACGTTTCGGTTGTCAGCCTTGAATATCTAGCAGCTAGTCAACACAGCAGCACCTTTAATGAGAAGTCTTTGAAATCTCTTATTTTGGGAGACGCCAGTGACGCTTTATGGTTTGTATGGTAGATAGCTTCTGAACTAAATTCTTACTTGTGTCTTTGGTGGTGCACAGGCAAAAATGAAACATGCACCAGTTGCAGTTGAACACACGTGGATCTCTGGTCTACAGCAGCAAATCCATGTTTTAACATTTCATAAGATTTAACAAACAACTCTGTATGTGCAAGTGTTCGTAATTGTCCCTGTGGAGGTTTTTTCAACATATTCTTGCAAATGTTCATGTATATGTATGAACAGGACAAAGGTTTGTTTGTATGATTTACATTGATTGTACACAAGGTATGTCCCAAGACTAACAGCACTAATAGAAGTCTTTGGAAGTGATTTTTTAATACTTATTTCTGGCTGCAACAACCAGGACTGTAGTGAAACAGCTGACTGATGGATTCAGCTGTTCTTCAGAGTGGTTTTTGTTACCAAAATATCATGTCAGACCTTGGCCTGTGGTAACAATTTTCTGTACTTCAGGGGTCATGCAAAATGACTTTTAAGCTGCCCTAAATGGACAGCTGAGGATTCTCCTTGACATTGGAGAATGTCCTGGGTTGGTATTAAATGTTGTATACCAACTTCTTCTGGCCTACCTGACATAACAGGCTGTTCTGAGGCTAGTTGCTATAGTGACTTTCTTTGCCAGGGTCTGCAAGTACAATGCACCCAGCATCAGGGGCAGTGGAAACAGTATTACATCATATGCTTGCTGAGCAAGCTCTAAAGGTGAGGAGCAGAATTTCCCTAATTCCTTTCTGCTCTTTTTTTTTTCCCTGTCATGTGCAGGGTAAATGTTATTATTAACCTGAGGATGTAGGACAGACTGTAGCATGTAGATAGACTCTCTCCTATGTCAAGACTTTGGATTGTTAGAGATACTGTCCTTCATATAGGAGAAATATTTGCTAGTAGTGGTTTCATAGAAGCATTCTCTTCAAGTTTTTCCATAGCTATTAAAAAAAAGCTTCTTTCCCCCAAACCGTATTACCCTTACACCATCCTATTACCTACAACTTTTTTGCAGTAATTTTTAGTAGCTTTCTTCTAGATCTAAACGTACTGGACTGGAGTCTTGAAAATCTCATTGCTATTGCTGCAGGACCTGCTGCACACATCTGGAATGGAGAAACTCTTCAAGCCATTGAAAGCATTGATTTGAATTCCAGTTCCAAATACATTTCATCTCTGGCTTGGATAAAAGAAGGAACTTGCCTTGCGATTGGCACCAGTGATGGAGAAGTGCAAGTACTAGATAATTTACTTTTTTAGTCGTTCTCCATTTTTAGCTAACATGACCATCAGACGGTTTGATTCTGATTTTTTTTAAGGAAACAAATGAAAAAGATTGGCTAAACTACAGAAGAACTCTGCTGGAGACAATATATAGCACTTCCCTGTGTCATGCTGAACCTTCCTGAATGGCTTAGTGACATTCAGTGTTATCTGTATGTAATGGAGCCTCTGAAGCCACTAAAAAAATGAGTGAATTAAGATTTTTTTTTCCACCAGTAAGAGAAACTCTTTAATTAAATTATTTTACTCAACACAGGTAATTTTTTTCTTCTGTCTTTCTTGCTGAGATCACTGTGGTGATCAGTGCCTTGAGAACTCAAGCCAAAACTCTCCTTATGGATTCACATATGAGAATTTTACTTCAGTCTGATTATACACTTACCTCTCAGCCTGCTGTTGTAGGACAGTCATATAATCAAAAGATTTTTGTGGGACTTTGGCTGAGATATTAGATAATATGGGGACCTACCTCCTGCAGTCCTGAGTCAACAATCTGAAGGTACTGAAGGCCGGTGCTTTCAGGTATGGACCTCCAAATACAAACATGTGAATAAATAGCTCTAAAGTCAGAGATGTGCATTCCCTTCAATCCTGTCTGATTTCATCACCACTGATACAGTTGCCAAAATTTGGAAATACGCCTTCTTGTCTTACTTGTAAAATAAATGAGCTTGGAGGTTGTCCATATCCATGGACATGTGTTCCATGCACAAGAAGGGCCAGAAGGAGGACTCAGGGAACTATAGGCCAGTCAGTCTGACCTCAGTACCTGTGAAGGTTATGGAACAGGTCATCCTCAGTGCCATTACATGGCACATGCAGGAGAACAGGGTGATCAGGCCCAGTCAGCATGTGTTTGTGAAAGGCAGGTCATGCCTGAAAAACCTGATCTCCTTCTGTGATAAGGTGACCCACTTAGTGGATGAGGGAGAAGCTGTGGATGTCATCTACCTTGATTTTAGCGAAGCTTTTGACACTGTTTCCCACAGCATTCTCCTGGGGAAACTGGCTGCTCATGGCCTGGACAGGTGTACTCGTCGCTGGGTAAAAAACTGGCTGGATGGCTGTGCCCACAGAATGGTGGTGAATGGAGTTAAATCCAGTTGGTGTCTGGTCACAAGTGGTGTCCCCCAGGGCTCGGTGCTGGGGTCAGTTCTCTTCAATATCTTGATCTGGATGAGGGGATCAAATGCACCCTCAGTAAGTTTGCAGATGACATTAAGCTAGGTGGGCATGTTGATCTGCTTGAGGGTAGGATGGCTCTACAGAGGGATCTGGACAGGCTGGGCCGAGGCCAATGGTATGAGGTTCAACAAGGCCAAGTGCCGGGTCCTGCACTTGGGTCACAGCAACCCCATGCAGTGCTACAGGCCTGGGGCGGAGTGGCTGGAAAGCTGCCTGGTGGAAAAGGACCTGGGTGTGTTGGTGGACAGCTGACTGAACATGAGCTGGCAGTGTGACCAGGTAGCCGAGAAGGCCAACAGCACCCTGGCCTGTGTCAGGAATAGTGTGGTGAGCAGGACAAGGGAAGGGATCATCCCCCTGTACTCGGCACTGGTGAGGCCTCACCTCGACTACTGTGTTCAGTTTTGGGCCCCGCACTACAAGAAAGACATTGAGGCGGTGGAGCATGTTCAGAAAAGGGCTACAAAGCCGGTGAGGTGTCTGGAAGACAAGTCTTATGAGGAACGACTGAGGGAACTGGGGTTGTTTAGCCTGCAGAAGAGGAGGCTGAGGAGAGACCTTATCACTCTCTACAACTACCTGAAAGGAGGTTGTAGAGAAGTGAGGGCTGACATCTTCTCCCTGGTAACAAGTGATAGGACGAGAGCAAATGGGTTCAAGTTATGTTAGATGAGGTTTAGATTGTATATTAGGAAAAATTTTTTCACTGAAAGGGTTATTAAACATTGGAATAGGCTGCCCAGGGAGGTGGTGGATTTGCCATCCCTGGATGTGTTTAAAAAAAGGGTAGACGTGGTACTTGAGGGCATGGTTTAGAAGTGGTTTTGTCAGGTTAGGTTAATGGTTGGACTTGATGATCTTAAAGGTCCCTTCCAACCTCAGCGATTCTATGATTCTGTGTGTCAAATCAGAACTGGGCAGTGGCTTATGTGGAAACAAATTAAGAGAAAAAAATCTGTTTTCTTTTTGTTGTTAATTTTGTATTTCTTGGTTGTTTTGGATTGGCAGCTGTGGGACATTGAAACCAAAAGGAGATTGAGAAATATGTTTGGTCACCTGTCTGTAGTTGGAGCTCTGAGCTGGAATCACTATATTCTGAGCAGGTGAGTGGTATAGTGTATTCCCAGAAAAGAGTTCAGCTGTTTTTCCTTAGGCAAATGTCCCATTTGTTTTAGCTGTTTAAATTGGCTTTGCTCAAAGGTGATTTATCATGTCCCTCTACTTATCAGCCATCTCAGAAATCATATGTAGATTTGCTGTATGGCAGGAAAGCAGCCAAAGGGGTTTTAGCCTGCCTCTTTAGTCTCTGTTTCTTACTCTCCTTCTGGAAAGCTGTCACCACTTGCAGAATTTCACTAAGATGTGGAGGTTGTGGCTCCAGAAATTTAAATTACAGATCTTTCTGAGTAGAAATTGATGATAAAATTCAGCTGAACCTGTGAACTACAGTTATGGTTGACAGATTATGTTGCAATAACATTTATTTCTCTTGCTAGGTTTGAAACCATTTCCTTTAACTTTAGGGCAGAGTTAAAATATCTGTATAAGTAGAAAAAAAAGACATGGAGTTAATATTCATTGCTACTAAAATAAAGGCAGCATTCTTACAGTAAATTTCACTGTGGACAATTGATACTTTGGGATTACATACTAATTTCTGTGGTTAAAAATAGTCCAACAACACATCATTGTGAACCTGTAAATAAATTTTGGTACCATAAATTAGCCTGTCACAAAAATTTTGTTGGCTTCTCTTGGTCTTTAGTGAAACAGATGCCATCATCTGTGTCAAAAAAAAAATAAAATATCTGATTTCTTTTTATGCCAAGTGGCAAAGTGTCCTTTCAGCTGGGATTCTCAGGAGCCCAGTTCCTTCTCACTCACACCACTAGAACTGCTGAACACCTTAATATGGCCAACACTGGCAATTCAATTTTATTTCTCTTGGTTAGATTTTCTGCTTATAATTTAGTAGTAAAAATCTATATAAATCTTCAGGAGGCAAATGGTGATGTTTTTGCATATAATGCACATATTCCCATGTACCTTCATGGGTATTTTCCATAAAAATGTGCTTAATATTCACTGGAGCACTGCTTGCTTGGGATCTTTCATGCTTTTGTGAACTTAAAGAGCTTGTCAACTCCATAAAACAAGCATAATGGAATGATGTTTCTTTCAGTCAGTCAGTTTTGTGTGTGCATTTTTAGACCTTCCAAATCACTTGACTTGCATCTGAAAAAACTTTAAGAGCTAGTATGGCAAAGTTTCCAGCCACTATTGCCTTAAATTAATCTACTGCAGTAATTTCATATATCTGTTTCTCAGACAGCTATAAAGATAGTATTGAACTTGCTATCTTTTTCAGTGTCATCAGAATATTTGGAAGTGTGAATTTCTAGCAGGAAGCTCTTCTGTTTTGTCATAGTTTTAATGTAGGTAGTATCCTTAGAAAGGCAGGAAAAGAAAGTGTGGTGCAAGGTATTTTCAGTATTTTCAGTTCAACTCTACTATCGATGTGTAAACCCCATATCCAGGAGCTAAGCTGTAACAGTAGCTGTGCTTCCAGGCAGGGTATTTCTTCCTTCCTTTGGTAGACTAATGATACTGGCTGTAGAACCATGTGTCCATTTCCTAACTGGCAATTAGTGCAACAGTGTCAAGCTGTGCAGGTTTTCTTTAAGTCTGGAAGTGGGAGCGAGAAAGGGGACAAGGGAAGACACAGAGCCAAAGAACACACTGTTACTCGCTAATGAGCCCTTTGCCAGAGCAGTGCAGTTTTATACTGCCTCTTTGTTGGGCCTGTAGTTGTATCTGGCCTTGGAAAAAATCATCTTGCAAAACTTTTTTTCGTGAACAGGAAAGAGTTTACATTAAACAGCTTGACAGTTGAACAGGGTGCTGATGAGTGGCATACAATGCAATATGTCTTCAGGGAAATGAAAACCATGAGAGAGAACGGGTATTCTGCCTGGCTTGAACTGAGCAGTTGCTTGACTCCTTTCTGTAGCCACCGCTACAGTCAGGGTGTGCTTTTGATAGTTGTTTTGTGTTTCCTTTTACTGAAATACTGCTGTTCTACAGACACATTTCGCTCTGATGTGGTTTGTTTCTGAAACCACTGAAGAAACATCAGTGTGATGATGTAGCTTGTTCTCTCTAACATTAAACCCGTGCTGTCTTTTTCATCCACAGTGGTTCACGATTAGGATCTATTCATCACCATGATGTTCGGGTTGCTCAGCACCATGTTGGGACTCTTTGCCAAAACAAACAGAGCATTTGCAGTCTGAAGTGGTCACTAACCGACCAGTTGCTGGCAAGTGGGTCTAGTGATGGTATATTGAATATCTGGCCTAGTGACCCTGGTGTGAAATTGCAGTCGCAGCCCCTGAAAACCATACCTCATTCCTCAGCAGTTAAGGTATATGGAGAAGGAATGTCTGCTTTTCTATGTTTGCTATAATGACATCACATTGTTGGTGTGGACACTTAGGGAATTTTTCAAATTATCTCACTGATTTCTACTAGTTTCTTCTCCCCTGACTGTAATTTTAAGACCAGTTGTCCTCATTCCAAGTTACAGGTAAGTTTGCTAGGGCTTTGATCAGGAAATTTTACTGGATTAGTAGGCCTTTGTAAACATAATGCCAAATAGAAATAAAATTTACAGCCTTTTCATCTGTTTTGCACGGAAAACTTCGGTGATGCAATACTTAAAAGTTAACAAGAACTTGCAGGTTTTTTGCGTTTTGGAAAATTATCTCTGCTGAAATTATTTTTAATATAAACTTGCTTTTGCCTTCCTGCCCATATTTTCATGTCATTGCTGGTAGCAAAGAATCCAGAGTAAGAAACTGGAAATTAGACAAATTAGATTCTTCATCTTTATGAAGTCCCAGACTGTGTGGGAGAGAAGACAGGTATCAGCAATAAGGGACAGGGGAGTCCAGCATTTATAAGCTGCTTATCCTCCCAGAAAGATCTGAGGCTGGCCTGAAGTGCTGGTATTAAAGGGTCAGAGGAGGTTATTGAAATAGATGGAATTCAGTTCTTAGTAGCTTTTCTTCAGAGTCTAGGCCTTAGGCATATCCTGAAAATATCTCAGAAGAAACCAGGTCTCTTGTAAGCCCTGTTAGTCACGTTGCTTAGGTTTTTGTGATGGCTTGGCTTAAGCAGTAAGACACTATCCTGCTGGGTTCTTCTGGTACTGAGGTGTGAATCTGTGGCCTGTGAAGGGTAAGCAGAGAAATTGGAGTTTTAAGAGCATATGTGGGACAGAGTAGGCTACTGTGAAGCAATGGCAAAGGAGGCAGCATTTGGAGTTTTGGGATTCTACATTGCTGCCTGCATATGGAGGAAGAGCATGGTCTAGGGTGAAAAAAGCCAAAGATACATTCTGGGTGCTTGTTGCAGTTCATTTTTCCAACTAAGCTTTTAAGCAAAATCTACTCCGTTTTTTTCAGCTAACCGCCTAGTCTGTTCTGGCATCTATTTTCTCTTTTTTTTTAGGCTGTGAACTGGTGTCCTTGGCAGTCCAAAGTCCTTGCTACAGGGGGTGGAATGAAAGATGGGATTTTGCGTGTCTGGGACATAAATCATGAGAAAATCATCCAAAGTGTAGCCACAGATTCTCAGGTGAAATGATGAAATGTCTGCATACTTAGGCTATGCTCTTCTTGTATAGCTGTGCTCATTTGGCAAACTCCCACTGACTTTGAGGGTGGTTCTGCAGTCAGAGGAACAGCAGGATTTTCTCTGGATGTGCAATTGTGCTACATTCAGCACTGCAGTGTGTGATCAGCCTCAGAAGCAGTTTGTTGTTTCTCATTCACCACTTCTGTCTCCAGACAGAAGTGATTGAAGAGGAGGTGGTCTCGCAGCCAGACGCTTCTTATCATCTTTTTGTTATTGGCAATAATAGTTTTGGCCAAAACTCTTGATATGGAAAGAATGTTGAGTGGGAGGGAAAATTCCCAGAGTGCTGGGGTGAGAAGAGGTGTTAAGAGTCGGAGGGCAAACATCCATCTCTGGAGTTAGAATATTAGGGTGCAGAGGAACAGATTCTCAGCTGGAGTAAAGCAGCAGAGCTGTTGATTTTCCTGGAGCTGTTACAGCTTAGCTGAGGATGTGTTTGAAGGGCTTTGATTTTATACTGATGGGCTATTATCATGTTTAGATAGGACAGTAAAGCAATTGCAATTCGAAGCATTGTAAGGAATGAAATAATCATTCTAAATAAGTAAATATTCTGCTAGGAGTCTTTCTCAGTAGCTTGTTTAAACATTGTAGATAACATTTCAAAGCTACTGAATGGTGCATGTTGGCCCTTTCTGAAAATTAAAGCAGAATTTTAAATCGCAATAGATTTGTTCCTTGCTCTGGTTACCCAAAACCAGTGAACTGATGACTGGACAAGGCCTTCCTGGAAATCAGATGAAAATATGGAAGTATCCCATGCTTATCAGTTCATCAGAACTCTATGGCAAGTATTCCAGTTAATGGTTTAAACTAAGTCTGTTAACTCTCTGTCTAATCAGTGTGTTTTTGCAAGTGTATACGTTTATGCATTTACGTAAAATAGAGTTAAAAGAGCAGTCACCTACACATCCCCCCTCTGCCTACACACATACATTCATGCATACAATTCTGATGCAAGGGATTGTAAAGGTTGATTTATTAAGGTAATAGTGTAAGTCGCTTCTGTAAAATTCCTTGGTTTTAATAATGGGATTCTCTCCTATAATTTCTATGGCCATCGCAGGTGCAGGATGTGGATTTCCACTTCTTCCTAAGGCTTACTGGGCATGGACTGAGTGTGCTAATGTCAGGTTGCCTCCAATATATTCTAGGCTGATGGCTTTCTAGGTAACTCAGTGGATCTTCAGTTTTGCAGCTCATCATGGAAGGATACTGAACCAGCTTCCTAATGATGTTTGAAGTAAATCTCCATGTCTTATTTAGAGCTGTCTGCGTTTTAATGACTGATTTTGGCTGTGAAGCAATGCAGTATGTTTCCCTTGTACCATGCTGACAGCTAAAGGAAGTGGAGTTCTCTTGCAGCTCTTTGTTGGTCCATGGAGCTGTAGGGCTACACTACACATAGAAGTTGTACCTTGCTATTAAGCCTTCTAGTTTCTGATGCTTGCTGTCACTCCGGTCCATTAAGTTTTCCTTGTTTCACTGTTAACTGAAGTGATCCAATAGAAGCATCTGAAGTTAAAAGAAAAAAAAAAACAAATTATTTGCACACAGGCTGCATTTTCACAAGTATAGTCATTTTTTCACACTCACTGACAAGATATGGCCAAAGAAACTTTGGATTTTGAACCTAAAAGCTGATATTTACAAATACTTTTTGTACCCTATTGCTGCATTTGAAGACATTTATTAAATTCATGATTTATTAAATCCCAGCTATACTGGTATGCTGTCCTTGGAACCAGCAACTTGGGTGGAACCAGTATTTGATTTCAACGCTAGCCTATAAGAGGAAAGCACAGGAGAGTCAAAAAAAAGATAGACGAAAGAGAGAGGGCAGCAGAGACACATGTGGATCTGATTACACATTATTATCCTTGTGTGATGCTGCTTCTCTCTGCTGCTTTTCCTTCCTTATCCCTACTCATTTATGTATAGCTCTTAAGATTATATCCTGTGATGTTCTGAGAATTGATCTGGAAAGGGACATGATAGTCTTAACTACTGTAGCCCATAGCTTGAGGTTTCTCAAATCTTTGTAAGTCTTGAATATACTATTTGAAATGAAACCTGGATTTACTCTTACCTTTGAGAATAGCCTATGGTGTAAAATATTTACCATATAAGTCAAATGCATTGGTAATTTGGTGAAGCTGGAGGGCTACTTACCATCCTGTTTCCTATTCAGTTTACTTGTCTGCAAGAGAAAGTAATTTTCATGAACAAAAAGATCAGGTAATTGTTACACAGATATATTCCTGCTTGTGAAGACTCTTATTACCTTACTATAAGCAATTGAATGTTGGAAGAAATGGTCAATTTATCAAAATAAGTTCGAAAAAGTACTGTGATGAATGATTGTGAGATAGTTCTAAATCAGCCTCAGACACCCTTAACCACATGAGTTTTACACCCAAAGAAATTAACAGATAAATAGTAACTGAATCTCACTGTTCAATCCTCCTGCAAAATGCTGAAGACTTTAGCTGACAGTGCTTCATTGTGAGCTGCTGTTGAGTACTTTAGTAATTGAGGTTCCCTGTTACCGGGCATATTCAGAACAGAATAACAGCCGAAAGGTAGTAACCTTTTTATAGCACTGAGTCCATTTTTGAGATAGTTCTGATAGAACAATTAGAGTAATTTACTAGAAAAAAAGATTCATTTTGGATGTAAAAGCCCTTCCGGTAGAAAAGTTGTTGTAGATCAAAGAAAACATGCAAGCCAACAAAATATGTAGTTGCTTTGAAAATTATGGGAATGTGATCTTGAAACAATGAAATAAAACCCCAGCCCTCTCCACTCAGAAAACATGGAAATGAATAATTTCAACTTTTCTGATTTCTTCCTATCCCCCTTCATGTCTTTTTGAATGAAAACTATTAATCAGATTTCAGTCAGTGTTGTGAATAGTTTTGGATGCCTCCAAAGACTCTTCCTTCAAAGTCATTACAGACACTGAATGGAGACAGTAAAAAGAATACTCTGAGTTGTAAAGTCATGGTCTTAAATATTAACATAGATCAGGTACATTTCAATAACTTAAGAAGCAGCAAAGCCTGAAAATTAATCTCTGCTGAAATAATTGGGTGGCGTTGTCAAAATTCTAGTCACCAGGTTTAGGTGGGACACACATTACTCAGCACTAGGACAGCAGATACTTGCTTTTAGTCACAGTGGCTCCAGAAAGCCATTGTAGCAGCTTTGCAAAGTAAGGGCAGACTGTCCATCTACAACAGTCCTATGGATCTTCATCAGGTACCATTGTGGCAAGTACCACAGTTTCAGAGGGCTTTACAGTTCCTCACATGTTTATCCTCATAATGTTATTTTGAGCTAGAAAAGTGTTTGTGGAGAACTCAGGTACAGATGATGGGAGGACATAGATCACCTATACTTATTCAAGTTGGTCACCCGAGACTTACTTCATACACGCTTCCTTTTAGGATGTGGTTCATCTGGTCTGTTTTAGCGGAGATACACTATGTCTCAGAGTTTTCTTTTTTTCCCCTTGGGTGACTGGCTCAGATATGTAGTTGTCGGTAGCTCGCCCAACCAGAGAAGCTAATGGCCAGTAACTTAAAGTAAAAAGTCTTCTAATTTCTCATGCCCCTGTGTGCTGAAAAACCTCATAGGTTTGCTTAGCATTGACATTGTGCTAGGTGATACAGGACAGAAAAAGTAAATACACGTCTCAACAGTCTTGCTTTAATAGCAGACTCTTTCTACCTTCAAGTTCAGTTGCTTCTACTGAGGGAGATACTTGTGTAACTAGATTAATGAGTTTTGTGCGTTCTTTGTGCTGCTAGACTGGGGTAGTTTCTGACCTTCAGAGTCTGGCTCCCAAAATTCACTACAACTACAGACAAACTCAATATACAATTCCAATAAATTATTCAGTGGGGTCACTGTTAAAAGATCTCCTTAACAGTAATAACTGAGCAGCTGGAGATGCTATCTCATGATTGTTGGATCAGCTGCGAAGTGTCTGCGAGGCATGTGCAGCCAGATAGGAAAGCTCAGCAGTGACACACATTACCAACCGCAGATGGGACTGATGTTGTAAATACAGTGGAGCATCAACAGTTCAGGTGCAATGTTCTTCTTTGACAGAAGTGTCTTGTCAACATGATGCAGTCCTGGCAGTTAAAGCCTGGTCCTTAATAAGAAAGTATTGCCTTCGACTCTTTCTTAGTATGAAAATATTCCAAAGATAATGCTAGCTTCCCACATCCTATGCAGCATCTTGAGCTACTACAGTAAAAGTGGAACAACCCATGCTGTAGGTGGGGGTAGTGAAAGTGAATGGCATAATCGGTGTAGAATTGTGATGTATCTTTGCATTTTTTGTATTTTATTTCCCAGGTCACAAAGGGAGAGTCCTACATATAGCCCTGAGCCCAGATCAGAGCAGGCTCTTTTCTGTTGCGGCTGATGGGATAGCTTGTCTGTGGAGATGCCACAAGTCTGGGGAGAGCAAGCACAGCAGCAAGACTTTTTCTAATGGTTATCAGAGTTCATTCTTGTGACTTCTTTTCCTTGAAAGCAAGTGACTAGCCCATTCAATAATTTAAAATATGTGTGTTCCTTCCAGTGAAAACATGACAAAAGATAGTACATTTTTTTCAAGAGAAACCATTTTTCCCTATCAGTCCATCATATCAAATGTTAGTAGCTTGTCTTACTTGCTCTAGAGGAAGAATATTCCAACTCTGAAGAATAACACCACATTTATTTTCATTAAAGTAGCAAGCATGGATGAAATCCACTTTGTGTCAAGTGCCAGCACAAAGTCTTAGGTCCTGCATTTAGCTGTGATTCTTGTAAGTAATTTTACATCATCTTAGTGTCCCCACTGGGAACCACATGCCAATTCATGTAAATTGCTATGAATCATTCTAAGGCTAGGATCAGCAGACACCAGTCCAGGGGACTGTATTGTTCTGTGTATCACCCAGATCATGGTACAGAGTCTATCTAAGTATTTCTAGAGATCTAGGTTAAATGTATAACTGTAACTAAGTATAAATGATTTATTGGGAATTATTTGTTGTTTTTGTAATGGTAATGATAACTAGCTTAATTAAAAAACTGTTTTTATTGGATTTTGAATTGTTTCCTTTCCTTAAACCCACCTACTATGTTGGCAATGATCGAAAATATAAATTTTCGTCAATAATATAAATAATTTTGTAATCAACGGGTTAATAAGCCAGATGGACAGAGTCAAAGACGCATGCTGTTTGGGTCAATCTCAACAGTTAGTTCATTCATTCCTTAAAGGTACGAGTTTAATTCTGAGTGTCAGCAAACCTGGCAGGTGTCACCCTCTTACGAATTTTATTTAGTGCTTACAAGGACAAAACCCAGAATCACAGAATGGTCAGGGTTGGAAGGGACCTCTGGAGATCATCTAGTCCAACCTCCCTGCCAGAGCAGGGTCACCTACAACAGGTTGCACAGGACAGCGTCCAGGTGGGTTTGGAATGTCTCCAGAGTTGTCTCATTCAACAATGGGCCCACATTTTCCCTAGTTTTCCTTTTGTCTCCTATATACTTAAAGAAACCCTTCCTGTTGGCCTTGACATCCCTCGCCAGGTTCAATTCCAAGGCTGCCTTGGCTTTCCTTGTTTCCTCCCTGCATACCCTGACAGCATTCTTGTATTCCTCCCAAGCAGTCAGCCCCTTCTTCCACCTATTGTAAACTCCCTTCTTCCACCTGAGCCTTTTCAGAAGGTCCCTGCTCAGCCATGCAGGTCTCCTTCTTGTCTTGCCTAATTTCTTTCTCTTTGGGATGCACTGATCCCGAGCTTGGAGGAGGTGACGCTTAAATAGCAGCCAGCTCTCTAGAGCCCCCTTACCCTCTAGAGCCCTCTCCCATGGGATTTGTCCAAGCAATTCCTTGAAATGATCAAAGTTAGCCCTCCTGAAGTTTAGGGTTTCAACTTTACTTGTCATTTTGTCTATACTACACTTAATCCTGAACTCTATCTTCTCATGATCGCTGCAGCCCAGTCTGCCCCCAACCTTTACATCCTCCACCAGTCCCTCTTTGTTTGTCAGTATCAGGACCAGTAAAGCACCTCTCCTTGTAGGCTCCTCTACCACCTGAGTCAAAAAGTTGTCATCAATGCACTGGAGGAACCTCCTGGACTGTATATGCCCGGCTGTGTGGCCTTCCCAGCAGATATCAGTACCCCTTGGACTTCAACAGAAGTTTGCCTGTGTAAGACTTTCATACTGTCAACAGCTAAGTAAGGATGTCAAGATTGGTCTTCAGATGCTATTCAGATGCATGTCAGTAGTGCTATTCAAGACATTCTATCCACAGACTTTGCTTTCATTATTGGGAATGAAGAGAGGCAGGGGGTAAGGATTCACTCTTGTATTTGTATATTAAAAGCCCTGTGAGCTCAGAAACTCATATTGTTTGGATTTCTCTTTTTCTCTTTTTTTTTCTTCTGCTGGAAATTGATTTAGAGTATTTCTTGTAACTGGGGAGGAGTGGGAGATTAGGGGAGTGGAGCCCATGGAAAATTAAGCTGTGATCAAATGCATGAAAAGAGATAGGCAAAGTTAAAAGAGGCACAAGTATCTCTAGAAATGAATGTGAAACTGTCATGTCTTTAGTTCTCATCATTTTTAAAACCTCATCTTCTGCTGTTCGTAAATCATGTGGTTGCTAACTTTAGGCAGGTTGAGACCACTCATCTTTTTCACCTAGTAAGATGTTAATTTACAATAAATCTGCTACTAAACTGCTGGTTTCTGATGTCATCTCGTGTGGTCTTCAAAACAGGTTAGAAAACGGGAACGTTGATTATCAATTGAGAAATGACTACCGAGAAGCTTATGTCTAAGCATGAGAAATAACTAGTACTGTGCCTGTCTTCTCATATGAGCATGTTTTTTACAGCAGATTTTTTCAAACATTTAGAATCTGATTTAAATATTTGAAATCATGTTTTAAATAAAGTTTTTTAAAAGTTAAAAACAATTTTCTCTTTTGAATGGGAAAAAAAGCAGTGGAATTAGTCTTTTTATTGGCTGGAGAGCAGCCCTGAGGAGAAGGACCTGGGCATGCTGATTGATGAGAAGCTCAGCATGAGCCAGCAATGTGCAGTTGCAGCCCAGAAGGCCAACTGTATCCTGGGCTGCATCAAAAGAAGTGTGGCCAGCAGGTCAAGGGAGGTGATCCTGCCCCTCTACTCCACTCTCGTGAGACCCCACCTGGAGTACTGCATCCACCTCTGGAGTCCCCAACATAAGAAGGATATGGACCTGCTGGAGCGTGTCCAGAGGAGAGCCACGAGGATGATCTGAGGGCTGGAGCTCCTCTCCTATGAGGAGAGGCTGAGAGAGTTGGGGCTGTTCAGCCTGGAGAAGAGAAGGCTCTGGGGAGATCTTATTGCGGCCTTCCAGTACCTAAAGGGGCCTACAGGAGAGCTGGGGAGGGACTTTTTACTAGGGCATGTAGTGACAGGACATAGGGGAATGGCTATAAACTGGAAGAGGGCAGGTTTAGATTAAACATTAGGAAGAAGTTTTTCACTTTGAGGGTGGTGAGACACTGGCACAGGTTGCCCAGAGAGGCTGTTGAGGCCCCATCCCTGGAGGTGTTCAAGGTCAGGCTGGATGTGGCCTTGGGCAACCTGCTCTAGTGGGAGGTGTCCCTGCCCATGGCAGGGGGGTTGGAACTCGATGATCTTTATTGTCCTTTCCAACCTAAACCCTTCTATGATTCTATGATATGTTTTTTGGATTCTCCCAGAAATTCTCTGTCTTTCCTTTGATGGTACCTAAATGCTATTGGTTTGCCAAATACAAGGAAGAGAAGTATACCACAGGATGGGGGGCTGTGTTGGGGAAGGAGCTGGTCAATATTGAAGCTAAGCATATTTGTTGGATGCTCAATTGTCAAAATAAGAAAATACATTTCTTTCAGACTAAGAAGTGCTCATTTCTTAATTAATTATGCTTGTTCATTAACGAGTTGTCAAGCTGTATTGTCCCAGAAATATTTTAACATAATATCTAGAAGTGGGAGAATCACTAATTTCAGTAGACCTAACCAACAGCCCATAAATATGAGAGAATCTTCTGTGTGTGACCTATAGGTCTATTGTGTGACCATGTCTGAGAAAGCATTTAAGCGTGCATTTAAGTTCCAGTTGGTGACTAATCTGGAGTGCAGCTAAACATAGACTGCAGTGCCTTTTCTGGATGTGCTTCTTTTCTAGATAGGCTCCTTTACTGTCAGTTTATTTCACATGGCAAATACCTATCTTCCTGTAATAGGAATTTAAAGACTTGAGTAAGCAGAATCACAGAATCACAGAATGGTCAGGGTTGGAAGGGACCTCTGGAGATCATCTAGTCCAACCCCCCTGCCAGAGCAGGGTCACCTACAGCAGTTGCACAGGACAGCGTCTGGGCGGGTTTTGAATGGCTCCAGAGTGGGAGACTCCACCACCTCTCTGGGCAGCCTGTTCCAGTGCTCCACTACCCTCAAAGTAAAGAAGTTCCTTCTCATGTTAAGATGGAACTTCCTATGTTCAAGTTTATGCCCATTACCCCTCGTCCTATCACTGGGCGCCACTGAAAAAAGACTGCTCCCATCCCCCTGGCATCCTCCTGTTAAGTATTTGTAAGTATTAATAAGATCCCCCCTCAATCTTCTTTTCTCTAGACTAAAGAGACCCAAGTCCCTCAGCCTTTCTCCATAGGAGAGATGTTCCAGTCCCCTAATCATCTTTGTTGCCCTTTGCTGGACCCTCTCCAGCAGTTCCCTGTCCTTCTTGAACTGGGGAGCCCAGAACTGGATGCAGTACTCCAGATGCGGCCTCACCAGGGCAGAGTAGAGGGGGAGGATGACCTCCCTCGACCTGCTGGCCACACTCTTCTTGATGCACCCCAGGATGCCATTCGCCTTCTTGGCCGCCAGGGCACATTGCTGGCTCATGGTCATCCTGTTGTCCACCAGGACTCCCAGGTCCCTTTCCACAGAGCTGCTCTCCAGGAGGTCAGCCCCCAACCTGTACTGGTGCATGGGGTTATTCCTCCCCAGATGCAGCACCCTACACTTGCACTTGTTGAATTTCATCAGGTTTCTCTCTGCCGAACTCTCCAGCCTGTCCAGGTCTCGCTGTATGGTGGCACAGCCTTCTGGCGTGTCAGCCACTCCTCCCAGTTTTGTGTCATCAGCAAACTTGCTGATGATACACTCTATCCCTTCATCCAGATCATCGATGAATATGTTGAACAAGACTGGGCCCAGTACTGACCCCTGAGGGACACCACTTGTTACTAACCTCCAACTAGACTCTGCGCCACTAACCACAACCCTCTGAGCTCTATCTGTAAGCCAGTTCTCAATCCACCTCACTGTCCGTTCATCTAAGCCACACTTCCTAAGCTTTCCTGTGAGGATGATGTGGGAGACAGTGTCGACAGCCTTGCTGAAGTCAAGGTAGACAACATCCACTGCCCTCCCCTCATCCACCCATCTAGTTACTTCGTCATAGAAGGCTATCAGATTAGTCAGACATGACTTCCCCTTGGTGAATCCATGTTGACTACTTCTGATAATCTTCTTTTCATCCAGGTGCTTTGAGATGACTCCCAGAACAAGCTGCTCCATCATCTTTCCAGGGATGGAAGTGAGGCTGACCGGCCTGTAGTTTCCTGGGTCATCCTTCCTGCCCTTTTTGAAGACTGGAGTGACATTGGCTATCCTCCAGTCCTCAGGCACCTCACCTGTCCTCCAGGACCTTTCAAAGATAATGGAGAGAGGCCCAGCAATGACTTCCCCCAGCTCCCTCAGCACACAGCATGATTCTGCTTTACTGATCTTTTGCAGGTAATGTTGCTGAATACTTGCAGGTATAGAGTGTACAATTGGTGAAAGTGTATTGCTCTTGCATAGCTGCCTTATTCTGCAGCGGTCTTGACATATGAAGTCTTGGGCAAATGTGAAATCCTGACTTCCTCCCTGTAGAATATGGCATATTTTTAGCCCATTGCATGTTGCATGCCTGCTATATCGTTCAGGCCCAGACTGAGACAGAAATCAGAACCCATTTCTAAGAAGTCAACTTGTCGTGCACCTGAGGTCTGTATGCACTGGAGGCTGAGTCTGAAGAGGTAGCCCAGAGGATTAAGCAAAATTTAAGTTGCCTAAACTCAGGCCGTCATCCCCGCAGTCCTATACAAGGTCAAGCACTGTACAACACATGGAATCCAAAACTTCAGGACAAAAATCGTTTTACAAGAGGAAAAACTTCTGTATCCATACAGGGCATGTGTCTTCCCAAGTATACCAATATGACAAAGTGATTGTCTGCAATGCAGTGAAATAGATTAAAGAAACTCAGGCTCGGGAATCCTTTTGATTCTGCATATAAATACACTAAATAGTCTGTAGCAGGCAGTCCCCTGTTCTTCAGTCACTATATGGTCTGACTTGATGCTGCCTACCTAAATGTTGCATTAGTTCGTGTAATGTAATTTGTACCTGTTCATTTCCCCCAGTTATCTCATATACCCACAGAGAGAAAAAATTGTTACATTCTAGATGTCAAAATGACATTAAATGATCATAACATTTTTCCTAGTTGTTACATAAACTTGCATGGGCTCCATCCCGTAGTGGTGGACCTGTATTGGGAATAAGTTTGTGACTCTCGATCAGAGAAAGTCCCAGCCTAGATGAAAACTCAGTTCCATCTCCTTGCTTCTGCTTTTTTCCCCAGATTCCACTTCTGGCAGTGGTGACAGAGGCTTGCATGTTTTCTTTACCATGTAAGTGCAGTTCCACTGGCTCATTTTGCACAATTCACTAAATAGCACTCATGTAAAAAAATTGGTTTTTAAAAGTATTCTGGGGTAGATCCTAAATTTCAAGCTAGGGGAAGAAGGCCGCACATTTTTTTCTTGCACATTTCTTCATGCAATGTAAACATCATCTTGGTCAGAACCTCTCCTTCTGACCCCACTTGGGTCAGAACTACTGCCTGAAAAATGGAGAAATACTGGATGATAGTCTTTGAATGGGATTTTCTACTGACAAGGGTGCTGCCTGTGATTTCCAGGGAAGAGGAAGAAGCAGACCAAAGAGGAAGCAGTAATGGGCAAATATTATAGCAGGATGAAAGAGAGACAGTGAAAAAATAGGCAAAGAGGAAAGAAATTGATTAAGACTAATGTATGGGAGGAGTGAAATAGCCCTAGGTGATCAGTTGTCTTGAAGATCAGCTCAGACTTTTCACTAGATTGATAAGGATATTTTTGTTTTCTGAAGGTTTTTAGAATCAGTTCCTTCCTCAGCAAGGGTTTGGTAATTTGCAAGAATAGAAGTCTGGACTTGGCTTACTTATTTCCTGTGTGTTTAAAGACAGAATCAAAGTCACCACTTCTGGTGTTGGTACCAGTCAGTGGGCCAAATTGTCCTCTCAGTTTCACTGATGCAACCTTATTTGGCTGGGAATTCTCTTTGCTCCTGCTTTACTTCTGTGTTTGTGTGTGCCTCTGTGTCTGTGTTACTGTGCTTATTTGTATGTTCAAGAGTCAGAACAAACATTTTAGCAATAAGAATAAGTGATGTGGAAAATTCTCACTGTGTAACATTGGTAATGGACAGAAACCATAAAAGAAGATGTTCAGCATGAAAACTTTCAGTAAAGATCCCTGTGGTTTAGGCTTTCTCCTTTCTTTACCCTTCATTATTCCTCTGTGACAAAACTATTGTTTCTTTTCAACAAGAGCAGGTGAAGGCAGTTGTGTAAAAAAGTTACAGTCTGTATTTTCCCATTTTGTGTTTGTAAGTGATGTTTAATTGCTCATGATGAACCAAGCAATCATTTTTTAGTTAAAATCAATACAAGATTTCCCCATCCTTTGAATTTCCTCTGCTTTCTGTAACGGCTGCTTCCAAGTAAAAAATCCCCAAAGCAACACAAAATGAAACCAAGCCCTTTTTGAGGTGTTCATGGCATTGAAAGTGATCATATGTGTTAGTAAGTGCTAGTGTGTTAACAGAGAGATAGGCAGAAGCATTTTTCACAGTAGATCTGTTTGCTTTTTAACAAGTGGTTGTTGAAGCACTTAAAAATTTCACTGCATATCTGAAACAGCAGTAATGGCATCATAAAATTAAGATTGTTTTAAGTTAGGAACAGCACTATATCCTACTGGAATATCCTACTGATATTCCAGCTGAGACACATCCTGTCATTCCTCTGGAGGATGGGTATTCAGCTGATATTTTAACTTAATGTTGCCGATCTTGGTGCATTCTACAAACCTATTGCACATCCAAAACATGATGTACACAGTCTGTCTGTACTGCAACATACAGGGCTTTCCACATAAACCAACAGCTGCAAGCAGTAGATTTTTATTGCCATTTTCTTTATTGAATGCAAAGTACATAAAAGGGTGAAATCTAAAGGTTTCAAATACAAGACAGTTAGGAAATGCACACTTACTATGTCCCACAATCAAATGCAGTTGCTGAAACTTAATTTTCTGAACCTTAGCAGTCCCCTACACCTGTGAAATCAGGAGCTCTACTGCAGAGAAACTACCAAATTTTTCAGGTGTCTGGAGTTGTACCTGGCATTGCACTAATTTTCAGGGTTATTTGCAGTGGTCCAGATACAGAAGAGTGCAGTATAGACTCAGCATGCAGTGAAGGCAGAAACAGATGGATTAGATTCCTGGTCAGAAATACCCGTCCATGTGAGCTCAGTCCAAATGTGCAATGCAAGAATGATGAAAGCCTGAGTCACAAATACCTGTTGTAGCAGAGCACTGTGTTCTGGCTCTATTAAGATCACATCTGCACTTATAACAGACAAAAATATTTTAATCTATAAGGACATCAGGCTGCTAAGATTCAGTGTGGGCATAGCTCTTTTACTGGTATACTGAAGCTATTTTAAAAAGCATATTTCAAAACTGGATATTGTTACCCAAGTACAAAGCAGGAAATCACTTGGTCACATCCTGATCTATTATGCTCCCCCTATGGTTTTCCTTATCCACTGAAGGTATTGCTTTGTGAGTCGAGTGTAGATACCAGGGCCATCAACAGCGCCACATTTGTTTGCCTTCCCAAAAGCAGTGATGCCTCTCAGCTCATTATTGCACCTCAAGGGTCCGCCAGAATCCCCCTGGAAAAATGGAAAGAAAATTGTCATTCAGATTTACAAAAGCTAAAAAATACTTCTTTTAAATAGAATTTGCACCAATTGCATTAAGGAAATAAAAATGTAGATGGTGCTATTGTGGATTTCTTTTTTTTTCCTCCTTGGAAGGTAAGATTTTCCTTAGCAAAAAAGGAAAAAATACTTCAATCTGATCTTTAAAGTGTGACTAATGGGAAATGAATCTAGCTCAGTGCTAAGGAGTAGTTAGTCTTTTGGGATATGAAAAGAAAAAGCTGGAAACTTTACTCTTGAAAAGCAGAAAGTCTCTAGAAATTGGTACCTTTTTTGTAACATTGTTAATTCAATATTTAAATCTTTTAATATGTGCTAGTTCTTACACAGTTCTGCGTTTGACTTGGGGCTCAGTCAAAATGCTTTTTATTAGCCAAACCTGTTTTGAAGCCCTCTGACATCAGGGAAGTTGTTCCATTGAGGTTGGCTGCTTGAGAAGGGGCTCATAAGCTATTTTGTGGAGATTTTTCTATTAAAATCATTTTATTGAAGAACAGAATAGCTATTTGCCATGGCTGGATAAAAACACAGTATCCTAAGTCTGTGAAGAGGGATTTATCAATCAGAAGTTTTGATTTTAAGGCTTAGAAGAACAAGCCTAGCTAAATTCACTCATTTTTAATAAAAGTCTTCATTGAAGAGAGGCAGAAATTATAAATGTGTAAAAGCTAGTACTTTGTATTTTATTTTTAATATAATCTATCTGGATATAGACAGCAAATATACTCACATGACATGAGTCCTTTCCTCCTTTCTTATCGCCTGCACATATCATGTTGTCTGTTATAACAGGGTTGTTTTTATAATGACGATTGTTACTGCAGATTTCCCTACTGATGACAGTGATGTTGACCTCCCTCAAGATATCAGAAAGCCGCTTCTGATTGCCAGTTTGTCCCCATCCTGTTACTGTGCAAATTGTTCCTGGTTCGGGATCATCATCTGAGTCAGGCAGGTCAATCACTTTCACAGCTTTAGTAATTTTTGCTCTTTTCTGAAGCTGTAGAAGATATGGAAAATAGTTATTCTGGGGCAGAGTCTAACAGAGGCCCCTGCATGTTAACCATTGGATCGTTCCCATTACGGTAATGGGGGATTCCTGCAACCCCTTTTTGAGACTCCTCTGTTCTTTGTGACAGGATTTGTGTAATCAGTCTAAGAATCAGGAAAATGAACATTGTTTGTCTCATGAAAACCCTGATTCTGATGAAGTATTAGCTTTAAAGAATAACCTATTTTACTTCTGTGGTTCTTAGACCACTGGGAAGACAAAATAGCAGTAGTCAGTGAAACTGGCAAAACTGAGAATCAGAGAAATCTGAAATTTTTAATTAGAACTCTTTTTCAGACAGAACATTAGGACTTTTAACCAAGTTATTTCATACTATGTGTGAAATACACTCCTTTCTGTGGACAATATTTATTCTACCACTGAGAAGCCAGAAATTGGAGCATCTTGGTCAAGCTCCAGAATTTTTCTGCTTCTAGCATTGGCATGCATTACAGGAGTTTTTAATTGCCTTAGTTCCCAGTGCATCCTGAGTTCCCCAGTCTTCTGGATTAGCAGACCAGACTACATCACCCCAGAAAAAAAGTCACCCGAAACCCCCTTAGCTCATCTCCCTCACAAGAAGGAAGAAACTGATACATCGTAAGAGAGGCATATTCCATAAGTGATGCGTAAATCTATACCTGCAGCAGCATAAGGTCATTTTCCTTACAACTGGAACAGTAGCACGGGTGGCGAATTTGTTTGGCAATCTGAAAAAACTGTTTTTCTTTTTCTTTTTTTTCCTGTGAATGAGCTCCGAGAACAACTTCGCCTCCTTCCCTGAGAAGAGAGACAACATGGTTAGTGGGATTCACTTGCTGTAACTCCATAATTCTTTGCTGTTAAATGTGGTGCTGTAATGTCCAGCTGCTACAGAATATCTTTTTTTAAAGCCTGAAAAGCATCAGTAATTTAGACAAATGTAAAAGATGACCCTATTTCTACAAGTAGTTTAAAAAAAAATGACTCAGGGAATCAAAATTGATGCTATCTTATTTTCAACTTCCCAGGAGCATAGACAGGGTTCAGGTACTTGACTCTGCACCTACATTGTTTCCCTTGGGAACTGAATGCGAGGTAGATATATCAGCTTTGCTGTGGGTAGTGGTCTCAGTAACCGTGTTTTTTGCAATTTGTGCTGAAAATGTGGGAGAATAGCTCACAGCACTGTTAGTTCAGAGATCATCATGACTGGATTGAATTGTACCATTGCTTTGCCCTAACACCATTTCAACACCATTTTTTGAGACCATGTGAGACATACCTGATTCCCTTTCTCTAACTTGTTCTTCAAATTCACATACTTGCTAGATACCGAAGTGCTGACAGTTGTGCCTGCTGGGGATCTCTGGTAGAGAAACCAGGAGTCTAGCACTCCTTGGTCAAGCAGTCCAAGCAGAACTTTATATGAGAACCACAGGTATGGCTGTTTGTGGGGGAACAATGTACGTTACGACTGAATGGGAGAATATTCTTTGAGCAGATATGTAGGCTGGCCCTCGTTTGCAACTTACTGCAGCGAACACAACCCTGAGGAAGAGATTGCTCCTTTCCTTCAACTACTATGAGCTGTTGACTGAGCATCATTAGGTTAATTATTTATTGTATTTTCTCTTAAATGCGGTCTCATTTGGAAACACTCTTTACCTTATGTTAATATGACAGCTTTTGGGCCCTATGCTCTCTTTGTAGTAGGTCCCATATATCTTCTTGTTTGGATGGAGACAGGAGAGACGGATACATTTATCTGATGTCTGCAGATTCCAGTGATTCACTGGTCCTGGGCAGGACATCGAGACAGCCTGTGTGAGGTCTGGCTCAGCAGCAGCTCCACTCCTCCTCACAAAGGCAAGGGGTAAGATATGTCATTTAAACCTCACATCTTGCCTTGCTGAGGGACTCTGCAGGGCCAAACAGCCATTTGCATCTCGAGTCAGACAGGAAGAAGAAAGGTTGGCTGACAAACCAACATATCCATCTCTCAGAGTATCCTGCTATCTGTCTGGAGGATTTTTGCTCCTGTATCACTGCCTACTGTCTGTTTCTGTGGTGAACTGCATATCTTTCACAGAATAAAATGACAAGAATTTATTTCTGTTTTCTGAGCAGCTATTTAAACTGGCCAGTCGTCTGGCCTAGTGCACTGGTTGCCTGAGAAAACAGGGATAAATCTTTGCCCCAAATTCACTACTTCAGTGTTGCTATTCTGTGCTTATATGCAGCTAGAGGCTTGTAATGCGTCTCTTCAGTGAAGATCAGTATATCTTGTAATTATTTTTTACTGACTGAAGCACATTTGTCATTATAAATTATAAAACACAGTAATCAGAACATGATTGTGGTCATGCTAAATGCACAAAATCACCAGGGTTATTAACTCTCCTTCTTGAAGAGAGACACCAGATACTCAGTAAGGACACTCTCTGGCTATGAGTAAGAACTTACACCTTACAGTGGGCAGCTGTTAACACCCAGTCTTCCTTGATCAGAGCTCCTCCACAAATAAGCTTTTTATTTGCTCCGCGGATTAGGGCCATAAATGGTCTTGAGTGTGGTGGTACTTCATATCCTCCAATGATATCCACACACAAACCTAAAAATAAAAATAAGCCAAAATACACACAGCTGGGCTAACAAATACTGTAAGACACTTGAAGTCTCTTAGGAAAAACAGTTAACGTAATTATAAAGTGTACAAGTATGTACGTATGTAACAATGCTGGTCTTCAGGGTAGACTTAAAATTGCTCAGCAATACTACTTCTGTATGTTTCATTGGGACCAAAGTTAGGTTAGTGGGGTGAGCTTTGACAAGAAAAACACCAAATTATTGTTGCTTTTGCACAGATTTCTTTTCCTGAAGTTCACTGCTATGGTTAATTTCTTAGCTTTCATTGTGAGTAACAACCTCAGATCTGCCACATGATAAACGTTGTATAATATGTGACTTATGTGGACACCTGGAAACTGGCCTATGTAATGTAAGTCACATTACATGAACCTGTTTTTCAGAAAAACAGACAATCAAAAGATTAATATAAGTCTAGGCCTCTGGAGAGAAAGGTTAGATAAACATTATGTTAACTCCTCTGAATGCCTCCAAATAGCCTGTCCTCTGTGCAGCTTTAATTAATACTACCCATTCAGAAATTATTTTGTTTGTACGAGAGATCAAATGCATGCAGACAATGGAAAAGAGCTATTAATAAGAACTTAAATAATAGTTGTGTCTACTTCCTTTATATTGGTAGATGTTGTCTTAACTGGAACTCTGTACATCAGCATTTACCTTCAAAAGGGTGGAACTGGGCACTTACCTCCACGAATTACCAGGAGAATGGCAGCAGCAGAGGTGGACAGGGTGAGAAAAGCTCCCATGATGTCTGTCTGGTGTTCCCCCTTAGTCACTGTTCAATATATATCTCTAAATGAAAAGGAAGTGGGTTTTGTTTTTCCTCTTAAGGATATTTCACATTTGTAACTGTGACAAAGGCAAAAAACCTCCCCAACAACATAGCTTACAGCAGAGGTGTTAGTGAGAAATTGCATCATCTGTTGTGGTTTGAAGACAGGATCTGCCCCCTTCATGTTCTCTCTGTGGCATTTGCAGAGAGCTAATATATGAGTACTGGGGTGAAACCTTCCAAGCCACTATGTGTCCAGTTACACCGTGGGACTCAACTCATATAAATTTAGGCTTGAGTCAGTTGCCCGCATGAAGACATATACTTTCATTCTAGACACCCCAGGTGGCTTCCAGGTCAGAGATGAATCCCAGCTCATTCCCCATTAGCTACCTGTGCTGTTCAGAAGCCACTCAGGGCCAATGAATCTGATGCTTGGTCTTTTCAGCATCTGATCCTACCTCATTAGCTTTGCAATGGATGGCCACCCATATAACACTGAGTGTGGTTTAGTGGCCTAGAGCTAAGGGTATAATGCTATTTAAAGTGTCTTAAGGTGTCTTAGATCTGCCTCCTGGTAAAGAGGTCTTCTGTAGATGCTGTGTCAGATTTGCCAGGCCTGTGCCTATATCTGGGAAACCCAGGGTATCTCAAATGTCACTAAATGCCTAGTTTTAGGCAATTGAGAACTTGCACATCCCCTGTATCTATCAGCAGTTAGTAGCTCTGGTGTTCTTTTTTTTCCCAATGTTCTCCTGAATGCAGTATCACCAGGTATCATAAGCACCATTCTTTCATTTATCACTTATAAATAGTCACCAAAGTCTGATTTCATGACACTTTAAATAGCAGTCTTGCCATATTGAAGCTGTTTCCTCTCTGGACTATGCACAGACATGATCAGGATGAGCACTTGTGAGCAAAAATCCTGTACACTGAGACCTGCTTAAATGCATAGTACTACAATGATTTATCCTTGGATATTCCTATATGAGGTGCCGTGTGTAGTGAGAAGAGCTTTGGTATGTATTATCCTGTGTTTACCTGATGCATTTTCAAGAAAAGCCTATCTGGGAGACATAGAATAAAATGCTAGCAAGTGTTCCTGGATGTTTTCCAGGCAACTAAGATAAATCTATGCCTACCATCTAAAAATAAATTTCTATATCCTGTTTATATTTTTTTCAATATCTAAATGCACTCCTATTTACTTCTAAATCTGACTTACTTCTAAAGATATTTTTCTGTAACTCCGTAGGTATTAGCATATTCATGCCTTTTAAAAAATCTCCTCTAATCCTGAGAGATACAATTTACAATGATAATTGGAATTAGGAACACGTTGTTTGAATACTGTTTGACAACAGTGATCGCTTTCTGCGCAAGCTCCTTCTGAGCAACAGCTCCGACTATCACATAGTCCTAAGACTGATTCCACAGGTATTAAAGATCAGATTGGTACACACATAATCAGCTTCTAGTTTTGTACCCAAATGCTTTTGTCAGTGTCCTCTTCAACTTATAACTTATGTAGATGAGGCTGAAAAATTGACATCAAATTTTAGGGTGTGCAACAAGTTGGCTGAGCTTCTTTGATTACAGCAGTAAGTTAATTATGGTCAAGTTTGGATTTTATTGGCCTTTTGCATGTAAAGGGAAACCTCAACGCAAAACTTCCATCTCTATTTGAGTGCATTGTCAAATTCTTTTATTAGCTCCTCTGCTGCATAAGCAATTGTTCTTCAAGAGGACTGACATATGTAAGCAAAATGCCGCATCCTTTCCCCTGCAGTGCCCTCGAGGCATAGCCACTCTCTCAGCAGAAACCACTGGCTGAGCAAAAGAACAATGAGTCTACCCAGCTTCTATTTCTAGCTTTTGCTTTTGAGGGAATTTCCCATGGGCATTAAGCCTGTGGATCAGTGGATCACTTTCAGCTCTGCTTCTGTACTGTGTTGAGCTCTTCTGTCCCTTATCTCATACTCAGTTGTTCTGATCATTTTGCTTCCCCAGAGACTGTGCTCCTTTTCACTTCATGCTACTTTCTGTGGTGCTAAAGGTGAACATCAGGTATGATTTTAGGAGACCAACCCAGGAGACCATTTTAAACCACAGCTCCAAACTTTCCAGAGTTGCTGGGTTCCTGAGTTCAGGCAGTGCCCTAGCTCAACCACAGGACTGGGGAAGGGAGGGCAGCAAAGTGGTGCCAGGAGCGGAGCGAGGCAGATCTGGGATGCCTTCTTCATCTCCACCCTGGGCTGCGCCATCCCCAACCCCACTCCAGTGTGTTTACCTGAACACATCCCTCAGTGGTTGGGAGACATGCTCCCAGGGACTCACTGGGAAAGGGACAGGATATATCCTAGGGATGGCTATTTTACTTTCTTCTCTGATATCAGTGTCTCATGATATTTACCTGTTGTCTTTTCTGCCTCAGCTATTTGCTCAGCTTCCCTATTTTCACCTATTTACTGTGTGATATCAAAGAAAATAGTGCAGTAACACAGAAATGCAAGTGGATATAGTTAACTGAGAGAGTCCTCAAAGCTTTGTAGCGAAGCAATGTTACTTCTATGAGGTTGGATGTACTTGGCAGAAAGAATCCAGCATTAGATATTATGCTGTGGAAACATAAGCCTTCTCTTGTCAGGTCAGAACATGGGTCTGTTGCCCATTTTGTCCTTTATGCTGCTTTCTAAGCTAGCCACTTAGTGGGAGGGATTAGCCATAAAGGACTCAAACATAATTATGCCTTTAGGAACCTTTTTGCAGAGATAACCTCTAGTGGGTGAATAATCCCAGGATTAGCTGGAGGATGGAGAATGATTTTGGAGTAACTTGATTGGGCTCTTTTATGAGCTGATGAATTCTAAGAGTCACATGTTTTCTTTTAAAAGAGCTTTGAAAGAATCTTCTGAAATATGAAATGTGTTACATTATGTTGCATCACATACATGTTTTCAAACTGGGTCATAACTAGTAAGATTCTGTGCCATAGAAATAAGCATTTCAATGCTATAATCTCATTCAACAATCTGGAAAGCCGCTGTTCGCTAACTCTTGAATAAAAATGAGAGCTAGCTATATTGGGCAAGTTACATTTCTGATTCTTTCTAAAGGTACTTAAATCATATCAGGTTTTTTAAGTTCTTCACACAAGGGCGTGCTTTTTTCTTGTAGTGGTTTACCAGCAAGGTGTGCAAAACGGGTGCAGAAACAGAGGTTTTCAATACAGAAATGTCTCTCTTACCACTGTGTCTTTTTATCTTTCTCTTGTGAACACTGATTAGATATTTTGTTTGCATTTGACACTTGCCTGATCTAGGGTTTCCTGCATCTGAATCCTGCACCCTGAAAAATTATTGCTAAGAACACACAAATTGCTCTGCCCTCCATGTGTGTAGCTTGCCTTTTGTGTCAGGTGTTCCTAAACTTATCAGACAACAGATGCTTGCCAGTTCTCAGTGGCTCTTATACACTTCATGTAGGAATCTTTTTCAGCGTTTCAACTGAAAATGTTACCTTGGCAGTATAATTCTGCAGGGAATTTGCTGGCTACTGATGTGTCTTGGTCCACAGTTTGGGAATTACTTTTATACTCTATATATCCTGAGTTTTCCCTCTCAGTGGTGCTCTGTGAAGCCTTTTCAGGTGGCCCTTGTATTCGTTCTTCCATTTGTTCACCCACTTGAAGATGGTCAGTTTAATTCTTCTCACCTATTGTCTTTTTTTTCTTTAAAGTTGAAAGAGCGCTGAATTCTCTGGCACACGTAGGTTTTATTATACATTCACCCCATGTAATGCTCAGGAATTTTCTAATGTGCTTGTTTTCTTATATAATAACTGTGGAGAAGAGCTGCTGAAGTTCCTCTAAGACTTGCACCAATTAATATTGACACATGTTGAAGATTCAAGAAACAGTCAGGTTTAAAGAAACCTGAAGACAGAACCTAAAGGAACCAAGCTGCAGTTAAAACAATGCAATATTAATGATGTAGAAGGAAACTTCAAGAGAGGGAGCTATTCATAAAATGTTTCAACCACCATTTCCTGTAGGGGACATTTAAATAGAAAAGACAGTATCATAATTTACAATGCTGTTGTCAGTAAATAGCAGTAGCTATGACAAGCCACCTGTTAGCTCTCCTTCTCTCTCTAATTGCTGTTATCTCACCCCCGAGATGTAAGTACTCCTCTAAGGATAAAAAGAACCAAATTCCCACTTCCTGTGGATAACAGGTAATATAATTGCACTTCTGTTGCATATCAGATAGCTGCATGGAAATTATTGGAGGACATGTTGTGCATCCTCATTCCTGGCCTTACATGGCTGCTATCCAGAACGAGAATTCAACTGTGTGTGGAGGAGCTCTTGTGGAAAACCAATGGGTTTTGACAGCAGCGCATTGTGAGTAAGTATCTTACGCTGGGGCATTTTTAACTCTTCATTGAGGTGGGGCATCATGTGCAAGCTTGTAAGTAAGGAAAGGTGGATACTGATTTTTTTAAAGAATTGTTAAAAGCTGGAGTTCTCTCACTAAACTAATCTAAGAACTTGTCATTCTGTTTTGTTGTGTAAACTACCAATCTGCATTGTGTACAGTTACCTAATCAGATCCTGCCAACGTTACAGGATACAGACTGTACTCATGAAAGACCAAATTAATAATTTATGCATCTGAAACAGCAGTTTCTTAGAGAAGGGGATATATTCCGAAGTTCTTTAAACAAGTCTTACTTGTGTGCCTGGGACTAAGCACTAAAACACCCTGAGAGATGAAGTTGAATTAGGTGGAAACATTAATCATCCCATTTTAAGTGACCTGAGCTGATAAAAACTGAATGTCAGTCATGACTGTGACAAGGAGTCTCGTCCTTTTGACAACTCAAATGTGAGCACAAGTACCCCTTCCCCAGGTGGGATACCCCAAGGCTGGCACAGCTGTTGAACAACTGTCTCGGGGTAAGGAGGACATCTGCTGTTCATGTTAGGAAGTAAAATGCCCAGGTTTTGCTAAAATGTTCTCTAAATTATATTTTAGTTCTCCATTTTTTTTTCTGTATTTCAAGTAACTAAAATGAAACCAATTACAATAAACCTGTGCAAACCTGACCTCGTCAAACACAGTGGGTGCAGCTTGGCCAGCCTTCTTCCATCAGTTAGTCTGAAATACAGGATACATCTTCTTTCTAAGTGAATTTGACTTTCACACTTCTTCAGCTGAATCAGGTGTGGTTGCATTTTTTGTAAGGGTATAAATATTCACACCTAGCATGTGATGTTTTGGACATTTACAAAACAAAAGCCAAGCCTTCCTCTGGAATTAAGGGATTTTTTTGATGGGAGCTGGAGTCTCTCATCCTTCAGTCAATGGGTCAGACATATCCAGTCAGTTACGGTTATAAAAATTCAGAGTTGGGAGCTATTCAGTGGAAAGGGCACTAATTGTCTCTGGTCCTCTATATAGTGTGCTCTGGTCACTGGTTTGGTTTCCAACAAGCACATCAGTTTGGGCTGACTTTGAGTCTTTGTCACTGGGGCAAACTGAAACAACATCTCTCTGGTCGGTCTCCTTCTCCTGAGCTGCTTGATGATGCCTAGGCAAAACCCACCCACCCCTATGCTATGTCTAGACTATTTTTTGCCTTAGACAAATAGCATGAAATAATTTTTGACTTAGACAAAATAGCGTGCATCCAGCAACATGAATTTCTGTGTGGCCTGCAAACAACCCGTCAGAGACAGGGATGAGGTGGCTGTGGTTTTTTGTTCCCCTCCTCCCCTCCCCCCAGCCCCCAGGCTTCCCTGTGTTCACAGTGGCGGATTCCCTGGGCTTTCTGCAAGTCCAGTACTTGCACCTCTGTTGAGGATGATACATGAAAGAGTCCCAGGGATGGAGTTTTGTGAGTCTTATATCATTCTCACTGTGAAAGTCTGCTTTGTAGATAAAAAGAGAAATTTTTAGGATCCAGCACTGACTTTGCAGCTATTTTCACAAGCAAACATTCACGTACAAATAAAAGAATTATATCTTTCAGTAACACATGCAGCTGGAATGAAGAAAATATATTTTTTTTTGTTTGGATTGATAAAATCTTCATTCTGGCTTGAAAAAGTTGTCCTCTGTGTAGTGAGGTTGTGTTCTGAAGATGAAGCACAGGAAACCAGGAGTATGTCTTCTGGCAATGGCATCTTACTGGGCTTCATTAAGTTTAGCAGGGCAAAATGAAAAAAAGGTAAACTAATAAATAAATTTCTGATGATACTTGGAGAGCTTGGGGGAGAGGGAGATTTTGAGTTGCTTAACTCTTACTGTTTATTAGCAGGAACTGGATATATAACTCTCTTTGGGTTTTGGCAGTCTCCCTTTTTAGTATTCACTATAGGGGTGTCTTGAGTTAGGCGGCACCCATCCTTCTTCCTTAATAGGCTGAATCCTGTATTTAGTGAAGTTACAGACATAACTCTCATGAATATTAAAGATGTCCACTTTAGCAAACCACTTACCTGTATGCATAATGCTCAGAATGAGTATTAAGTACTGATGTGTGTACTGACATCCCATTGATGTCAGCAAGACAACCTACATGCTATTAGTCAGGCACATTTGAGTCATTTGCAGGATTAGGTCGTAAGTCCAAAGGAGACCATTAAAAGATTAAGGAAAGGCATCAGTACCAGCAGTCCTTGTGCAAGGCACTCTCCTTAAAAAGCCAGTAGGCTTTTTCATGAAAATAATTCCAAACTCTGGAAATCCCTGAAGGTCACCTATCACACCATTATTTCACCAAACTAGATTTACAGTAGAGAAATATTACTTTGTATAGGAAAACACAAGCTCATGTCAAAACATCAAAATCAACAACGTCCTTCCCTATGTTTTAATTATCTTGGTGTAAAATGAAATTATGAGTATTATGTTACATATCTTTTGATTATCTTCAGAGATGTTGCTCAGTTCCAGTAGTGACCTTCTCTGCCTGTACTTTCTTTAAATTACAGATTAAACAAATCAGAAGTTAGAGTTGTTCTTGGAGCCCATCAAGCATCCATAGCTGAAAAAGAACAGCAGATATTTGGGGTTATGCACTACTTTCCTAATCCTCAGTTTGCCTGGTCTTCCATGGAAAATGATATAATGCTCCTCAAGGTATTGTATTAATTACTGTTGTATTATTATAAAAGGAATTTTGCTGATGATCAATTTGGCTATTCTTTAATACTGAAGAGTACATTGTTTAGATAGCTTAACAATATCACAGAACACCCTGCTTTTGGTTGTACTAATCTAGATAAGGTTACAGGCTCACTGGCACTGTGAGCAAGGATGACTTTTCAAGCCCGTTCTGTGCTCTCAAACTCCCTTTAACCCACTCATCGCAGCAACCCCTCCAAAACCCCAGAACACATTCTTTAGTAATTTTTCAAAGGCAGTGATGAAGAGATGTGTGCAATGGAGTCTGGGTCACAGCTGTATCCCAACGGGATACCTTTTGCTGGAATAAGCAAAAATGGGGATGAAAGTTACTGTTAATTATTTGGGGTAGCCACATAAAGTAAAATTATGGATGATACAGGACATAGATGAATTCAGCTCTAGGAGCTCAGCGTGGTCACATAGTGAAGAAGGCTCAGGATACCACAGGATGAAGTATGGAAAGATGTCCTCACCACCATAATCATCCTGGATGCCAAAGTGGGGCAGGGCTGTAAGATATTTCCTGCATACCAGCTCCTGCTCAGCCTGGATCATGCCTCATGTATCCCTGCACTGACAACTCTGTTCAACCAGCACTGAGATTCACATGGAGGCAGCCATGAGTGTTTTGAGTAGGGAGAGTGCAGTATCTATGCGGGAAACCTGTAGATGGTCCAATGGCTCTGGAAGACTGCCTTCCTGGTACCAGCTGTTTCAGTGCTGATCCAAAGTTCCTAAAAAGGATATGACTTGTATTTCACCTTGCCTATACATTTAGAAGCGTCATGACTTCAGTATGATGCCTAAGAAATCTTTTATCGATCTTTATTCAGGCTGTGCTTTAATGTTATATCTGTGGTGAAGAAATAGTTTTATGTAAAAGATCAATATGCATATTTAAAATAATCACCAGGTACAGTATATTATTAATATTACCACATTTCTGAAACTATTGGTGGAATTATATGAAAATGGAAGGGATGACTTGAACCTGATTTCTAATATTTAGATGGTTTCACCAGTTTGATATGACAATGATCTAGAGAGGAAACTAGTAACGTCCCTTTCTGGAACTAACTGGAGCATTTACAGACATCTGCACCCACGGCGACTTGTCACTCTCCAAGTGTGAGAAGCTACTTCCCCCAGATGTTAGTGAGCATTCTCCATTTGCTTCATTGCAAAGGCAGACAAGTTCATTCCACTGGCTTCTCCTGTGGCCACCAGCAACCTACCAGGAGCACCAGATTATTTGTGAACACAATACCAAAATGGATTGCCAGGAGGTAGTGTTTCTAGAGCTGAAAGTTACAACTCTGTTCCAGAATGACATAGATACTATAAAATCCTTGGTCTGAATTTGACAAAGGAGCAGGAATAGCGTTAGTAGCAGGGCTCACCTCCGATCTCTACAGTTCTGCTGTAATGGTGTACTAAGTGACTTGGGATAAACTTTTAATCTCTGGAAATTCCCACCAGCACCGATGATAATAAACTGTAAGGATTTTTGGATAAACTTGTGATTTGTTGGAGTGACTTTTTTAAAAGGTGTAAAGCCAGAATCATTTGACTGACAACCATTTAGCACCACGTATAACCACCTGTGAAATGAATCATGGTGTGGTGATCGTGTGTAAACCAGAAAATGTCTGTTCAGTAGCTCTGAGCCCTTAGCAGGCACAATGGTGATATAGGAGTGTTATATATGCTAGTGTTTTGCTATGTTTTCCCTTACAGACTTAAATTGGCCTCTGATAAAGGATGAATCTTTCAGGTAAAGGCCAACAAAACACAGCCAGTTTGGATCATTTAAGACCTTTTGAATCTCTTAGAGCAAAAACTTGGCAGTCTGAAGAGCTCAAGACCTCATTTTTCCCCAATTATGTTGCTGCTGTCATGTCTAATTGGTTACAGCTTTTGTTTTCATCTTTGTCACTGTGTACATTGTACCATGCTTTGAGACCTTTCTTTGTGTCAGTCAAACACCAGAGACTGATTTCAACACAGAAGTGCAGTGACAGGTTAGGTTCTTGAATAGAACATAGATCCAACAGCCTAACTCCTGTGCAGGTTTTTAATTTCCTACTGTAATCAATGGGAAGCTGGGCTTGAACTCACTGCTGCTGACATAGATAAGGAATTGCTATGCAGACACCAGGGAAATCCTTTTGGATTTGCAAAGGGGCAGTTAAGCTCAGGATCAGTTCCTAAACACTGAAAAGTGATTTATAAGGAAACTATTTGTAGAATGAGACTAAATGCCAATTGAAACTCGATTATACTTTCCTTTCTGTGTGAGAAAACTTTTTTTTTCTTTCTTTTTTTTCCAGCTGAATGGTATTGCAAAGCAGAATAAATATGTGCAACCTTTGTCGCTGCCTGACTTTTATGAAGATATCAAACCTGGCACAAAGTGCAAGGTGGCTGGCTGGGGAGACACATCTTCAGGAAAGCCATCAAAATGTCTTCGGGAAACAACTCTTAAAATTGTTGATAGAAAAAGCTGTGAGAGCAAATACAGAAAGTACACAAAAATAACCAGCAACATGTTGTGTGCTGTAGGGGGAAAAAAATACCGGAAAGGAGATGCCTGCCAGGTAAGAAGCAAAGTTACAAAGAGGAGTGGATGTGCTTTTTACAGTGGTTTCCTTTTCACTGGGAACAGAGCAGTGCTAGACACATAATGAGGCTGATCAGATTCACAGTGATTTAAACCACATTTGTAAGAGACTTTATTGCTGTGAAAAATAAGTTAAAACTTTTAGTAGTTTAGATCAATGTACACAACAAGATTGAAAGTATGGGAATTTGAGTCTGGGATTATCTCAGTTAACTTCAGGTGCATTTCTTTAGCTAAGGTGCTCTCCTTAGGCACCACCTGTAATTATCAGAGAAAAAGAACTTTCAGGGTCTGAATCATTTGATCCTTTCCAGATATCATCTGAATAGTACAGAATTAACCGCATGCTCAAAAGTACTGTTTGGATCTTGCTTTTGATGTCTTCTGTGCTGAGTCCAGAAGGGCTAATTGCTAAAGGAGTGAGAATCAATTTATACCAGCAATAAAAAAATACCTTTTGAAATAGAATTATGATAGCACTATGCCAGTCGACAACATTTACATTAAAGGCTCCCTCAGGCTTGAAAAGCAACCTGTCCGTTTACCTCACCCAACTCCCATGAAGTGATGTAAGCCAACTGATTAGTTTCATAGGTTGGAACAGGTTAGAAGCAACATTTCCAAACATGCTTATGCACTGCAGGTGGCACTGCATGCTCCTCTGGAGAGCAATGAACACACATTAATAGTGTCTTCCATTTTGTGTTCCAGGGAGATTCAGGTGGACCGTTAATCTGTGCTGGTCGATACAGTGGGATTGTTTCTTTTGGAAAAGGATGTGGAAAAAGACACATGCCTGGAGTTTATACAAGACTGACTGAAAAGTATATTGACTGGATAAAAAAAATAATTTCCCTTCATAGAGATCCATGAGATAGGCAAGACAGTTTTAATAAATACTGTGCTGTTTATTAGAACTAGATGCTACTGCTTTAGTGTGCCAGCTTTAAAAAGTACCTCCCAGCTTTACAGCTTTACTAACACCGCCACAGCTATATGAGAACAATTCAAAATATTCCTTTTTGTACAGGTAGCATGTTTACTCATGTTTAGTAGGAAACTGCCTCTTAGGTAACACAATTTGTTTTGGACTTCACCCTACTTCTTAGTGTGATGGGAAAATACTGCTCACCTTATTCATTGTGCCTGGGATAAGGCGACATTTTTGAATGTGTACTTACAGAAAAATTCAATTTCAGACTGATACTGAATGAGATATCTGCTGAATGAGAAAAAACAGAACAAAAGCTTTAAGTGTTCAAATATTTCACTGTGACATGATTCAAAACCAAATACTTCAATTCTCCATTACTGAATATTTATTTAACTAAATTCATTTTCAAAGAGTTAAAATATTAAATAGATAAACATTTATCCAATTGATATTCCATTATGAGAGAGAAAAAAAAAATTCATTTTGTCTTTTTTTCCTAGATTTTTTTTCCTCTTTTTTTTTTTGTGATCAAATCAATAAAATCATATCTTCTCACAGCTTGGTTCATGATCTCACCCCTTCAGTGAATGGTCTGTTGAAAAAAGTATAAATACTGATTGCAATGGGAGTAATTACACTTCTCTAACACATCGCCTATGTAACATCTGTCAAAACAAACAGGAATTTTGCTATGGATTTCAACAGACCTCTACTAACAGAAGGACCTGCTGTGTTTCTGAAGAAGCCTGTGGTTAGCTTGCTGTGTTCCCATTATCTTCTAAATTTTCTCAAGGTCTTTTTTTGCCAACAGTTTAGAAGTGACCATCTGCTGGATTTCTCTGCTTCTTTGGTTTTTCTGTTAATATGTACTGAACACTGTACGCTTTAGGATGTTGCAAAGGCATGAATAAATAACTCCAACTCATCAGCATACTGGCCTTGATTATTGACCAGCAGCTGTGTCACCGCACTGAGCAGAGCAAGCCCTGTCTCACAAGGGCTATGCAGATGACGGAGCAAATGGGCACCGCGAAGCTGGGGTGGTAGTCGGCCATGGTGCGATAAAACCTGCCGATGTGGAGTGTGGGGGCTTGATCCAGTTCCCACTGAAGGTGATGGGAAGATCTTTAGAGATGGCAGTGAGAATTGGCTCAGGCCTGGAACACAGACAGAAACTGCGAAAAACTGGGGGGGGGGGGAAGTGGAAGCGATCTAAAAGTGGAAAGAATAATACACTGTTGTAAATGCTTTTCAGCTGGGGGTCTCAGAGGGTGTTGCAAACACAAATTAGTCCCTTTTTACATTTGTAAGGTAAATGACAGCAAGGATATCCTTCTGTCTGTCCCACAGGAGGCTTGCCACACCTCACAGTCCAATGACATCTAATTCTTGTTTGACCTGTCAGAGCCAAAGTTTTCTCTTGCTTTGTTCAGGTGCACAGTGGCTGTATCTGTCACTGATGGGAAATAATGAGTGATAGAGTCTGGAAACCATAACCCAGCAGGTTTGTTCCAGTTCAAATACTGTACTTTGTGTTTGTGTCATCCTGTGATGACTTTACTTCATTTACAGCATCTTTTTTTCTTTCATGGGCAATGTAGCAGGTGGAAGGACATTACTGCCAGGCCCCCAGGGCACCACCAGGCCCGACTGCACTGCCCACCTCCTGGGCTTCCCCCCCCCAACCTGCTCACAGCCCGGGACCCACGTCAACCCCTGTGGCCATCAGCCCCTGCCCCAGAGACGCCGTGGCGAGGCCAGTCCCCAGCTCCCCTCAGCCCGGCCCTGCCCGCCATGGGCCCTGCTGAGCCGGGCCTACCCACAGGCTGACGTCCCTGCGTGGCCTTGGCCTGTCCCGAGGGAGGTGCAGGAGCAGTGAGCTGAGCAGTAACTTGGACTTATTTTCTGTCCATCCCGGGGCATGCAGAAGTCTTTATTCCATCCACATGCAACACGAGGGAAGTCTTTACTAGCGTTGAAATCCCCATGTTTTGAGAGAGTGCCTGCCCATCCACCCCTCTGGGTAAGGGGCAGTCTGGGCCAGGGAGCGTGGTAGGAGTTTTGCAGCGGGGCTGCAAAATGCCCAACAATTCTGCATTTTATTAGCACCCGTGAAAGCACATAGTGGAAGGATGACCAGTTCTGCAGCTGGGGGAGGCAAAAGTCCAGGAAAGGGTGAGCCTTGGCTAAAGAAGGTGGCCACTGGTGTCACTAACTGCTGAAAGCACTGCTGGGCTGGTTCTCAGAACTGAGCTGAAAACAGAAAAGCCACAGACAGTAGTCCCAGGTACATTACAGTTTTACGGTAACAGACACCCACAAAGCCTGACAAAATTAAGCTAGAAAGGCATTCTTAATAGACTGAGGAGCTCATATCCAGCAGCTTGTGGCAGAGTTTACTATAGATTGCCATTGTTTCCAGCACAGCATTTGCAATTCCACTTCCCTTCAGTAAGAGAAGTCTAGTTGTGTCTCTTTCAACCTGTCACATCTCAACACTAAGCTCTAGGTGCCTGAGAAGTGTCCCCTTGCACATTACCTCCCAGTTTCCAAATACTGTCTTCTTGTACCAGACCAGCTCTCCCATACTATCTGTTTTCATCTCCACTGGAACTTTCTGAGTGGATTAAAGAAGTCCTGCCCCAGGAATGCTTCTGCCCTTGGCCAGGGCTGGGCTCCTATCTATGCTTGCACTTTGCAGCTTGGTCTCTGCTGAGTTGACTTCTCTGTCAGACATTTGCATCTATCTCTGTTTTTACTGAGGTCTTTCATGTAAGCAATATTTCTTTAAGGATTACTTGCTGAGAAGTCTGACTTGCTCATCACCTGTCATATAGTCATATTTGGGCATAGAGAGCAGACCTTGAGGCTGACCGGGCCATGCAAAAACATGACATAGGACAATGACAGGCGATGTATGGTGCTGACGTAGAGCGTACAGTGCTGACATATGGCTGATGGCTCTCTGTCCAACAGAGGGGGCTGGCAACTTGTATTCACACATTACACAGGGATGCGGATGCCAGTCAGCTTTAGTCCTTGAGTTCTTTCTGTCCTTGTACTGGGCAGTAGTGCCTGATGTTTTGTACTTGTTTTGGCTGTACATCTAATGCACTGTATGTTCAATGTGGGAATCTCTTCTTTTTTTTAAACAAACTTCTGGTTCTCAGTACAGGGGGTGGCATTATCTATTGTCAACAACTGTTGTTTCCTGAAAGTGCAGTGATATGTTTGGAGCATGGATTGCCTCCACAACTCCTAGTCAAAGTCTTTGCTTTATCTTCTGAGTACAGAACCGCCTGCCATCTAGCAAGCTGTAAAAGTAACCTTCCTTTTGGGCAACTCAATCTGGCATCAGGAAGAAACATTTAGAAAACAGAATTAAAACAAAGAAAGCCATCAGATTTTCAAGATAATTTTCTTGGATACTTGCCAAAGAGAAATAAAGATAAACTTGGAAGACTCTTTCAAAGTCCGAATAGGTCAGTTTACTACAGTCAAACATATTAGAGCAAGTAATTTTAATATGTCTGTTACATCTTTTAATTATGATTTACTAGTTTCCAAAATTTATCCTTATCTCATTAATGATCTGGGACATGGTTCGGACACCTCCATCCCAGTATCGTTATAACCTCACAATCATCTGATGACGCTCTTTCTGGATTGACTAATAATATTTAATATCAATATCTTGCAGATTGCAAGTAGGTTAACTGTAATTCAATTGAATTCAACATGGCACAGGTTGCTTCAAAGCCATTGAAATCAGTTGTGAAATGTGCATTCAAAGTCAGCCACTAATTTCATAAGAAGTCATCCAGTCTAAAACCTGTATGAAGAGCCACATCCTTGTTGTGACAAAGAGGAAACCACAGAAAGATGAGCATAAGAGCCCTTATCTTAATGAAAAATAGAACAGAAACTTACAGATCTTAGCTAGTTCCGAAGGCACAGATTAATGTATAAACAATGGAGTTTCACATTCTTATGTACATTTGTTTGTAAAAAGCAAGAAGCTTTGCCCTATTAACACACTCTCACAAAACCTTTACTTTGATAAAATATCAAACCTCTCTGCAGCCACATACAAAATTAAGATAAGCAAAAATTAAAACAGTGACAACATCAGTAAATGAAAAAAATAAATGTCACTTTAATAACTCTTAATCACTGCTGTCATAAAAAATACTAGTCAAGAGTATTTAATTAACCATTTCCATTTAAATGAATGCATGGCACATGGTTGCTGGTTTAGATTATCTTGAAAGCATGTAGAGGATGTTACCTATCAGGATGTAGTGGGCAGGTTTCTTGGAACATCTATATCTCAAGCTGTCATAACCAAAGCCCTATCCCCTATCATTCATCTTTTCAGCTCCTGTGGTACCAGATTAAAGCAGCTGCATGAAAAGAAGGGGGAGTTCTGGACTACCCCTGACATTTTCAAATGGCAATGGACCACACTGACAGTGATGTGGCTTTCACTGATTAAACTCTGGGGCATGCACATCCCATGCCAAAAGCTACAGTCCTGTCTTAGCACTGGTTTTAGCGGAGTTCATGTAGCAAATGGTCACACAGAGCACCCAATTATTCTCTGAACTGAGGACTCAGGCATGCTGATAAAGCACTGTGGAGAAACTTGCACTGCTTCCTTTCACTGGGGATTATGAGAGGCTTCGTCTTCCGAGGTGGTCCAGCCAAATCTTGTCAACAAATTCCTGCTATGTACAATCCACATCATAATGAAAAAAATAATGTGGAGGCAGCAACTGTACTTGCAGCACTGAAGATCTCACACACAGAGACAGAAGATAAACTGGTTGATACTGCTGTGTAGTTCGTTTTCTTCCTGCAATATTTCAAAGGGATGGGTTCTAACTGCAAGTTTTCTTGGGGATGCCTCTACACTAAAACACGAGTACATGAGAACATAAGTGTGCTTAAAAGTGTAATACAGGGTGCTACAGTGCTCATGATTCAAGGTACACCAGCTTCAGAAGTTATCACCTCTGTAGCCCGAGGACAGTGGTGTTTGTGCTCCTCCAGGACCAGAAATGGGCGGTTTGAGTTAACTTGCTGCCCTGTGAATTAGTTTATGGATCTGTGAAATGAGTTTGCTGCAGCAGCTATCAGCCAGGCAGCACCACAGTGGGATTTGACATGGACTGCACATCAGAGCCCTGAATTATTAAATAAAGTCAATTTGTGTGTTCTGTCTTATGAACAATGGTGTTCATCTTACCAGGTGATCTCGGCCTCATTATGCAGAAATATTGAGAGTATTTGCACAAGGTAAGAGCACAGCTGGTGATAAGATAATGCAAGAAATAGACTCAATTCTAATCGGATATTTACAGTGTTTCTCTTCCAGGCCTCTTTCCGTCCCCTTGTTTGTCCTATACCCATTTACAGAAGTTAGGGTCATGGTAACGGTTACCAGCTTTGATATTCATACTTGGGACAGTGGTTTTCAGAAGGGTTTGTTATTCCACCAGCTGTGTTGGGTTGGGTTTTTTTCCTTCTTGTGGTGCTTGATTCCAGCTTTGCTGTCTCAGGCAGTATTCATCTGCCTAGCCAAACACTGCTGGTGGCTCTGGGTGGTTTTCAATGGGCACAGACAGCAGTTTGTAAGTCTTGTTTCAGGCACTTATCTTAGGCAATAGACAAACAAAAAAATTATTTCCCTCTGTGTTGGTTGTAGAGAACAGACTTATTTGTTTACTACCAATGCTTTTTTTTTATTTTATGAAACAGAAAAAGCCACTAAAGCCAGAACTGAAGATACTATTGTGCAATTCTGGCCAACTGGCCTCATGAGATCCACATGAGGGAATATCTCATGTACCACAGCTTTGGGGGCTGTTTCCTACTGTCAACAACCATCTGTATCTGACCTTCCTCTCGGTCCCCTTTGCTGCTTTTTGACAGGCAGGAGGAGATACTTTCCCAGCACGTGGAAATAGTCTTATTCATAGTCTATAAAATTAGAGGCCAACCCCTGGCACAGTGAAGAGGATCCATAATACAGCATAGGGGGCAAATAGAACATAGGACTGGGGCTTGAGCATTGACCATCTGATTTTAGTTAATTCATCTATGAAAGTATTTCAGAAATTCTGCTTGCTTAAATAGTTTATTCTGTCAGGGACAGGAAACATCTAAAATAACCCATGGTCAGTCTATGACAATTCAGAAGATAAGGCAGAAGAGAAGAAGAATATGCCAGTATGGAAAAATGACATAGTCAGTCTGTCAGATTTGTAATTTGGGAAAATAGCTGCAGCTTTGAATAATTTACTTTTTTTTTTTTTTTTTTCCCCCAGGCATTTGTCTTAAAGGATTAAGCTCTGGGCATTTGATTAAATCACTGAAAATTAACATCAAGTTTTTGATCAAATAATTCCAGTTGATCCATGAATGAAATAAAAAAGCAGTACAACTCACGAGATTTTATGTCATTCTCTCAAGTATGCTGAACGGATATAAATGCATGTAAATTATCAAATCTCTGAGTAAGAACACAAGGTTGGGTTCGACACTTGTAACGCTGCTTAGCTATAAGACCTCTTCTCTTTTAGAAATTTATTAAGAAAGCTGAATATAATGAGATATAAGCTAAAATAGATTTGGAAGTGATTAGGCTGTTTTTAGGTTTATAGCTTATAATTCTAAGCTTTCTAGCAGTTTTGTCGCTTAATGAACCACAAACTTATCACAGGCAATGTGCAGCTGTTACCTCTCATTGCTTTCTAATTAGAGCTTGCTTGCAAACATTCCTTTCCTTACTTTGAGTAGAAAAAAAAAAAAACACAAAAAGCTTTGAACTGGCTTTGGTTTCTTTACAGCAGAGAAGATCATAACACATTGAAAGTATTACATGAAATCCCGGCCCCATTGAAATGAGTGGTAAAGCATTTTTGTCATTGGTGTCAGCGTTCACCCACAATATGTGAACCCAATAAAAAAAAAATCAAATATATGAAAATACAGCCATATGGCCAAAGGATGTAAGAAGCATGTGCGTGCATGAAATTCCTGTTGACACCCTGGGGAAACAAATGGAAACAAATGGACCTGTGCTAGATACCTCCAAGTGTATTGTTCTGGGACACCTTGACTGGTGTCACTTTTCATGGAAGCCATGATATTAATTCAATTTGTGTCCAAACCTGTTCACTAAAGTAGGTACCAATTGCATATAGCATGGTAATGCCTGAAGACCAACTGTCAAAAGTCTCCTTGAAGAAGACTCTCCACTAGTTAACCCAAAATCTCAGAGGCTTCAGTGTGGATAGACAAGATGGACAGATTGTGAGGACTGTGGACAAAAGAAAGCAATAAAGATGGGCTGAAGGGATACAGTCTTGTTCCACTCTTATTTTTAGGGCACTTTTTGTGCGTGGCATAAGTAGACTTAAGAAGAATAAAGCTGCATATAAATCAGAGAGAGAGAGACTGTTTAAACGAAGAGATGAAAATGTCAGCAGTGAAGAAAAACAGCGTACGAGGACTAAGGGTGAGCTGGAGAGATTGTGTGGTAGAGAGAAGCCAGGATAAAACAGTCACTCATCCTAAGGAAAGAAAGTGTGTGTAACACTGTGGAAAATTCTTTAATAGTTCCCATTGGTGTTCTTACCCCTTTTGGCCTTTGGCTGGCTCTTTCCCGAAGTTTTATCACCTAGGAGATGCTGAAGTCCTCTTATGGCCTTTCTGGGATCATCTAATTATTCTGGAAAGTGTTTATGCTTCATAGATGGGTACTTTTGAAAAGGAAGAGAGATTTCTTCTTAAAGAAAAATGATGATTGGTATAAATTTGATCATTTTTCTTATCTAAATGAATTAGTTCAAGTTGTTTTTTGTCTGCCAATGGCAAGGTTATTATCCTGGCGATATTGCAAAGAATACATGGAAATATTAGCTCATGAGGACACCTAACCCAAACTCAACACATTTCACACATATGACTGCAGATTTTCTTGTTAGTAACCCATGGAGTACAACAAGAACTGAGCTTTTAATAGCTTTGTCATTCATTACAGGAAATAGCTACTTAGTCAAGTCTAAACTATATACAAAGCATAGCGAAAACTTTTGCAGAAATGTTGTAAGACAATAGCTTAATTGTAACACGGTCTTCAAAAAATGTAGAAAATCACATTAATACTTAAGATACGGTTCTATTCCCAAAAGTGTATATAGAGGTATCAACTTTTTTTTTTTCCTTAAAGAGCAGAGATCAAAACTGTCTTGAGTTACAAGTAAAAGGATACTCCCCATCAATCCTAAAATATTTGATTCTAAAATGTATACTTAGGATTTGAAAACCAAATGGTGCACTTTAAGATTCTGCACAGGTATCAGGAGTAAACATTTCTCAAATGGGATTTTGTCTTGGTTATCAGGGACTGACAGAGTCAGAGTACAATTACCACTCGCATTGAGTAGAGAAAGGATAATATTCACAATAGTTGTCATTTTATTGACTGTTGTGTAATTGTTTACATCGTGACAAAACTAATGAAAATGCGTGTTCCAGTCTAATATGCTTAATTCTGCTTCTGCAGAGAACTACTGAGCATAGGCTGCATGACAATAGAGAAATGAGTGGGTATTCCTACGTCAGTTAATTATGTCAAATAGTGAGAGACAAAATATCTTTCACGTCATCTCAGGATTAAAACTGTGTTCCATATGGGCAGAATATATGCACCTGAGCACCTATGGAGAACGTGTGAAGAACCATCATTCATATCTTCTTTTCTGTTATTGATAAAGAAACCAAATGTTTGAAGATCATTCCTGAGTCGTCTTCTTTTTTTTTTTTTTTTCAAATGGCTGAAAATCAGTAAGTGTGAAAAATAGTGGCGATATTTTTCCATGTAGAAAGGACGTACAGAATCATAGAATAGTTTAGGTTGGAAAAGACCTTTAAGATCATCGAGTCCAACCGTAAGCCTGACACTGCCAAGTCCTCCACTAAACCATGTCCCTGAGTGCCACATCTACACATCTTTTAAACACCTCCAGGAATGGTGACTCTACCACTTCCCTGGGCAGCCTGTTCCAATGCTTGACAACTCTTTCTGTGAAGAAATTTTCCTGTTTCCTCTTGTCCTATCACTTGTTGCTTGGGAGAAGAGGCCAACCCTCACCTTGCTACAGCCACCTTTCAGGTAGTTGTAGGGAGCGATAAGGTCTCCCCTCAGCCTCCTTTTCTCCAGGCTAAACAACCCCAGTTCCCTCAGCTGCTCCTCACAGGACTTGTGCTCCACACCCTTCACCAACTTTGTTGCTCTGGACATGTTTCAGCACCTCAATGTCTTTCTTGCAGTGAGGGGCCCAATACTGAACACAGTAGTCGAGGTGGGGCCTCACCAGTGCTGAGTACAGGAGGATGATCACTGCCCCAGTCCTGCTGGCCACACTGTTCCTGACACAGGCCAGGATGCTCTTGGCCTTCTTGGCCACCTGGGCACACTGCTGGCTCATCTTCAGCTGGCTGTCCACCAACACCCCCAGGTCCTTTTCTATTGGGCAGCTTTCCAGCCACTCTTCCCCAATCCTGTAGCGCTGCATGGAGTTGGTGTGACCCAAGTGCAGGACCCGGCACTTGGCCTTGTTGAACCTCATACCATTGGCCTCAGCTCATTGATCCAGCCTGTGCAGATCCCTCTGTAGGGCCCTGCTACCCTCAAGCAGGTCAACACACGAGCCCAAGGAGGTGTTGTTTTAATCAGGGTGATTTAGATTCCTAAGACCTAGAGGTCTCACAAAAGAAACAGCTACTGACAAAACTATTGATAAGGTGGGGGTGTGTGAAAGCAGCGCATTGGTTTGGGCTGTGAGTGATCAGTCAGGTTTAGCACTGTATTCAGAAAAGTAAATTTTCTGAAGTACGGAGAAGGTACTTAAAAGGTACTTAAAAGAAGGTACTTAAAAGTGTGACTTTCTCACACTTTTAAGAAACACTCTAATATAGATCGTAGAGGTCTTGGTCACTGAAACTCCTTTCTTCCTCTGGAAATGTAGATGATTTGAAAGTAGTAAAAAAAAGACTTCAGCATAACAGAATCATAACCTATTTTTTCATCATTTTCCCCCACTTATATCAACTGACTATTTATTGTGTTTTGCAAACCCAAACTGGCCTGCCTTGGAGAAAATTGACCCCAGTTGCCATGTAGCAGAGCATTTCTACCACTCTGTGAGGTTTTTTTGTCTCTTGAACGTCTTCTCCAAGCACAGGAGAATTATTTGACTCCGTTAATGAGTTAATTGAGTGACTTCTGCTCATGCAGATCATTGCAGTGTTTATAAAATCACTGGGAATAGCCACACTGTGCTGAGATGGCACAGTGCAGAGGTCCTTCAGTCAGAGCCAGGCCACGACTATAACCTGTCAAGGAACAGGACTGTGCCATGTGGACTCAGCAGCACAGACCTGAAAGGTGCTCCGCTTCATTTGTATGGCCACAGGTCTGAGGGAGCAAACTCAGAGCAGAAGTTATGTGCAGTCAGTTTGGCTTGCAGCTCCAAGGCTGGACATGCCACATATTCGTATGTGGAGTTATAGGCAAGTATATTTTTAATACGCTCTGAACAAGCTATGGCATATACCCTCATATGGAGTCTTTTCTGCAGTAGCTCCTGCGGTCTGTGCATAGGTAGCCAGCCTACCCAGTTCTCTGTGGAGCACCTGGTCTGCCTGGAGAAAGGATGTAAACACCTTTTGCCTTCAGCAAGTAGGAAATGTCCCAAAGCATCTATTTTTACCAGAGTGAAGCTGAGTTGCCATGTTACAGTTGAAACAAAGAGTAATTAGCAATTCATTGAAAAGATACAAGAAAAGAAATCATACAAAGGGGAGTCCTTGCCGCTATCTCACTTTCCTGATTCTTATCATTTACTTCCTATTTCTGGCTTTTCATTTTGGACTTTGCAGCTCAGCTTCCTTTCGGTGTTTCCCTTTGAATCTTTGCTTCTCATATAGCATTGTGCTTATGGCTTTTTGTAAAGGAAGCCTGGGAAAAGGTTGGATCGTTCAGGAATGTACGGTAACATATTTTTAGTTTAGGGACTGCCTTTTGGAAATGAGCAACAAGGGTCATGCATTAAAGCTTTTCCTATGTTTAAAGAGATATTAATGCTTCCTGCTTTTCCCAACTCTACATGTTCAAAAGACTGGATAATGACAGTGGCAAGAATGCTTAAGTTCAGAAGACTGGAAGTGAGTGATACCCTCTCTATCTAAAGAGTAAAATGAGCAAAGCCTTTAAGTATTGGCCTAATGAATAGACTGCTCCCATGTATCAGCACAGATTAATCATGTATCATGAGGTATGTCATTTCATGGGGATCTTTAACAGGTGGGATCAAACTTTTCAGGGGGCATAAATACAACCTCAAGAGCCCCACACAAGCTGCTTTTGCTTAAGAAATGGATTATTTGCAAAAGAACTAGAAAATCTGTGCTCTGAAGTATTCAGCTGGAAACACAGTTCACAGCTCACTGATACTAAACTAGTTGCTCAGTTCCCTGTGAAGCATTGAACCTAAGGGCTGAAACCTTTTCTGCTTCTAGAAGGAATGCCAAACATTATATACAGTGATGTAATTATGATGTAAACTGGCACCAAGACAATTTATACTGTAAATTTGGAAAAAAAAAAATTAGTACCGATCTGATCTGATCCAGAAAATCTTCCACATTTAAAGCATATTTATACCACAAGTTAAATAATGGTGCCAAATTTTCTGGTGTTGATAGCTGGGGAAGCTTCATTAATTCACAGTGGAACAGTTTTCAAGGGAGAGCTTAGTTCAGGGCTTTACAGGATCAAGCTGTTCATTGGAAAGAAAAGCTTAATGGATTCAACAGGTAAAACAACAAAGAAACATTAAAACCAGAGGGAGCAACATTGGATTTATTTCACTAATTAATCAGTGGACAGTGTGGAAGGTCACAGTATCATTATTTCCTCTGTGATACTCATGTATAAGCCAGATCACTATCTGTTCATATTGTTTTCTTCCATCACATGTATTTTTTGATCCATTGTAATAATTTACTTTGGCTTCTAGCTCCAAGCACAGAATACATTTTCCATCTTATTCCAAATAATATTGGCTAGTTGCTAGGGGAGTGTGCTGATTTCTTTTACGATTTCTTTTCCTCACCACATCTGTGTGTAATTTTTTTATTTATTATCTCCCTAGGACACTTTCCCTGTGAGAAACCCAAACATGAAACGCAGCTCTTTCAGATCTTGTTTGGTGTTTTACACAAGGAGAGTTTCCTAAATATGTTTACAGAACAGGATTTTACCTGCTGATGTTTACTACCAGGCATAAACTCCTAAATGCATGTGTGGATGGGTCTGCACACTCCTCTGCTATGTCCTCTGAGTGAACAAGCAGGTATGAATTTAAGGGCAGGTGTGAATTAGCTTAAGCGAGACTTAAGGAACAGACTTAACATAGCCTTCCTGCTCCTTACTGCTGCAGACCTGTGAAGTCTTGGGCACTAAGTATGCAACCTGCTACTTTGTGCTGTTTTGCCCTTGCGAGCAAATTTGGCTGGGGACTGAAATCGTTACTGCCCTTAGCTCTGCTCCCGGGCCCTCTGATCAAACTTAGGCTCTCTCTTCCACTGAGGGACCGCCCAGTGGGGTTTACATAGGCTTCCAAGCCCCACAGGTTACAGCCTGACCTATTAATATAAACCAACGTCAATTTTAGTTGATGCTAATACCAGCAGAAATGGGCAGTGGTTTACATTACTCTGCTGACCTGTGAATTACAGGGGAGACGTTGGGTTTTCTTTTAAAAACCAGCTTTTGCCATGTTGTAGTTGTGATGGGGTCAGGGATAGCACATCCATTTCTAATTTACCTGTTCATTATAAGCTTGCACTGCTTTTTATAACCTTGCATTGCTATGCTATGCTATGCTATGCTATGCTATCCTATCCTATCCTACCCAGGTTCTTATACCCACATATACCAGAAGTATATGAACAGCCTACCCAAATACAACATACAGTATGTTGGTTGCCTCATCTTCTTCACAAGAGAGAAGAGCTAAGCATTTTGGTTTGGATCTATCAGTTCACATTTGCATTCATGAAGAAAAGGTTTTCCTGCTCTTCTGTATTTCCAGCATAGCTCTTCATTTCACTTGGCAGCCCACTGGCAATGTGTCCTCAGCCCACTCAGGACACAGGATTCCCAAATGGCAAACTGGTCACATACAAGTTTAGATTGAATCAGTTCCCACTGATTACAGTGGCATCAACTTTTGGTATTCAGAGATTTATTTAGGCTAGCTTTATTCCTTTTTTCCTTTCCTGTAGATCTTTCTTTGGAGCAGAAATTTCCATCTCTCTAGTGGCTCATCTGTTTCACTGAACTCTTCAGTTGTTTGCTGTTTCTTGTCAAGGCTCTGGCAGCGTGAATAAAGTCTAAGAGGGGGGAAGTTGAGACTTTTCTGTTTATTTACACTGCTTTCATTGAAGAGCAACATCAGGGCATCTCACAGAGTTAGATCTGGATAGAAGTGGTGTAAAGGGGAGGAGAATCAGCCCGTCTGGATCCACGCTAAGGCTGTGCAAACGGTGCTGGTGATGTATGGGGATTTCCCCCTTTGCTTGTGAGGTCAGGGCAGCTCATTGATCATATTCCTGAACTTCCTGTGGAAAATGCCACAAAATGCTGTTTTCTGCCTGACCTGTTTTTAGTTCTTGCAGTAATCTTTGAGTGAAATGTTGAATTAATCTCCACCTAAATACTGATTAAAAAGTACCATTTCGATGCAGGCAGGAAAAACACCACTGAAACATCTGAGCTTGGCTGTTAAATGGCATGATCTCACTTTGTTCCTTAAAGTAACTGTCCACATCTCCTTGAAGGGGAAGGCAAAGATTTATTCTATTAAAGATTATTCTTTCAGCAGTGAGATGATTCAGTGTGATTTTCTTCTGGCCACATGAGCTGTGTTAGCAGGGCAGAGCTGTCCTGTTAGCAGTGTGCCCAGTGTCAGAGCGATCCCTGTCCTGCAGGAAGGTATGCAACCTACTCTTTTTGTGTGTGTGTGTGTTTTTTTTTTCTTTTTTCTTTTTTTTTTTCTTTTGGCAGACGTCCTTGAGCATTTGAGACGGATGTGAGAGAGTTTTTAGTCCTCATGCAAAACAACCAACTAAACATAACAGATTACATCAGCTCAGGCTTTTCAATTCCTGGATGGCAGCAGAGTGCTAATCCAACCTTCATCCTGGATTTCATAAACTGAAACAAGGGAGGCTGGCAGGAGCAGCGCTGCCGGATTGAGGAAGCTGACGACGGTGCAGCATGTGGGCAACACACTGTATAAAGCTCATAAACTTGTAGGCTGATGTGTGCAGCTACCACTTTGGATTCTGTACCGCTGCTTCCCTCGGCACAAGGCACCAGCAGGCTGAGCATTAAAGCCTGCTCTTTGGAACGGAGCATTTACCCCTGCAAGACATGAAGGGCTTCCTGTTTCTCACACTCCTCCTGATGCCCGTGCACGCTGGAACTGCTTGGAGTGCGAAATACGCAGTAGATTGTCCCGAGCCCTGTGACAGTAACGCATGCAAAAGTACCTTGCGCTGTAAGCGAACAGTGCTGGATGACTGTGGCTGTTGCAGAGTGTGTGCAGCTGCTCTGGGGGAGACTTGCTATCGTACGGTCTCGGGTATGGATGGTGTCAAGTGTGGTCCTGGGCTGAAGTGCCAGTTTTACACAGAGGAGGATGACTTTGGTGATGAATTTGGTATCTGCAAAGGTAACAATATTCACTTTGCATGCACCCACTGTGGCAATTTGGCAGCAACCTACATATAGAGCTTGCCTCCTGCTTGAAAGATCTAAAATGGTATTTTTCCAGCTCAGCCCTTAGCCAAGAAGAAAGTGAAAAATACCTGCTGGTATTAAAAGGTGTTACATGTAGGCGGAACAGGGTTATTAATGTGAGAATGCTGTTTAGACCTGGGGATGTGTGTGAGGAAATACGGATGGGGTGTGCTCGTAGATGAGATTTGTGATTGGGACTTGGGAGACCCAGACACCAGTCCTGATCCTTCCGCTGATTTGGTGGGTGGCTTTCTATAAATTTCAAAGACTTTAATCCTGTGAGTCCAACCTTGTCACGGAGTCCCTGCTCCTGCTGGGCTCTCCCTGGGTTGAAGTTCCCTCGGGCACTGCCAGCTGCCTGCCCAGGGACCAGGTGCTCTCTCTGGGGTCTGGGAGATGGAGATAACAGCACTGTTTGAGCACCTGGAGATGTTGTCGTGTTTAATTCAGTCCTGCTTGTGAGGTGCTCAGCTACCCTAGGGATGTGGGCAGGGGAGGAAAACAGAGACCCTCCTGCCTGAAAAATGGGAATTACAGAGCAGGAGCTGACTGCGAGATGAGTAGCCAGCCACTGTTCTCATCTTATTCCAGGTAGGCTGCATGCTGATTTCTTTAGTCATAGACGATAATGGCATTTTTCATTTAAGAGCTATCCTCGCTCCATGCAAAAAGGAGAATCTTTAAAAGGACGGGAGGTATTAAGTTATGAAGAAGTAGGATGATAGTTTTTAAAATAAATAATATTTTAAAAAGCTTTTGCAAAGTATGAATGCAGTGAGTTTTCCTGTGTTCGTGTACCACTTCAGTAAGTAGGTACAGGTATACCTTTGAATAACTTCCTTAAAAACGGAGATGTCTTAGCAATTAAACATCAGGAGTATTAATAGCCTCAGCTAAAGCAATGACTTAGGACCAGATGCTGCAAAAATCATTCAGGCTGACTCACATACAGCGCACACTTATTTACACTGGTATTTAAAAACAAATTCATGTGAATGTTTGAGGGTGAAACCCAAAATAGTCCTTTTATTTCTAAATACTAGAATTTGCGCATAAAGGTAATATCTTTGGTGCACCCACCAGAAAAGCATTTTACTGAGATAGTGTGACTGATCTTCAGTTTATTAAAAATTGCTGCAGTGCAAGATGCCACCTATAATTCTTTTACAAGTTCTTTTGAATTACTATATACTTTTCACTGTCCACATAGGAATTTCTTTGCAATAGCACACTTCAAATGGGAAAAAAGAAACACTGAGAGACATGAGATCTAAATCCCTGTAGCTGAGTCTCCGAAGCTCTGTAGAAAATGTAAAGTAAAATATTTTTTTTCCAGTGAGTCAGTGGAAAAACTCTTATTAATTTCAATAAAGCCATATCTTGACTTAGAGTTGTAAATTGTTATTTAAGGTTTATATTCCCCATATATTTATTTGCACTAAATATTATAGGTGTTATTTCTAATTCTTTTTCTTTTTTCATCTCAGTTCTGAGACAGTACAATCTCTTTCTGTACATATGTGAATTTTATCAGGCAAAGTATGGGGCCAAGTACTGTTATTTTATACATCCATTTCTAGCTATGATACCAGATCACTCACTCTTTTTAATAACTTCCATGTTTGTAATATTTCACAGAGTTGGGATGGCTAAATTCTCTCTGATTGCCTATGACTGCTTTACTTTGAATTTGTGGAAAAATGACCTGAACTCTCTTTTCTTCAATTTCTTATTTCTAAAATGGGTAAAACATGGACAATATATGTTTCAGAGCAATTTTTTGAGTACTTTTAGTATTATAAGAGTGCATCATATTATTTTCAGTAGTAATGTCATTATTCTTCAAAACAGACTAAGGAACACTGGTACTCTGCACTTTTATTAGTAAATACCCTCTAAACCTGAGGTATAACTGTCACAGTAAAGAGCATGCTCTTGCTTTCTTAGATCACTGGGAGCTATTTGCAGTTTATTTAGGAGCAGTCTCCTGATGAAAAACATTGTCTAACAGCAAAACTGACTCAGATCTCCTTTTTGTCAAATCTGAAGAGCAGCGTCAATGCCAGGATTATTCCACATGGAGCCAAGTGCCTTGGGCTCAGGCTTGTTTCCATGCTGTTGTGCACAGCTTTGCATCCCACCTCTCCGTGCTGAGTGGCTGAGCACCTGCAATGGGCAGATTGATGTTCCATGTGGTGTACGTTCTCACCTTGTCTCTAAGGGAGGACTGTGCACACAAAAACTGTTTTGCTTTGGCAGGATTTTGTTTTGGTTTTATGTGGACAAACAGCAGATCAAAGAGTGTCCTTGCTTGGGAAGGGGTGTATGGTGAAGCTCAGTGAGAGCCTCCAAGCTGGAGGAATTCACTGTGCCATCCCTCGCAGGGAATTGGTTAATTTTTCAGTGCTTTTCATTTATAAAAGCATACCCATTGGACATGCAGGGAATTGTAAAATGTTGGTTTCATTTTGGGGCATTAGCCTGATTTTCAGATAGCCTAGGCTGTATGGCAAAACTAAATATTTGCATCGATTAAAGATGAGACTGGACAAACTGAGTAGAATAAACCTGTTGTTGAAGTTATATGCACAGAAGGAAGAATATGAGGGAGGAGGTACCATTTGTGCTTACCATGGTCATTTTCTTTCTTAAGTGTTTTGTGGGACCCTGGGCTGGATGGATCCTTGGTCCAACCCTGAATGGTCATTCATTTGCCCTTAGGAGTTGAACTGGAAACTCTTCAGGGCTTGCCATTTAAGGTTACCATGCACGCTGGATTGGCAAGGACAGCCTGGTATAAAGACCTTTCTCCCAGGGCTTCCCACACTTCTCTTGGGATGATATCTTGTTTGGGGGTGTGGAAAGGGGGATCTTGGAGATGAATTTTCCTTGCATCCATCTCTTCAGCTATGGTTCTGGGAAGATACCCTATTCAACTGCAAGGCAGAGGAAGACAAGAACTGTGACTGCAGGTTTAAACCCTCTGGGAAGTTATGTGATCCAGCACATGATATGTGTCAGCTATGGGATGGGGCAAATCCTCTGCACCTGACCTAATTTTTTTCGAAAAACATTTGGTCCCATCCTGACAGATGCCCTTTGGTGCTCCTCCATGAGCTTGCTCAGGGATGGGTGATTTGAATCAGTGCAGTGTTTGACCAGATGCAGTATAACCAGGCAGCTGTCTTATTGCCAGTGACCCCTTTAGAGAATACTCACTCTTTAGGTTGGAGATGTAGGTGAGCTCTTTGCTGTCTGCCTTGAGAAGGCAGACCTTTGCTGCCTGAGAAGCTGTTGCACAGGGGAGGGAAGGCTCTTCCCCGAGAGCATCTCCAGGCCGAGGGTGCCTTTGCTGGATAGCTCCTCAGGGTCGGGGCGGCTGCCTCCACTGAGCCCACCCGCAGCAGTCCCGGCCACAAGCCGCCCAGTGCCAGCAAAAGATTGCAGCTCTAAATCATGACAGTGATGTAGGTCAGATAATATCATGCCCAAATAGTGAATTCAGGAACTTTCTGAAGCCTTCTTCTTTTCCAAATCCAATGTTAATCCTTTAACTACATCCTCTATAATTATATACTTACCTATTTATATTGTCTTTTAATACTACAAATGTTTCAGAGAAGGATTATCGATAGCACATTGTAAATAAGTTATAGAAAAAAGAAATTATGTATATCATGTGCGTCAGGGTTTGTTAAAACCGGAAAATTCTTCTAACAAGCAGTCAGCATGCTGAATTCCTGTAGTTAAGGTTTAGCTGACCTCCACTCAAAAGTTTTTCACTTTTAAGGATATAAGCAGACCAGCTATTAACAGTGCTGGCAGATGACTTGGATCACTGAGGACTGCTTTGCTGTATTACTTTTTTTCAGAATGTCCCTATGGTACCTACGGAATGGAATGCAGGAAAACCTGCAACTGTCCCTCTGGCATCTGTGACAGAGTAACTGGCAAGTGTCTGAAGTTCCCATTTTTTCAACTGTCCGCTTCAAAGCCTCCAAATCGACGAAAAATAGTTTCACACACAGGTAAGACTTCACGGGGCAGTTGATTTTAGCAGAAATCACCTTGTATGTGATTTACTATCACGCTGTATGCTGTACACGAGTGATGTGTACTTTGGTGGAGCTGTGCAAACAGCTAACAACACAAAGTACATTTCTTTTTCTTATTGGCAGCTCCCTTAACATAAGGCAAGGAACTAGGTGAGCTGTGACACAAGGTAAAAACATGCTGAAATCCTGAGATGGGTGAAACACTTTGCAGCTGTTGTGTGTGCTAGCAGTACAACATCACCTGTGCAATGGGAAGCTATGCTAGGATTTGCATCAGTCCGTTCAGATGTGATGCCTGTAGCTGCTTTGTGTACTATAGGATTTCAGTAGGTTGCGTTTACTACTGTTAGCTAATATATGGTAAAAATAACGTATTTTTTCCATGAAGACAGAGCTTTATACATTTTCAGCTGTCAGGGAACTGTTTTATGAAATGTTTTATTGTAGTCATTTATCACCGTATCTCTGGAATAATTTCTTACCTTTAAGATTATATCTGATGCCTGCAACAGTTCTTCCTAGAATTAAAAATTGGTGTGTGAGAAAGTAGAGTGTTCTTGAGGCAGGAACGAGAGATCACTGATGGTTTTAAAGCTTGGATTAAAATTTCTTCCCCTTGTATTTTCCACCTGAAGATACTGAGGTATATTTGACTGAACAGTATTTACTCTAAATTTAAATACCGATTTCCTAGGATTTCACCCAAAAGTATCTGAATTTTATTTCTCCTCCAACCGCATTTGTGTGCCTTATTTTGATTTTCTCCTATTATATTAAGCTATCTAGGGTTTGTTGCCTTAATACATGCATTATCTTTCCCTCACTCTCTGTTTAGAAAGCAGCAGAATTCTTCAGCTTATGCTCATACCGCATGTAAAATGATGTTGAAAAAAACCTTTGCGAGATGGTCCAGTCCTGATCCTTTTGTATTTTTCTATGTGATTTTGCTCTTTTGCCTTTCCAGGTTTTGTTTATCATAAAGGGTGCTAAAATAACACGAAAAAAATATTCCTGTCTTGCTTTTTTCTGTATCTAGCCTATATTCCAAATCTTCCCAGGTGCCCTGCTTTCACCAGTTCCTCCTCCCCTTTCGTCTCCCTCCCTTGCCTTTGGTCTCAAACCCTCTGCTGCCTCAATGTTTAGCAGCTTGTCTGATTCAAGCCAGGATGAGATCCTGACCCCACAGAAACAAATGGTGTTTTTTACCCATACAAAAGTTTCACACTGATTTCTGTCCTGAGAGTTCCGTCACTGGAAGTAGACCAGGGACATTTTGGGTAGTACTGCATAGGGTGGTCACACGAGGGTTCATTTAATAGCAGTCTTCAGAGGTAGCATCTAGGACAGATCCTCAGTGAATTAAAACAGCTGTGAATGCTTCTGTATTTTAAACTGGTGTGTTTCTGGCCTGTATATTTTATAAAGACATTATGGCTAAATATACTCTAGTAAATTTAATGGTACCAGAGTGTGTGCCTGTGCATGGCAATTTGACCACCTTCACGATCAAACAGTAGGCAGATGGCCGGCATGCTTTGTCTCAGCCTAGCTAGCCGTGCAAAACAACCTCAGCCAAAGCTCAGGAATCGGTGTCAGCCAGGGACCATTTCCAGCAGACAAAGTGGGTATCTTTAACCTTTTTTTTGGAGAGTAAGAGAGTTCAGTGGCGTGCACCAGGCTATTCCGCGCCAGCTGGCCTCAGTCAGAGAATAGCTCCAGGCATGTTTAATTTACTGCTGTAGCTATTGGGGATGTGCTGCTTGGTCCCATGTCACACTGCAGTTTTACAGTGAGAACTGGAAACTGGACTTAAATCACCGGCCTTAAGCTTAAACTATTAGAAAATACATCTGGCTTATGCCATAATTTGGTAGAATTTTTGCAACTAGATCATTAGAGGCCTTCAGGGAGAATCCTGCAAGATTTGTCAGCGAAGGTTTTTCTGAAGTGTTCCCAAACCTGCGACATTGCTGCAGGACAATATTTTAATTCTCTCAATTTCATGAAATCAACCTTTATTTTTGTATATTTTCAGAGAACGACATGGCATCAGGGGATGGCAATTCTGTAAAAGAGGAATTCGTTAAGGAGAAAGCTATTCGCTCTCCGGTAATGAAATGGCTAAATCCTCGCTGATATTTACTTACACTCATAAGACTTTCAAGTGAATGCATTTCTCACAGATTATTGAATATGCAACAACACACTTTAAAAACAAAGTAGATCTATAGCATATCAAAATGTAACCTCTGAAGGCCAATTGTGATTCTGTTCTTCATGAGAAAAATGTTTACTTAAAAATAGACTGTACAGTGTATATGACTTTTGATATTTGTATTGATAAGTATTTGAACAGAGAAATGTATTGTGGATTCCTGAATGTACAGTAATATTGAAAAAAAACAACACAATTCAACCCTCATCATTTAAATAATGCCAGAGAGCAACTCTTGCAGCCTGAGGCCAGAAAAGCTCTCGCTGAATTCAGTGGACAATTTGGGTGAGTGAAACTATTGGTGTTGATCCAACGTGAAAGAAATGCACATCAACAAATCCCAGGATAGAAAGCAACACCCCCGAATTACAAGAATTATAATAACATAGGAGCAAAACAGCGCCAATTAAATAAACCAACGTTAGTCATTAGTCATTTTCTGGTTTTTGGAAGTTTGGTGACAATTGCTCAGAGATAAATAAGCCTTTCTTCAGTAAGAAAACACCCAGCATTTCGCTTTATACATTGTGAATAACTTAGCCAAGACACTGCATACATATATTGCATTGAGGTGGATTTCTAAAGTTAAATTATGTACAGAGAAACAGTAGTTTGGTAGATTATACAGATGTGTAGAAGGGGATCTGAAATGAAAGAAGCTCCTTAGCATTATTTAAATATATGTTTCTATAAAGCAGCTACTTTGGTGCCATTAAGGCAACGTCTGCATTTCTTGGGGATGAGCAGGTCCAATTCCAGAGGCCAGCAAATGGACCTTCGTACTTTCCGTCTTCACTGCTGGCTGCGGCCCAGCTGCGACTCACAGGGAATTCATCTGATCCAGTGTAGGG
>NW_009646851.1:3059939-3090983 GCF_000708025.1 Charadrius vociferus | reverse complement strand
CCAGCCACATCTCAAACTACTTTGGTGCCCAGTCCTTTGTGTCTTACTTACACGAGCCAGTGGTCACATTTCAGCCAGGAGAATAACTTACATACATTAGAGCATTATAGGAACTGGCAATCCCTCATTCAGTCCAGACATGGTGATGTATTTGTAACATAAAATTCCACGCCTAGATGGGTTTGGTAGTGTGTCTGGAAACAACCAGATCCTCAGATAGTGAACAGTGATGTAGGTGTGTCAGAGCGAACCTGGATTGCATAAATTTAGGAACTGCCTCGTAATGCAGAGCACTCTCATTGGAAATGTGGTTTGAATTATTTCCTTTGAAATGAATGTGAGCTTTGACAGTGACTTCAGTGAAAGAAGGAGCGCACAGTACCACAGCCAAAGTTTGGTGCAGGATCTGAAAACGTGCTTTTAAAACTATGAACAACAGAAACTCCAAAACCTTTAGAGTCCATATCCTGATCCAAAGCCAACGTTGGTGGAAGCAGGCTACTTTCATCTGGGAAAACAGCACTGAATTGCACTGTTCTATAAAAAAAAGGACAAAGACAGCAGACAGTCAGTACAGCAGTCCAGGATCTCTTGCCATGACAATCTGAGACACATAAACATAAATCTCAAACTAGCATATAACATATTTTAACCTGTATTGAATGTTTAGGTCTGAGAGGGAGCAATATTATATTGGGCTATTTACAACAAGTGCGTTGATTCTCATCTACTGATATCAAAAGAAATTTTTCCTTGATTTCAGTGAGAGCAGGATCAAACCCACAGTCCTTCAGCAGATCGAAGAGGATTATTTAAAGAATGTAGTAAATATTTGCGTACATTATTACTATTTTGCTAGAGTGTCATAAATGACATTGCAAGTTCTTGAATGTAAATCTAATAAGCTGGTTGTTTTTAAAAAGTATATGATTATTATTGTTCAATAAAAAACAAATGAAAGCACCGCTGCCTATTGTGTCTATCCAATAATGTCAGAGCAAGACTGCTGGTGATGGCATAGCCATGGTGCATGCAGACTAGGCACAGTTTGCTCCCAAATCCACAGAAACGGTTTCACCAGTGCTGATCAGGTGGATGATCACTTCCCTAGTCCTGCTGGCCACACTATTTCTGATACAATCCAGGATGCTGTTGGCCTTCTTGGCCACCTGGGCACACTTCCAGCTCATATTCAGCCAGCTGTCAAGCAACACCCCCAGGTCCTTCTCTGCTGTGCAGCTTTCCAGCCTTGTTGAATCTCATCCAACTGGACTTGCCCCATCGATCCAGCCTGTCCAGATCCCTCTGTAGAGGCCTTCTACCCTCAAGAAGATCCCCCTGGCCCCAGTGCTGAGCCCTGAGGAACACCACTTGTGACTGGCTGCCAACTGGGTTTAATTCCATTCACCACAACTCTTTGGGCCCAGCCATCCAGCCAGTTTTTTACCCATTGAAAAGTATGCCCATCCAAGCCACGAGCAGCCAGTTTCTCCAGGAGAATGCTGTGGGAAACAGTGTCAAAGGCTCTACTAAAGTCCAGGTAGACAATCCACTATGTGGGCCACCTTGTCATAGAAGGAGATGAGGTTAGTCAAGCAGGACCTGCCTTTCCTAAGCCCATGCTGGCTGGGCCTGATCACCTGGTTGTTCTGTGTGTGGCATGTGATGGCACTTAAGATGATCTGCTCTATAACCTTCCCCAGCACCGAGGTCAGACTGACAGGCCTGTAGGTCCCCGGATCCTCCTTGTGGCCCTTCTTGTAGACAGATGTCATATTTGCCAACCTCTAGCCAACGGAGACCTCCCTGATTAGCCAGGTTTGTTGATGAATGATGGAAAGCCGGTTGGTGAGATCTTCTGCCAGCTCCCTCAGTACCCTCAGGTGGATCCCATCCAGCCCCATTGACTTGTGTGTGTCTTAAATGGTGTAGCAGGTACCTAACCATTTCCCCTTGGATTATGGGGGCTTTGTTCTGCCCTCTGTCCCTGTCATCCAGCTCAGCGGGCTGGGTACGCCGAGAACAACTGGTCTTACTATTAAAGACTGAGGCAAAGAAGGTGTTCAGTACCACAGCCTTTTCCTCATCCTTGGTCACTATGTTTGCTCCTACATCCAATAAAGGCTGGAGACTCTCCTTAGCCCTCTTTTTGTTGTTAGTGTATTTATAGAAATATTTTTAATTGTTGTTTACCGCAGTAGCCAGATCAGATTCTAGCTGAGCTTTGGCCCTTCTAATATTCTCCCTGCGTAACTCAAGACATCCTTGTGGTCCTCCTCAGTTGCCTGCACCTTCTTCCAAAGATCATAAACTCTTTTTTTGCCTGAGTTCCAGCCAAAGCTCTGGCTGGTCTTCTTCCCCACTGGCTCATCTTTCGGCACATAGGGACAGCCTGCTCCTGCGCCTTTCACATTTCCTTCTTGAAGAATCTCCACTGTTCCTGGTGGCCCTTCAGTACTGCCTCCCAAGGGGTATGCAGTGATGTTCATGGAACCAAAGGCTGCTCACTAGCCCTTCCATCCTTTCGTCTTTCTACCTTTCCTTTCACATCTCTCCTGGCTCCCCACTGCACACTCCAACTCATTTCTCCTATTTTGCACACGTGGATTTTCCTTTAGACTTTTTTCCTTTCTTCACCCAACTCTGTGTTCCCGGTGTCCTCTTTTCAGCTGACGTTTCCTTCCCACACCAGCCTGAAGTTAGCTACAGACGTTCTTCTCTCCTGGGGTAAAAGGCATGAGATGGTTCATTGCACAATGTGCCCCTGTCATCTAGTTTCTAGATTTGTTTTTAGTGGGGTCATATATTATTCCCAATATGAATATGCTTGGCAAATAGGCCTCATTTCTAGTTGGTAGACTTTATTTTCTCAACTACTAAACACTAAACTAGTAATATATGCGCCACCTCTTATTTTATATTTAATGTGCAGCAATGCTGATAAGAAGTATGCTGTAATGCAGTATTATAGTTTCTATTACAGCCTGTATTATAGGATGCTTCAGACACTATTACAGTTTAAACAATATACCATCATATGTTTTAGAGTGATGTCTGGAATACACAGAAATATCTGTCTGAAATATATTCATAGGTGATTCATCCATGATTCATATGATAAGTGATAAATATATTTCAAGTGTAGACCAACTTTTAATGAAAAACAGCATTCAGCTGTACAAAACATCTTTAATGTACTTTAACATACAATTTCATGACATAAATACATTCACACAAGTATTATGAGACATATCACTGCCTAATAACAACAGTGGGATTAATAATACAAATTTGCCACTCTGATCTGCTGGGACATACATATTAGAGTAAACACACCAAAGTATATATTTTAAATGAAAATATATTTATTATCACCTCTGTACGTGCTTGCTATCTATTTAAATGGACTGCCAGGTCACAGCAGTGCTTTGAAAGTATTTCCTGACACCTGCAAAGTTGGTAAATATTTCCTGTTTTTGTTGTGTCTGCTGAAAATAGGAATTTTACAAGTTGGACCGATAACTTGACAGGCACCACGATCTCCAGTTTGGCAGGTCTTAATGCGGTTTCCACTGAGGTTTGTGACTGTCCGAGGAAACTTGAGCTGGCAAACTGGCGTGTTCTGGCTTTCTTGCTCTCCCAAAATAGGCACCAGCACTATTCAAGTGTAGTCAATTGTCCATCTATCTTCTGGGTGGCCACAGACCATATACAAGCCAGACACGTGGCTTAATTTTTGCAGAATGGATGAGTATAGCAATTAAATAAGTGTTAATACAGCAAGACCTCTGAATGCTGAAGCATTCCTTCCCATCTCCTTACGGAGCAGCTGCCAGTGACCCCTGTGCATGTGCTGGGTGCCGCGGCCGTGGCTGCGGTGGTTGTGTTGCACCTACGCCTGGAGAGCCTGGCTCTTCTGCAGGCACCGGCTGGAATCCGGCCGCATCCCTGGCAGCCCCGTATCCCCCACACTGCCTTCCTGCGGGATTCTCAGGGCAGGCAAAATGCTTCATGTAAACAAACAAACCTGTGTTTGGATGAAGAAAAAGACAGAGATTTCCTTAACTTTATTAATACATGATGCTCCTGATCCACCCTGATCCCCTCCCATCCACTGTGCTTCCAAAGTGGTTGCAATTCAGATTCATGTGCTAGCTCCCTTCTGACTTGTGAAAGCCGTCAAGTAAATAGTCAGCTGAAATTAAGGGCAACAGTTGATTATACATAAGCTGATCTTCACCATTCTAGCGAGACACAGATTAATTTTTCTTGAAATGACATAATTGATTCAGTCTTTCTGCTCTGCAAACGCCGAGCCTATAAAAGTGGTATTTGATAAATGGGGACAACTGAAATAATATGAATATTACTTGAAAATATCTTTTTTCCTCACAAGAGAAACATCTATTTTTGAAGAACAAATAATGGATTGGAATGCCATTGAAATCCAAACACAATATTAGTATGTTCCTGAAAAAAAAAAAAAGGTACAATGCTGGGGGAGAATGCACCAGAGCCCTTGCAGCTGTGTCACACTTTCCTGTTTGTTATTTTTAGTTTTCCATTCCCGCTTTTTATTTTGGGCTTTGCTTCCTATGCAGCTTCCCTTTAACTCCTGTATAGCTCTGTCTTACATATTCCAGGCGTTTGGCTCGTGCCCCCCCCCCCCTTTTTTTTTTCTTCAAAGGAAACCCAGGCAATGCTGTTCAGTTTCAGGAACTCATGTTTCTCTTGGCAGTGGTTGAGTTCTTGGTTTTCTAAAGACATTTAGGAAATTAACATTGCTAGTTTTCAGCTTTGAACATGCTCAGGCTTTATAAACATAAGAAAAGAGCAGCATACAAGGAAAGCCCTTCAATATGTCCTGGTCTTTGCACCTGGGAAACTGCCACTATCCAGTCCCAGATTAAAGTTTCAGGATGACATTTAATAAAAACAGAACAAAATGGGCTCTGCTGAAACACTGTATTATAAAGAAGTCTTTTTTTAACCCCACTTGTTCATATGTTGAAATATTTGTAATCTTACACAGCCATATAGCTGATCTATAGAACAGGAAATGTTATCATCTCTGAAAACTGTACCACAAACCTCACATTACTGAATGCTTTGCTAGCAGCCTAGGACCGATCTGCATAACTTAGGAAACCCAGCTGATGTTTAAAAAATATAAACATTTTTTGCGGAATTTTTTCTTTCTCCCACAATAAACCTCATTGCAGGGGAACACATTTCATTGCAAGTGTGCACCCAGAGACTCAGAAATCAAGAGCCACATGCCCAGTCCAAAAGTTGTTAAAAACCCCAGCCCAACCCAATCCCTTTAAGATTTTGAAACAGATGCCACGACTTCTTGGGTCTTGGGTCCCAACTGAGACTGAAAGCTCGAGGCTGCCAGTATTGATACTGCCCAACAGTAAGTACAAAACCAGAGCACACAACAAAGGAGGGTGAACAGCAAAAGCATCTGTTTCCCCTCCCCTGATCCTCCCATCTGCCTGCTTTAAAAAGCCTTCTCAAGCTGCTGAAATTTGGTCGCTACCATGACAAGGAGCAATGGCTGGCTCCCTACAGCCAGCGTGAGTACAGGCATACCCAGCCCTGCCAACTGACACACCTTTCCACCAACATGCCTGGCTTAACATCGATAAAATGTGTGATGAAAACTGTGCACAAACATCCTAGGCACAAAATTAAATAATTACCAAGGCAGCATAGGCTATACTTGGGTCCAGATCTTTCCCAGATCCTGGTGGTGTTCAAGCCTGTAGCTATCTTGGCTCTGCCTTTGATAAGCAGACGGTCATAGTGTGGGGGATGTTTTCTATTGATCCCCAGGGTGGACACACAGAAAGCAGAAGATGAGATCAGTTTCAGCCAACTCAAAGTGGCAAATACTGGGACGTCAGGAACCTGATGTCTTCACATAGGAAGTACATGGCATCTGATCTCAACCCTAACACTTGGTAAGGTAGAGCTGTCTTCCAGTGCTGCTGCTCACCTCGGTGAAGAGCATAACGTGAGGGGAGAGTAAGAGTGGTCACATCATGTCAAACTAAAGATCATTCTAGTCCAACAACCTCTTCGTAATGACCTTTAGGTCCCTAACAGCCATCCAAACTGCTGGTCTTTTTCTCAGGATGTCCCCAGGATCTGTCAGGCCTTTCCAGTGACCAGGTCTATCATAACCAACAAGGCAGAGGACTGTTCTGGGAAACACCTGCCAGTGCAGGTGGCAGAGATACTTGTGCTGTGTTGCTGAATCACCCTGAAAGACTCAGCTGTGATTGGAGTGGTTGGGCAGACCGCAGTCTAGTCACTTCGTGAACTGGTGGCCCACCTGCAGCTTCTCGCACCTTTTGGTCCAAGATAGGACGGTTTCCTTGAAACTCTTTGTTTTCTGTTATCTGACGTGACTCTTGAAGAAGCACCATCCAACCTCAATCCTTGGCCTGGTGTTGGTTCTCTGAGGTGAGCCACAGGAGCCTCCCAGCTGCACACAGCACATTACCAAATTCAGCTGTGGGGTTTGCATCTGCTCTTTTCCCCCTTGCTCTGTCTGGGCAGAGCTCAGCTGGGCAGTAACCGCCACGTAGGTGCCTGAAGGCCTTCACAGGGTTCTGGGTACTCATAAGCCCTTTACAGCTACTTCATTTTATTTATTTGTTTGTTTATTTATTTATTTAAATTCCTTGCCTCGGGCTTTTAACTTTGCGGTAGTGTCAGTAATGGAAAGAAAAGACCAGGCTTAAAGGCTGTTGAAAGGCCGTGTTTCAGGGGCAGGCTGTACTGCTGCAACTGCATGACGTGGCAGTGATTGGAATTAACAGGAGAGGAGAGGGTAAAGACCTTAATTCTCCAATTAAGTCTGAGCCTATAATCAGCTCACGGGCTGTACACTGGCCTCTCTTACCGTACACAGAATAAGAATTCTTTCTCAGGACGCTTAATTTCCTAGGATCAAAATAAAGTGCCAAAAATAGCTCTCTTGGCCAGTTGATGTGAACTACCTGGTTCCACGTGGAAGAGTTTCTGCCTGTTCCATGTGTTTCTATCCTGCAAACTATGGCATTATCAGAGGCCCCAAATGGCTCCTTTTCTTTATTTATGTCTTTAAATGTTGGAATGGAGAGAGTAGTTCTTATCTTTGTGATATTTCCTCCCCATGTTATATTAAGGTAAGGAGATGCTGAAGAACTAGAAAACAATAGAGAAAGGAAAGACCCATATCATGTCATATTCAGGAACTCTTTTGTTCCACCAGGACACAAATTACTTCTATATTACATGGGGAATTTGGTGAGGAAAAAAAAAATTAATACATAACATACCCGCATAAACTGACATTTTATTTTATAGAGCATCTGCCATTTTCCTTCTCCGTTTGTGTTTGTATATCCCCAAAACTTTTGATCCAATACTGCTTCCAGTAAAGGAAATGGGAGAATTTCTGTAACTGGAAAATAAATAATGGGAACAGTAGCACTGCCCGAGGAGTATGAAATGGTGCAGGACTTCATATGCTGTTTACTAGCAGAGCAGGAGTTGCTTCAAGAAATATGAACATAAAGCTGGGTTAAATATTCAATGGAGGTAAAGGCCCCTGCATTTATCTGTGTTTGTTTGTGTTTATTACTTGGATCTTCTTTACTTTCCTGTGTGCATGTGAATACCCTTACTGTACTTTCCCAATTTTTCAGTCATCTCCGCTCTCTGGAACTCCTTGGATTTGCAGCCAGGTCTCTGTTGTGAGCGAGAAGTAAGATCTGTTCATTATGTTGTGCAGGGAAAAGAGGGTTTTTTTATGAATCAAAAAATGTGCTCTCTATTTAGAAAAACACAATATATCCTCACTCCACGTAAACAATCTGACCTTCAGGTGGAATGCAGCCAGAGGGGCTATAAATAGCACCCTTAATAAGGAAGGAGACAGAAGTTCAACTGGCAATGCTGACATACGGAGAAATAGCAAATGAGCTACCTGTAGCTCTTGTGCTCTAAAAAGCTCAGATGCGATTTATAAGGAACTCGGCTGAATCTGTGCTGAGCAGGTGAGAATATTTTTCTGCTGAAAACAAGAACGGGGAGCCCTGTGTATTAAAAAAACCTTGTGGTGCTTCCTCTACCATTTCAGGCGCATCTCGCAGTCGTTAGTGTGTTCCCCCTTGCCGCACTTGTAGTCAGAAAGGCACTGCAGCTTGCAGACGGCAAACTGAGGAAAGAGGAGGCCAAGGCAAGGGCTCCAGACAGCTGTTGCAGGCACCAGGTTAACGATCTATGTATTGGATCATCCTCTTTCACAAAGTGCTTTCAAACCATTTGCAAGGCATCCCAGCCCCAGGCATCCAGGGGCTTAGTAAAAAGCATGTCTATTAGTTTGACTTCTGGTTGCTTTGATTTGGTATGAGGGGGGACTTGATAATGGTGCAGGCTGTGCGCTTTCTCTGTGTCCTAGCGCCTTGTAATTTTAATGAAGAAGCTCTGAGCTGACTAATGCTGCAGTTTGATTTATCACAGCTCAGCAACTTTGCACAACAGTCACAAATGTTTTCTCTGCCCCTGGACAGATGTTTGCTTCTAGCAAGCTTGTGCACCTTCACAACTGTTTCTCCAAGAAGACTCATGTGAATATATTTTTGTCTACTCAGATATTTTGGGAACCAGCATTCTTTCACACAAGTATGTTTGTATGTAAGACAGAGGGTGCACTTGAATGATGGTGACTGACTGTCATCTGCAATTAAGTTTTATTGATTTCTCAGGGAACATAAACTAAATCACAGGATGATCCACTCCACAGCCCCTGCCCACATATATCTCTGAACCTGCTGGGACTGTAGAAGCAGAAAAGTCCAGAAGGACAGATAACACCAATATCAGTTCCTGTTGTATTCCTCAAAAATGTTGTAAAAAACATTGTATGTCCCCGCTTTTATTTTATCTCCCAAACTCATTGCAGTGGCATGGAAACCTGGAAGTCCTTCTTCCCTCCTCAAAACCAGGCCTGCTTCTCCTACAAGGCAAGCAACATCCTCCACATCAGAACAAAAACTGACCAGACAGACCATCAAAGCTGTGCAAAAGCACCAGCTGCCCGGACACGTACCAGGACAGCAAAGTTATTTACCCCAGGAGCCTTTCAGATGATTCAGGTCAATTCTATTGTACATGGAGTTGACTCACGTAACTGCGAGACCTCATTGTCCCTTTCCCTGTCTGGTTCCCTCCTTTTGTTTCATGCCATTGTTTCTAGGTGGACATTAAAATGCTTTGGGACAAAGAGCATGTCTTCCTGTGAGCTTACACAGAGTGAAGTACAAAGAAGTCCCAGTCCCGTGTGGGGCCGTGCAAACCTGTGCTGCTCTGAGAAAAGCACACGCATATAAACCCCTGCAGCTAAGCATGCACATGTGCAAATATGTATACTTGAAATGTTGGCGATAATTAACACGCATAGTGATGTATCACACCTGCAACTCATAATTGTGGTTCAACGTCCCTGATATTCCCCGTGTGACTCTACAGCATGAGTTACAGACAAGGATAATCAGACTAGCAGTGTGTCCTTGTGTATGGACAACACGCTGTATGTCACAGCTGTCTGTATCAGAGTAGCTCTTTGAGCTCCTATTTACTGTTCTCTTCTTCCCTCTTGCTGGGCTAAAGTAAATTCAGCTTCTCTACTATGGTAATTTGTTTCTTCCTGTCTGCATTTTTTCTAATTCTTGTTATAAAAAGTTCTTTTATATATTTTTATCACCACAGATGTTTTTCAAGGGTGCAGTGAAAGTTATTTCGGCAGACAAACCATGTCTCATTCTCCTCCAATTCTGTAAGACAGATGACATGTCGTTCTAAAACTGATTATCTATTCCCTCTCTCACAGCACTGATTTAAATAATTTTCTTCAATTAAATTTAAAATGTTTACTTCTTTTTACTATTTCTGTACAGTTCTTCCTGGTAAGGGTAAGTCTCCTTCCATGATCTGGAACACTCAATAAAGAAAACAGAAAAAAATAGAAGAAACATTGAGCCACTGTCTGAAGCTGTGAAGCTTTTAACGCTGTAGTGCAATGACTATGTCCTACACTCGTAACAAAAAATAATAGCCGTATTTACCTCTTGCTTAATGATTGCACCTTTATCTCTAAAGCACATTTCCCTTTCCTGTTTAAAGGGGAAGAAAGTGAGACCCAAAGTACTGATGCAACATAGCTGGGTCTACCCACCAGACAGGGGAGAGCTGGAAACAGACTTAGGTCTCCGGCTAATCCTTGAGGTGCTGAAAATCATTTATCACTTTTTAAAACCTAAGTCTATGCCTTAGGATTTTTCTCTGTGAGGGCAAATGTGTCTGTTTCTGCTATGCTTCCCCAGTAAGTGCTTACTGGAGGGCAACTGGGGTTTTGTATGAGGGGAGTAAAGACAGCAAGAACGAGTCCCTTACCCATGCTGCCAAGTTTCCAAGCAGCAGCTGAAAATGTCTCCAGAGTCTTTTCCTTGCCATCATGCCTTCATGAAAGGTAAATATTTTTCTTTCTGATTCGCACACTTAGCGCTTTGAAATGTTTTCATCAGCCACAGGATGCTTTCCTCTAGTTTGAAATAAATGATTCAATGAAAAGTTATATTTGAGAAAGTCTATTACTAATACAGTACAATTAAAAAAAAGCCAGAAACCTTGTTTAAACTCAGACGCTCATTACCAGCTGAACAGCAAATCTCCCTATGCTCGAAATTTTTATTTACTACTTGGTTTGTTAAAATGAGGCGTCATTTTGGGAAAAAAACTTCGTGTCTTGCAAGCTGGAACTATAAATCCCAAATCCTGTAGAGTGTTTCTGAGTTTGGGAGAAGAGGCATTGCCATTGAATTCACACCCACACTAGAACTTCTGGGAAGAAACAAAACCAAGCAAACCTATAAATCAAAAGGAAAGAGAAAACCAAAAAGCTACACCCAGCAATGCTTACTGGGGAGAAGTGGCTCATCTTTGCCTACAAGGTTGTGCCCCGGCCAAGTCCTGTCTGACACATTACTTCCTGCCACTTTGATTTCCTTTTCTCCTTTCATTCCCCCAGGGTGTGCCCGCTCTGTCAGTGCTTCGGTCCTCTCCCTGGCCGTGCCGCCCCCCCGGCCAGGCACGCTGCTTGCTGAGCACCACATGCTTCCCAAACCCTGTCCAAGGCTCTCCCATTGCATCTCATTCACAGTCGTCCTGAAAACGGTTTGGGTAGAGGTACGCGGGCTGTGTGGAGGTTACCCTCCACACCTGGCGATGTGAGCCTGCAAACGTGGCCCTTCCTGGGGCAGGGATGCCACCTCTGCGGGGTGACATGAGCACAACCAGTAATATTCTTGTGTGCGTGGGTTAAGGGATCGAGGACCCATGGAAGCAGCCTGGCAGGGAGCTGACAGGTGGGTCCTTCTGAAGCCTGTTCCTCTCACTGCCAATTTGAAACCATCTCTCTAGACAAAACTGGCACCGCTGGACCCACGGGTCACACGCATCCTCCAGGGCTCACCCCCAGGGCTCACCCATCATCTCTGCAGCCCTGCAGCACCAACACTGTTGGGCTGTCTGCTCGTAAAAGGCTTTCTGTTTTAGCGATGCTGGCAACTTCTCTTCACCTGAGCAAGAGAGTACTTTTATTGGCATCGTTGCTCAAAGCCAGTTCACAGTGGAATAAACTCTGCTGACAGGAGACTCTTTTTCCGGAATAACTGCATACCCCCTTAAGGCTTTTGTTGGCAATTTTCTTCAGGCTCACAGCCAAGGTCAGCATGATGCACTAGCCCACTGCGGGGTGGCAACTCATTCAAATTGTAATGCCAGAGAACCCCGTTTCCAAGGGGTTCCAAGAGCCAAGTGCTCTGCTCCCTTCTTGTCATTAAGAATGAAGTAACTTCTCTACCTGTGCAAACGCTCCTGGGATTGTACTTGTTTTCCACCACCTTGACTGAAAATGTGTTGCTTAGCTTATGCTGATTTAAATCTCTTATTTAGATAGGATTTTTACTGGATGGAATCTGGGGAGTTGAAAGTGCAATGGAAGAAAGCAGGTGGGATCAAATAAAGAATTAACCAACAATGTAACTTGGACATTTTTAAGAACTATTGTGTTAATTTTTCTGTAAAGCAGCAGCAAAGTGCTCTGGGAACATTGAAGGTTTGGATTCTGCTGACCATTTTTTTTCAGTTGCAGCTTGCTGAATTTTATGTGAAATCCACAGAAAAAATAATGAAAAACATACATCTTTGTATCATGCCATAATTCACTATTAGTGCAAATAGGCATTTTGTCCTTTAAAATTAAGTTCTATACATAAAATCAGCGCCTACTGCTATGATAACATATTAAGTTTTTTTAAACTATGAACCATTTAGTGACATCTATATTGTTCTTCATTTTCCCCAGAATGTTGTTGGTAATATTAATGAGTGATTTGTGGTTATCATAACAATGGGTAACTATTTACTTCTGAGGGAAAGAAAAAAAAAGGACAACAGATAAAGGATTTTCTGTTTCTCTTTTCATTTGTTTGTTTTGTGTGGAGAGGAAGAGTTTAATATATTATACTCTGAGCCAAAATCATTGTAAAATGACATTGGCACCAATATCTGAAAAATGTCGGAGAAAAACAAAGCTTAGGAAAAGCAAGAATAAATATTTTGCAAGAGAAAAGATAGCGGGTTTTTATGTTTTAAAAATGTACTCTTTGTGGTAGACCTCAATGGCTGGGAGCTCAGTTCTCCAGGGGTGTCAGCTTTCTGACTGGTGTGTTTAAATTTAAACATATATGTAATATTGTAAGCTCTACTCAACTGTGCAGTTTCAAAAGTACTCAGAAATTTCCCTTGCATGAGATGAGAGTCCTCTGCATCTCACAGGTGCGGGACACTGTAAACACCTCTGGAATAAATGGAGAGGGTGTCTGCACTCAAACCCTCTCTGTCAGTCTCCTGATAGCTGTGACTCAGCTCTCATTAGCTAAATAATCAGCAGGGGACATCACCACAGCTGAAATGTCTTCAGGACCTGGAATGGACTAGGCCTGTGTTACCCTTTCCCACCTAAAAGGAAAGCTGTTTGGGACTGCTGGATTTGAACATTCAAACTGGCCAGGTTCCCTGGAGACTTTTTTGGGCACCTGTGATTATGCCACTGGAATTCTTAACCATAGTGGAGGGATTTTATATTCACTTTCCCTGTTTCTGCGTTGGGTTTGAGCAGTGTCTCAGTGAGACCAGGCATTCTGCAGGGAAACATTTGCCAATAGCTATGAGAGCCTTGCCCAGCCAGAGGGTAACTCTGGGATTTATGCTTGGCTTTCAGGTCCCAATTCAGCCTACATTTACCTTTAAATCAGTCAGATTTACCTACTATCTGACACTGCTCTCTGTTCGCATGCAAAACAGCAGATAAGAGGGCTGCACATTTCACCCATGGACATTAGCATATCTGAAAGCCCACCCGTGTAATCGCCCTCTCAGGCAGACTATACACTTTTTAATTGCAAAATGGAGATCTTATTTAGGAAGCTAAGACAGTGCACAGGTCCACCTAAGGCTGACCTGCTGTTTGCACCCCGCATCTCAAAGGCAGAACAGATCAGCAGTTCCTTGCAACCGTGGTTGAGCCACAGAGCGCACAGTGAGCCACAGAGCATTCATTTCACAACCCGCTGAAAATCCGCAGAGAGACAGCTCCATCCACACTGCCGATTGCGTGCTGGGTACCTCTGCGTGCTTGGGTTCACAGCTAAACCAGACTTACGTGATGAACAACGCCAAACAACCCCAATGATGAAAGGCTGCCAAGGTGAGAAGGCGATGATGTACATTCACTGCTAGGCTTTTGAGTGGGGCTTACCACGCTGAACAGGTACGCTTACCACACTGAACAGATATGCTGCAGAAACCAAGACTAGCCTAAAAGAGCTTAATAGTGTGGCCAGTTAGTGTGTGTTAGTCCCAGGGCTCCGTGGGGCTACACAAAGCTATGGCTGACCTGATCCAGTGCTGGTGAGTCTTGCTTGGAGGGGCAGGTTGAACTCAAGCCCTCCAGGTGTCCCCTCCAACCACCACCTCCACAATTCTGTGTTTAAAGTGTTTGTACAGCTTTGTATCTGCAGTGTCATTTGCTTTCTTGCTAAAGTTCTACACTCCTAAACCCAGGCCAGTTTACAGAGTAAACTCATCTGATGAGTACACTCATCTGACCTACTCTTGGTGTCCTCTAGAGGGTGAGGGGAATTCACTCAAAGAACTTATTTTTCTCTGTAGATTCTATAGGGGACCTAGGAAGAATAGATCAGCAGTAGATGTTCACGCTGCAGTTGTCTGAGTTAGGTCAGGTGAATACTACCCCACGCTTTCAAGCGAGACAAATACCACAGTATTCTTCCGCCCCCTGTGTTAAAACAGCATTTATAGCTATACAGAGATTGGAAATAGTGAACCAATATCACGAGGATAACTCTATGCCCAAACTCTTCCCGGGAGTACATTACCCTGCAGCTGGTGAATGGAAGTTAGACAGGACTATAACAGACCAGACCAGACCAGAATAGATTATTTCATTTAGAATGGACTTACATTGATCATCTAGTCCAACTGCCTGACCAGTTAAATATCATGCAAAGCTAAAATGCAGTGGCAAGAAAATCCATGCCTTTTTAGTGTTATTTGATCAGTAGGAAGTAATAAGAACATTACAGAGTTGTCATTAGGGAAGAAGAGGAATACTTAAAATATCTGCTGATTTAATAGATAAAGGCACATCGTGGGTGAAATGAATCTTTTTCACCAAGATACTGAACTGTGGAAACATGAGAGATTTGTGAGCTTTTAAGAAAGTTTCCTTTTCCAGAACTTAGATATTTCTGAAAATGGGACAGGGTTTGTGAATAAGCATTTTCATCTAACATTGACCTCTGAACACCTATCCTTTGTCTGTTAGCTTGAACATTTGTCCTCCTAAGTGTGACAAACATGAAAGCAATCAGTTAGTCAAACATAAAACCAACCAAAATGGCCATGAGCAGCCATGCAGTGCCATGATTCTGTAACGATCATGATTGACATCTCTGCTTCCCAAAGCCATTTAAAAATAATAGAAATAACTTGTTACTGTGGCAGGAAAGAATAATAAAAATTATGCAGAGAGATACTAAAAGTATCAAAATCGCTAACCAAGGTTTCAGAGGGATATGAAGTACAAGGTGGTCTCACCATCTTGGTGGCAATGTCTCCTGAGGTGGTCAGCAGAGAGCAAGGACTGCAGAGGAACAACAGCAACAAAATGCCTAAGGACTCACAGAAAGAACAGACTCATTCTCTTCCTCTCTGTTGAGGACTGATCCCAAACACCAAACCAGGAGGAATGAAGAGCCTGAAACGTCTTGGATGAAATGTAATTCTGACTTCCTTCCGTCCTGTCTGGTACTTAAATAGAAGATGCAGATCCCTATCTTAAACCCTTACCAAGGAAGGAAGAACTGTGTTAAAACTCTGCGCGTTCAGATGGTGAGTAACTGCGGATATGACATGGGAATTAGGCATTTCATTAATTTCTAAAACATTTTAATGAAGTCCATCTGCACCAGGTCAACCGGCTCTGGTGGCAGGTGAAAGGATACATCAGCTGTGGAAATGAAATACTAAGCCCTAATTTTGTTCAGACCACACAATTGCTCCAGCAGAGCCAGGGCACTGTGCACAGGTACACAACTGCAAGCTGACATCCCAACAGGTGCTGGTAAAAAGGCAGTGTGTTGGAAAAAAAGCAATAGGAGTCCCTAATCTAGAGGTCTATGTGCTGGGAGAGAACCCAGCACCCAAGGAGGTATCACCAAGGGTTATATCAGAGAGCGGGAGGTGAGCTTGCTGGTGCGCTGGGGACTTCATCTGTTAGTCTTGAGTTTCACTTGGAACAGAAAGAACTTGGTTTGGGGGAACGCATGCTTTTATGGTTTCAGGGATGAATGTGCTTAGAGAAAGAAATCAAATAGGAAGCTTTGTTATGGTCTGCTTAAGAAAAAAAAAATGCGTTTTTTTTCACTTTTTTATTTTTCCAGTGGGTTTTCCAGAAAGAAAAAGCTATTTTGCTCAGGTTGTGAAACCTTAAACTGATGGTGGTGAGAGGGTATAGCTCTGATTCAGAAATGGAACAAACAAATTGCTCTCAAGGCCTGGAATTCCAGAGGATTAATTGTCACAACTAGAACAACTTAATAACCTGAGATTTCTTAGATCTTCCTTGTCTGAAAAGTGGCCAGATCTCCCTTGGCTGAGCTTACAGATGAGGACAAATTCACAAGAATCCAGTGGGAGCAGGACTGTACGCAGCCAAAGAGAAATTTTTACAGAGTCTTTTGGATTACACAGCCTGCTACAAAGAGAACTATCGGGTATTTTAAGATTTCAAATAAAATCTACAGGTTATCCAGAAGTTAAATACTCCAAAAGGAGAAAAGAAGGTGATTAAAAAACTCTGCATGATGTCATATAACACGGATTTTTCTTCATATTATATCACATACAACTTTTCTTGGTCTGTTCTTAGTAGTCCTTAAGGCTAGCAGCAGTAATGAAGGAACACAATTGTGTCTCACACTCAAAGCAGAACACTACAAACTAAACAGAATAAACTTGAAGCTGCTAATTGGATGTGGACACCTAGTTTTGACTCTTAGCTTTTGCTCTAAATCTCACAAGACGGTTTCTCAGAAAGATGCTACTTAGCAATTCATGAAACAAAAATCTTAACCCCTGAGAATTTAGTAGTGAACCTGAATAGCTACTACATTCCTTGTGAGTTTATTTTATTAGTTTGTTTTAGTCAACAGATCTATCCCTCGGTGGTCTTCCTGGTGTGGATTCTCCAGGACATGCTGCCATTTTGCCTTTGACCACAATATTTCTACAATGACCTGGAAGAAAAAAAATTTAAACCTCCCAAAATCTGGTTTGACATTAAATTTCTTGGTTGCTATGCTTTAGCTTCCTATTGCAAAATCAAGATATGAAAAGGTCACTGGCTAGGAGTGTACCACATGTCCAGAGAGACAGAAATAAAATCAGGATAGCCAAAGGCAGTGAAAAAGATTTAAGATCTAGGCATTAGACAACTACCCTGGTAGTTGTGCTGGTGGCTCTTGACATGGTAGTGAATATAATTCATACACTATCTTTTTGCAGAAAGAATGTGGGCTTCATTTGCTTATAAAGAAAAGAAGTCGGCAAACCATCTCAAAGAAAACATTTTTGGCCATGTTTGCTAGCATTTGCTGAAAGGACTCTGAATTTTTTAATTACCTCTGTATTTCTGTGTGATCCATGTTTTGTCTCAAAAGGAAATATAGCCCAATTACGCAAATCTACACACAAAGATGCAAATTGTTCAAGGTTGTCTTCATAAACTTTTGAACCCTTCTGTCTTCTAAAAAGGAACATGATCACAAAAGCATTTTTAAGAATTATTGGAATAATTTAACAGAATAGGAGATTAAGCACTAATAAACAATGACCTGTCATTGGTGTTTTCGAAAGATCCAAACCTAGTTCACAATTCCACGTTGAAGTATTTGTGAGGCCTCCAATACGATACCCAAGGACTGTGATTAATGTCATGTGCCTGTTTATTTTTCCCCTGAGAACCTGAAAGGGTAAAAAAAAGATCACAACTAAACAAAAGCATATCAATAACAGGAAACTGTTGGTGAGAAATACCCCGATCTTCCTGTAAATTCACGTCACCACATTCCCCAGGGACAAAGGTGCGTGAACAGCATGGTAAATAATTATGATTTAATATGAGGCCTTGCAATGCTGTTTACAGTTTAACAACAAAAAGGAATTGTTTCTCAAGGCGCAAAATAAGCAAATAATAGAAACACATATCAATATAATCAGGAAATGATGATGTTATGTCTGGGTCAGCTGCTGAAAACAGATTGCAATCTATCAAAGTATCAACCTGGTATCTCTGTGCAGCCCACAGAGAAACGTCAGTGATGGGAGAGAGCCTTTCCCTGGTTTGCATGCCAGTCATCTCACTTTGATCATTTGAGGAAAGTGCTGGGGACTGGAGTCTTGCAGAAGGCTCTCCACAGCTATTTTTGCTAGCTGATGTTTAGGGAATTTGATACTCCATTGAAAGCATCTAAAAGGATTTCTTGCATTTTGCGTTAGAAAACTGAAAATAATACACGGGGGGAGGAGAGAATGGAAGGAATAGTAACAGCTGGTCTCTTTCAGAAAGATTATGTTGTTGAATCTAGTCTGCACATCAGGAATAACGCCTACAGAAATATTTATTAGGGATGCCAAGGCAAAACCAGCTACGTAAAAGACAAACAGAACAACATATCTTTGAACAGAGGACTAACATTGATAGTAGAAGGCCTAAAGCATTTAAATATGTGTTCAACCCTTAGCTACAAAAAAGTATTTTCAGACCATGCATGTCAGATTTTAAAGTTAAGCAGGGTCAGGTCAGGTCAAAGCCTGAATGAGAAAACATAAAGAATTTTCTTAGTGTTGCCTGAAATAGCACCAATGACTCGGGATACTTTCCTCTGTCACCCCAGGACTGACATAACGCATCAACACTTGAAGTCTGTCAAGTACCAGCTTCTAGGATTGCAAACGTTCCCTGAATGAAGCTCCCAAGAATGAACTAATATTTAAAGAACTCTTTTTTTTTCTTTTTTTTTTTTTTCTCCTTTATCTGTCCTATTATCCTCAAAAGTGTTTGGGAGCTTCTTAGCACCTATGTAAGTGTCAGCTGCTGCTGAGTGAATCAGCATGTGCACAACTGCCATGCATAAGAAGCACAGGCAATAAGCAGCAAACTTTGCACAGTTTCCTTGCATTAAAGCATATGCTTTATCACACCCGCTGCAAATTGAAGCTACTGTTAATTTTGTTTGGCTGTGCCTGCCTGCCATCCCAAGCAGACAATTTCTACACTGTTGTCAGGATAATGCCAATCATCTTAACAGATGCTTGCGCTTTTATCTGTGCTCTGCATCACATTCCTCGAAGAGAAGGCTGCCAGAAACAAACAGGTTTTCTGAAAGTACATAAGGGAACAATGGACAATAGGAGCTGTTCTATACCACTGGGTATAAACAAGAACAAAACCCAGTTCACATGGAATGAAAAACACCGTTTATCAAGATGTAAGTGAGTGGCTGGCAGGTTGCAGATGACATTTGGGATCTGACAAAGCATTACAGCAGGCTGCAGACATTCAGTTTGTTAAAAAAAATGGCACTGCTGGAGCTGGATGGAGCTATTGGTACAGATTAGCTTGACTCTGTAAACAGTTTCAGAATGAAAAAAAAAGGATAGAATTTTATTATTTTTAGAAAATTCAAGATGTGATTTTAAAAAGTTTCCAAACAAACCATTTGAAATGTTGTTTTGAAATGACACTTCAGGACTGTCAATTGGCATTTCAGTTTTCCAAATAGTGGATTAGGAGAAGGATATAAATTTAAAAGACATTAAAGCTGTTTGGCAGATAAGGTGCCTGTTCCCTCTAAGGCAGGGAGCATGCTTAGAAAGTATATAAGGAACAAGACAAAATATGTCTGTCCTCACCATACCTAAAATGCTTTTATCTCCTCTCTCCCCAGCTGCCTTCCTGTATGCTTTCAGACCCCAACCTCTGGTCCTGTTGGAGGAGACGGCTGGATAAGAGGAGAAAGAGAGGAAGGGAAGTACTTGCCAGAGCTGGATGGGAAGGGGACGTGGTGTCAGCAATAGAGTTGTTATTTTTGGCATATGAGTTCTTAAAAGTACTCTTTCAATTGATGATTTGTTATGATTAAAAACCAAAGCTAAAAGACATGCTTAAAATTAAGCTCAGCTAAATGCAATTAGAAAAGTTTTAAAGATGCCTCTTCTCCCCACTGCCTCTGAGAAAGAAGAAATCAGTGCTGCTGAGATAAAGTGGGCAAACTCATCTGCTTGCCATTTAGGAGAAATGCTTCAACATCCCCATGCCTGTAAGCAAGCAAGCTCTGTTTCACTGTGCTTGCTTCCCAACACTGCTGAAAATGAGAGAAAGGTTTGGTTTATGGATCTGTCCATAAAGAAAATATTTCATTTCACCACATTTTTTACCACATTTTTTCCCAAGGTAGACCCAAAATATTTCCCCCCTAATTTCTTTTGGTTTAACCCCCTAACTGAAAAATCAAATCATACACACCATTCTACAAGCGTATGACTAAGAAACAAATACCTTAGAACTAACTGCTTCTTTGACTGTTCTCAGCGTTTTCAGAAAACTGTTAGCAGAGAAAGATACCAGATAATCTCAATCTAAGCATTGTTCTCCATTGTTGCAAGAACAATGTGACTGCATGGCACGCTTCCTAAGAATTACTTAAAACACCTGGTGAAGTTCACCAAGGTACCAAAACAACCCCAAGAATTAGACAAGGACTACATATATTTCTCAATTTACATCTGGAGAAGCCAAGATGAGAAGAGGGAATGACTCATTAGAAAAATTAGGAATGAATCACATTCACACTGGAAAATGAATGGTATATAGTACCGTACAATTTTGATCTTTTGACAAGAACAGTAGGTAATATTTCCTGGAATTTACCAAAATATTTGCAGACACATAAACATACCAACTTGCTATGTCCCCATCTCAACAAATGCAAGTTTGTAAAAGTTACTCATAAAAAATTGTATCTGTATTTATGTATTTCTTTCCCCTATTACTCTTGCTGTTGCTTATAACATTAATGAGACGAAGGGAAGTGAGGAGCTCTCTTTTTTCTATGGGAAGGCTCTATAATATGATATGGTATTACTAGAAAGAATAAGAATTAAATCCCAGCATGCTATGTTATTCTCTTACCTCCTTGGAATATACCTTTCTCACCATGGTTACATGCAACAACACCAACTCCGATGCTCAGATGGTGTAAATCAGTATCATTGCACTCACTGAAGCAGAACTGAGACAATTGCTGGCTCAGCTGTACTTGGGGTCCAGTTTGCCTGATATAAGCTTTCACAAGTTCTCCATGGGAAAAGCAAATCACTGTAGTGTTCATATTCCAGTGATTAATTAATGGGCATTTATTTGTAAGTGCAAATGGTCTCCAAAGTATTCTCTCACATTTCAAAAGTTTTCTTTGCCTGATATTGCTGTGGTATCTGTCACATCAGTGCTGGCACGCGCCTATCCTCACTAGCCAGTGTGTGCAAGATTCCACAGTCGCTCTCTGATATCCCCAATAGAAACAACTGGTGACTTTGTGGTTTCTTTGGCAAACATTGACCTTTTACCGCAAGTCTTTCAACTGCAAATTAACATAATGAGGGAAGTGTTAAACACTCAAAATAACATAATTGCTTAGTCTGATCATCCAAAATAGCAGCAACTAAGGAGTATTAAGTTTCAAGACACAGACAAGATGCTGACCCCATTGGTTAAAACATGTACAACTCAGCAGGTGAATAGGCTGCCTGGGTTTTGAAAACAACTGGCCACGCAGCAGTTTGTGATGGAACTGGAAGAAGATACTGGATGCTCAACACTTTGGGGGAAAAGGACTGGAAGCACAAAGGAAACCCCTCTTTCTGCCGGAGGATGGAAAGCTCAGCACACCCTGCACAGTGATAGCGTCAAAGAAGGAGAATAACAGAAAACCTAAACGTATCCCTTTTGTATTACTTCCCTCTTGAGGACTGCTACACAGATGAGGGAATATCCTATACAGAAGATTATATATCAGGGAAAGTAATGCTCTCAGTGGGTCTATTTCTGAAGTCATACTGCATTCAGAGAATTCTGAGCGGTTGCAAAAAACAGCTTTGGGGCTGCTCATACTGGCAAAATCCCTGTTTGGCTGTCAGATGGAGTATTAAAACTACCTCTGTGAGCAAACCCAAATGTTAAGGACATTTTTGCAATAGATGGGTTCTGATGGTCAAAGCAGCAGGTACTTGTGTAGTCAGAAAGGCTTGGATCACTAAGATCCATAGGGAGTCCCTTTCCTAATTCTAATTATTTTCATTGGATCATATGGCTGAAAGCTTGGGCTTATTTAAAAAAAAAAGCCTCCACACCATATTTAAGGGAAAAATGACTATCTGCAACATACCACTATTCAAATGTCAGCTATCGAATGACTAATTCTGTTTTTTCCATGTGAAAAACCACACTTGCACAAAGGAAGGCAAACAATTGCTTTCTTTCAAAACTCGACACTCTTTAAGAACTACAAAAAAATCTCACTTGATCTATCAAGAATTATGTTTTATGATCATCAGTTTTACAGCCTTGAATTGGAGTCAGGAGTGGGTTGGAAAAAATTACAGATACCGATAAAATGCACACCAGCGGGCTCTCATTGTCAGCAGTTTTCAAACACTGGAGTTCAACTGGATTTGGTGGTGCCACATCAGTAGGAGTGAGGAGGGAGTGAGGCTCTCTGCGGGCAGACTGTTCCTCAGGAAACACCCACGCAAGTAGTTAGGCCTGAGATCTTGTCACAGGAATCATATTAGATTTGGCTGACCTCTGCCACTGTTAATAAGAAAACTGGGATGATGTTGGGACAGCAAAGCTTTTTCTACTTTTACGGTGTTTTGGTCAATGTCTACCTCAAAGGGTTATCACTGGCAGCACAAGATCAACCCTGCTAGGAGAAGCAAGAGCGTCTCCACAAAATTAGACAGATCATTGTGCTGTGAATACAGAGCTGAGCAGAGTGCAATGGAGATGCATGTGTATTTTCCTCATATACTGGGTAAAAAGAGTAAGTAAGCCAAAGTAAACCAGACATACTGTGCTTAAAAGCTAAAGTGTTTGCAGAAGAAGCATGGCCAGATTATGTAACAATAGAAAGTCTTGTTCTTCTATGCAAAGAATACAAATCTAGAGCCTCAGAAAATCACAATTCATTGTAAGCAGAAAAAAGAGGGAAGAGAAGCTCCCATCTTTTGAAGGGGAACAGGACTGTGACTGGAAGCTTGGGGTTCTGCCTATGAAATAATTGTAAGCTCTTTGGATTACCTTGGCCTTAGGGAAAATGCTGACAGACTGTAAAAATACATGACTGGTGAAACCTCTTCCCTGGTTCATTAAGACACTTACACTTCTTTCTGGTATCTATATCCCAACCACACATATACAGATGGCTACCCACCGCCTGCAGGGCAGAGAGCAAGTCAGGTACAAGCAAGGAAGAAAATCTCTTTCCTTTCTCTTTCCTTTCTGCTCTTTTTTCCTTTACACATTTTTTCTTTCTTCCTATTCTTTATCTATCCCCCACAATCCTTGTTAGGTCTTCCTGATTCCTGACAGAAGTTGGACCAACTATCAGCATCCAGGCTCCCTCTGTTTTGAAGCAACTCATCTCTGCTTGCATTTGACTCCAGTGATGCTGCTGTGAAGAATTTCTACTTTGAAACTGCCCTCGGGAGTGGATACATCTTTAAAGCAGCCTGGGGCAGCCTGGATACAGTATGGGAAGTAATACTGGCACTCCACATACCTGGCCCTGTTTCTGCTCTCAGTGCTAACTCAGGTCCATTTGTATGATGCACCAGTTCAGTGAAGGTGGGTGTCCAAGGCCCAGCTGCTGCTTTCAGCCACCTTATCACGAGACTGCTCAGGCTGGGAGGACCATACCTAGTGTTTAAAGTGCCACTGAAAGTTTAGAGACCCAATCTCAAACAAGGACACAAGTTTTACTAGTGCTCATAGTGGTCCTGCCAGCTTGGGGACAGTGGGAAAGCACAGGGAAAGCCTGCTCAGATGAGAGCTGCCATTCTTAAACTGCTGAAGAGAAAATCGAGTCCCATTCCAGCAGAACCCCAAAGCACCAGCTGAAGAACAACAGCACTATGTAGATCCACGATGACCTGTAAAAGCTGGAAGGAGAAACTAGCACTCACAATGTTTGATACAAATTTTGCACTGAAAGATATTGCAGATGAGCCTTGCCATCATCTGTAATTGGTCAGGGCCTGAACTCGTATTTCTTGTTTTACAAGCAGTCCTTCATAAGCATGAGCTGTCAAGGGAGAAGCTTGATGTCTCAGATTATCTTGTTGCCACCCGCAGCTTTTGCACCAAGTTCTCCTAGCTAAATAACAGCAAGGAAACAAGCTTTCATTAGTGATCAGTCTTAAAAAAGATACACAGGAATAGCACCTGATCAGACAGCTGCAAAAAGACACACAGCGACATCGTTACTGATATTGGATGGGTTACTACCTGAATGGGTGGCTGGGCAGATGTGCAGTGAGATGTGGGAGGGACTATGTGCACTTCCAGGGGGTAGGCAATGCTTTGGTTTCTGGACTGCTTAGACACAAGGTAGGGAAGTACCTCCTGTACAGTAGTCTACAGGAACACTACCTGGAGTAGGGAAGACACTCCAAAAAAATGGAGCAGGTACCATTGACAACATTTATAAATGGGGAAATCTGTAGCTCATGTTGGTTTCAGAGTATGTCGTTCTCTCTCCCAGCTCCCACGGGCCCACGCAAACCACTGAAACATTCCTTGGTAGTAACAGCCCAGAGTGAACTGGCTCCAGTTCATCTGGTCTGGACAGTCGAGTGGGATACAATAACCAGGTGGCTTCCAAAATGTAATCTCAGGGTTGAAATACCACACACCAGAACAAAGTGTTCACACCAGGTTTACTAGGGCACCGAGGGATCTGCCAGACAGGATAAATCAAACATGCCTGAAGTGTTAAGAGGGAGCTTTTCAAAGCAACACCCTCCTTCTTAAGGAAATCAACGGATTAAAAGTTAAAACAATCTTGTTCTTCTTTGTATAAGGAACTGTCCTGGCTGGGAAACATTGGGAAACCTGGCTGGATGACAAGTTAGCCACAGAGGCACAAAAACTGGAGCTATGTAAGGACTTGTCCCCCCAGCCTGCAAGAACTCTAGCCATTAGGAATCAGTTTTCACCAGTGATCAACTCACCTCGAGATCTGCCATGTCTCCGTGTTTCTATGTGTACTAGATCAAAACTTTTTTTATTAAGTCCCAGACATCTCAAGCTCAATGTAACTGCTTTTGCTGGTGCTAGCAGGCCTTTAGGTTAGTACTATCATTTGCCCTTCCATTCAAGGCGCTGAGTTTATGGCATCTGCTTCATCAAGGACACTAACTTTGATGGTCCTTTTGATATTCTCTTCACTCAAAACCCCTCCTGTACTTTCCCAGGTCCTCTCACCTGATGCAATGCTCCCAAGCACCTGAGCACCAAGCCAACAACCCAGCCTTCAGATCTCATTCTTCCAAACTCTGTGGCAAAACCCACATGGTATATAAAATAGTAATCCTATTAACCACTACAGAAACATATCACCAAAGCATTCAAAGCCTAGAGACAGTTCTACATAATGTCCCTTTTGCAGCCTGGCTCACCACACCTCACCTCAGTCTACCATTTCACGCTTTCCTTAATATTCATCAGACCTGTTTCCTATCCCATTGGGCTGTGCTTATTTCTAAACTGCCCGTGCAGTGAGAAGTGCAGCACTTCTGTTACCCCCAATAAATGATAATGATGAAGCAACAGAGAACTGGCAGGGAGTCCTCAAGAAAAAGCTGCAATGAGGCAACACGTTTAGCTACAAGAAAAACAAAACAACACAGCTTCTAAGAGGTGTGTGAAATCAATAACTTCCAAATTCTAAGGAATAAAGAGTCACAACAGTGAACATAATACACTGCGTACTCCACAGGCTCCAGGGTGCCATGAGAGGTGTAGTAAATCCTGCTGTGGCACAAGGCCCATGCCAATCCCAGTTGTGCTCCACACATCTGGGACTGGGGAAGTGTAGGTGCTAGTCCAGCAGCTCCTCTTGGTCTGAGCCAGCCTTGAGAGGTCACTATCAGACAGCACTGAGAGAGGAAGCTGGGGCCTCTGGAGAGCAGCATGATGACAACCATCTCATGTGTCAGCTGTTGTAGTTGTCCTCTCCTTTGCCTGGTTTGCGGTACATGGGTCTCCCCTAGACTTGACAATCTGGCCCATGGACAGAACTAAGGTGGAGATAGACCTTCTGAAGGAAAAAGGGGAAGGTGTAAGACAAGGCCTTTCTGTGACCAGGTCTGGATGGCTGCATATTATTCTGGTCACCTGTACTTCTGAAAGACGGTTTCAAACCAGAAAGGGAGCAAGAGAAGGCTGAAAAGGACAGTGAGGGTATTGAGAACCTAATTTGTGAGAGGAGACTAGATAGATGAGCTACGCTTGCTCAGCCAGGGCTGAGTGGAAAAAAAGTGCCATCTACAAATACGTTGCGGAAAAAGCTCATCACCAAGGGTTTGGTAACTGTTCAGACGACAAAACAAGTGAGATATCATCTGCCAATAAAGAACTTAATCTGAAAATCAGAAGTTTCCAAAACATTAGAATAATCCTGTTCAGGGACACTTTTGCAAAGGGGGAATCAGGTACAGAACAGGGATGAGACCAAGCCACCTGAGTGTTTTTAAGATAGAGTTCAATAAATGAATAACAGTAATTATTGTGTGAGGTAATGTCTGCAGAAGCCGTGAGAGGGGATTTAATGATTCAGGTGGTCCCTTCCACCCTACGTTATTATGCACCCGCAGCCAACATTATTCTCTATCCACAGCCAACACAAAAAAGAGAGGCTCCCATTATTTCTAATGCAAGTGCTCTGCTTAGAGCGGAACAGTCAAAATCATGAAGGCTAAGAAAATAGCTAGCATGAGCCAGAGGTAATTTAGCAAGCGCAGCAGCACCTGGGTAAGATCGATGGAAGACAGGAATCCAATCCAGATGTAAAAGCAACTGTCAACAGAGGGTATTGATTTACAGGAAGAGGCAGCGTTCTGCACGGCAATGGTGTGAACTTACTACAGCTGCAACTTCATAAGTAATCTCAAAAGCAAAGCCATACAAAACGCATTTGTAAATGCACCTTTTAATATAGGCAGTAGGAATGAGAGCCAGGTGAGTATGAGATCAGGAGGGTTGTAAAGACATCACTGACTTCTAGTGATGTCAAAGGCAGCACATGAAAAAGCACCAGATGCTCAACCAGAATAATAACAATGACACTGAGGACAGTTCTCACTAATCCAGGATTCACTTGGTGAAAGAAGGATGTATTGCCATTATTGGAAGAATCTGAACCATTTACATAGGCAAATGAGAAAAACAGATCAGTGTGGATGAATATAAATTATATTCATAGAGGGTAAGGGGGACTGAGATACAAACAACAACCATGAAGATCCTGATAGCAGGAGTCACATAAAAAGCCTGCTGAAGCCAAAAAGGATTAGCAAAGCTGCATAAAGCAGTGAAGCAAAGTGCCTCAGAAAAACAAAACTCAAAACTGTATGATGTTTTTTTTTTCTATTTCACCACTTTTATCCAGTGTTCAGACATACACTGCTTGTAAATGTGCTTTACTGAACTGTCTGATCCCCAGTCTCTAAATCAGCCATGTCATGGAATGAGATGATGTTTTTCACTAAAACCTAAGAACTTAAATTCTGCAAATGTCTTGAGGGAGACCACGTGCCACTGCCCTGGAAATGAAGCCCTCTCCAGGGAGTTGCTTTTCTCTTTCAGTGCACTGAAGCCAGGGGCATGAAAGCATTTTCTGCAGCACCATCCCTTCGAGTTCCTCTGCCTCCTTTGACCTGTACAAAAGCTGAATTCTAGTCTCCTCCCTGTGCTAAGATAACTTGCATAGTTTTGCTGTAGTTATGTTTCTGTTTTTTTCTTTGCTGGACTTTTGGCTGACTGACAGTTGTTTTGCTTTGGCAGATAGTGGTGAAGATCTGGTTCAAGACTCCCAGTTCTGACCAACTATCTCTGAGGAAGCTTCTGGAGTTGGAAGCTTTAAATAGGTTCCCTTGAAAGAAATGAGCTGAGACTTGCATACGGATTTGCAGAAGAGAGAAGACTAAACTGCAATACTTAACACTGAACTTAGGGCAAATGAGTATTTCTTCTGAGACCAGTGTGACAGTTCAGACTCTTGCACATATGTATACAAGCAAATGCCTGGGATAAAGAAACAAATCTCTACATACTGAAACTGAATGAACAAGCAAAAGTAATATAAGCTAGGGCTACTGCATTGTTTGATGCAGTTCCTACATTTGTATGAATAATCATAGTTTGATTTCAGTAACACATACTGTGCAAACTAATATAAACATTATTATATTCTGTAAATAAAGGAATTGTGTTGCTAAGAAATGATGAGACATTGATCTGTGACTATGAGAGACCACATGGAGAGCATCCTGTGTTTGCTAACACATGTCCTATATGGAATAAGGCAGAGTCTACACCATGGCAGCATCATTAATATATACTCAGGCTTCTTCATGGTATATCTTTTCCAAAACTCTATTGCTTTAGCAGAAAGAGCAGCCTTTATTAGTGTAACCGATCTGCCATGGTAATTCAGGCATGGACATGAAGACAGCAGGTGAGGACAGCAGGTCCTTCACTGCACAGTCTGTAGTTATGTGCACAGCTGCAAACTGATGAAATGGGCCTCACTACCCACGGGGAAAAAAAGAGAGAGAGGAGCATGCCTAAGCCTTCACTTTATGGATAGCTCCAGGAAGAAAATGCAGTATCTGGCCTGCCTACATGGCTGTGGTTTTCCTCTTGCCCCCTGGTAACATTACTACCCTGGGGATCTCCATTGGGCTGGCCATGTGAGCAGCCCAGTAAGGACTGTCACTTAGCAGTGTCTTTTCAAAGGCATGCTATTGCTGTGCAGGTAAAGGGCACCACTATTCGCCAGTGCCATCCCACCAGTTTCTCCTTTGGGTCCTCCAACAGCCAAACCTCTTCCTCCTAGTAGCAGCTGCAGCATTCTCTGATGACTCCCTCATGCTGTGCCACTCTGGCTGAAAAAGAGGAATATTTTAGTCTACTGGAAGATCTGTTCCTGAATGCAATCTCAGAGCTCTCTGACTGAGCTCACCCAATAGCAGGAGAGGAGCAAGAGATGAGCACTCATTCTGTGTTATCGTAGAAGGGGCAGGGTTTGTATGGTGAATACCTGAAGCAGACTAAGAGGTCTTGGTTAGAGGCATGGGCCCCCAAAGGGAAGAAAGCAAGCATTTGGATCCCTAGTGAATGCCAATGCCATCCTCCTCCTTCATTCAGAGCAGAGTCTTGCCTTTCTTTAGGCTTGCACGTTATGATCTCCCACAGCACAAGATGTATTCCCAATCCCAGTGGTGCAGGATAAGCTATCATTCTCAGGTACTAAGGACTGCCACTCCTGGGTGCACATGAATATCTCTTTCCGATACCTACACTTTTCAAAATCGCTAAAGTGGTTTAGGAACATGCATGGATCAGCATCCCACGGTAACTTGTGGAATGCACCTATGAACTTTTGGGAAACCTATTTTTATTGCAAATGGGTAGCCTGAGCTTCAAGGTGCTAAGCGTTGACAGATGCTACTGACTTCAGTAAAAATTCAGTTGTCTGCCTTGAAAACACAGGACTACACGGCCTACCTTTTAAGTGTTTGATGAGGGATCACAAGAAAAGCACAGATTTTGTACAATAGGGCCCCTGTAATTTAAATTACTAGAACAATAACATAAGAGATTCTTCTACTCCATTTTGAATGCTAACTTTAAATATCCTCTTTACTGAAAAAATAAAGTCCTTATTAACCATGCCCTTTTTTAAATTCACTTGGCTTGCTTAATGAATCTTTGGAAAACTTGGAATTTAGAACTTGAATGCTGTTTGAGCCCATCTGAATTGAATGGCTCCTTCATTTTCCCCAGAGCTCTATTTCAAGAACATTTTCATTTATAAGGTACTGTTTACTTAAGAAATTGTTATAGGAAAAAGATTTTCTTGCAGCCTCAGGACTCCCTCTAGTGTCATTACAGGCGGGCTCTTTGGGGATCTGTATGGACCACTGCAGGTGTGTTTGCTTTCGATGAAGACTACAGAGCATACATCAGTAGCTTCTTATTTATATCTGAGATGTTAAGAAGCTTTTGTCCACTACGCTGCCCCTCCATTCAGGCAATCCAAGTTGAATATTTGTCATCTGATACAGTGTTAAACTAAAATTAAGATGTCAAATTAAAATGCAATTTTACTGCAATAAATGTTGGGTTAATACTGCTTTCTCTAAAGACTACTAATTTCTTCTATTTAGCTAGAGATCTTTACATTATTAGCACAGGACCTCTCCTGACTGCTTGCAGCCAGCATTCAATCTTTCCCATCAGAATTATCCAGGCATGTTTTCTGAGCGTTCGCTACTTATCCTCAACAGTAATATCAGCATAATTTAACCAAAACCAAAGAGATCTGATAGAAGTCGTTTCAAAACACGTGGAGAAGTTTGTGTTTTTTTTGTTGTTTTTTTTTTAAATTGGTTGCAAGCCTGTGAGAATCCTAAGGAAGTCCTGGTTGCAGCAGCAATTTGCAGAGTGTTGTTGGTTGAAAATTGAATAGAAACTGATCTCTAACGTGGGTTCTGGTACCACATGAAACTCCTTTCTTTTCAGTGGAACCTTTCTCCAACCAAATCCAATTAAAAAGAAACTTATGTGTAGTGTATTATAACAGTCAGTAACATGATGCGTTGTTCTGCTTTAACTAATAGACTGACAGGTTGGCAGATGCAAACAAGCAGGTCTCCATCATTAATAGGAAAGAATCTGTCAACTAGCTGAATGATTTTTCACATTTGTACAGCAGTACTCGGCACTGAGGTCACTACTGGCTATGCAGCTGGCATACAGGAACAAGGGAGGAAGAAAGAACACAAATCAGGACATTTTACATACTGGATTTCTGCCTCTCTGACTGCATGACCAGGATTTTTTGTTTAGGGAACAAGTCCTGCCATGCTTTAAAGATGTAAGAAATCCTTGAGTAATAAAAGCCAAAGATGTCAACAAAATCCCAACCCCCTCCTGCTGGGAATGCTAGAAACAAAGAAAAATTCAGATTTACATTTCTTAAGAAACCTAAGTCCTGCTGA
>NW_009646851.1:3058324-3059926 GCF_000708025.1 Charadrius vociferus | reverse complement strand
AGAGTTGGAAACTCCTGAATGACCTAAAAAAATGTGGCTTAAAGCTACAGGCTATTTAGGCCTTTTTCAAGACATGGCCTTTCTCTTCTGAGAAGTCTTTTAATGTTCATTTCAAATGACCCTGAAGATTTCAGTCTGAGTCACAGTACCACAGAGGGGTTGAGGTGGGAAGGCACCTCTGGAGACTGTCCAGTCTAAGTCCTCTGCTCAAAGAAGGGTCACCCACAGCAAGTTGCTCAGGGCTGTGTTCTGTCACATTTTGAATATCAACAAGGATGGAGAACCCACAGCCTGTCTGGGCAACCTGTTCCAGTGCTTGACCACCCCCAATGTGAGGAAGATTTTTGTGTTTAAATGAAATTTTCCATATTTCAGTTTGTGCCCAGCTGCTCTTGTGCTTTCACTGGATACCTCGAAGAAGTTCTGCTCCCTCTTCTTCACATGCTCCCATCACCCGTTCATGGACACCAATGAGATCCCCTTGAGTCTTCTCTTCTCCAGGCTGCACAATCTCAGCCCTGTCAGTCCCTTCTCCTGTGACAGAGTGAAGTGCCTTTCTTTGGATGAGATGTAATTTTGAAATGAGCATACTAAAAAAAAAGACTACTTTGTTGAAGGAAAATGTTAGCTCAGTGACTGCTGAGTTACTCACTACAGTCCCACATAACACATTAATTGACTGATTACATTTCTGTGATTGTGTCAGTGTAGCTGCAAAGTGGAATAGATTTTAAGGTTCACATACCCTAGAATAAATGCATCATATTCCCAAATTTCATCCTTTACCATGAATCATGAGGTATTTAAAAAGAAAGTCTTTCTTTTTCACAAAAGTTTGTCATCTCTGTATCCAGTATGACATCTCCAACTGCATCACCGATTTGTTTGCCGCTCCTCTGAACTCAGACCTCCAGCTAGCAGTCTGGTCCAGCACAGGAGTGCCCCTGCTTGCACAGTGTCCTGCATCTGGCCTCACCAACCCTGCATATGATACCGGGGCTCTCGCATTCCCTGTCCCACTATCTCTGCATTTAGCCCCAGACTACCTTGTATGTATGGGATACTCCTGTTTACCCGCCTCCTGCCTCTCACCCAAGCACCTTGCTGCACTATTTTTTTCCTAATGCGGTTTTGAATATTATTTCCCGAGGCCTACAGTGGAGGTGATGCTGTCCCTTCGGAGGTATATTCAAGCACTGCCATGGCAAACTTCTCTGCACAGCGTTAGGGAAGCCAAATACTCCTAGGTGGGGATACGTTAAGTCAGACCAGTGCAACACATGAATGGTGCAAAGGCAAAATTTTTCCCCAGGCTTCTCCGCCACAGCACAGTTTCACTGTTGTATGCCTGGAAGTCTGTTTTCCAGTCATATTATTGGTCGTTATTCCACGTTAAATCCTTTTTTTGCCCTTCTTGTTCACATCTTAGGCTGGCGTTTTTTTACATTCCTTCTCCAGGTTTCCACAAATCTTCGAGTGCTAGTCTGAAGAGAATTAAGTTTATTAGGACTCTGCCTTTGAGATCGTTAATAAAGCTGTTAAGTGATACCTGGGTGAAGATCACTCTCTGTGATTTCCCTCTGGGGCAGGGATCCCCCCCCC
>NW_009646851.1:3037840-3058258 GCF_000708025.1 Charadrius vociferus | reverse complement strand
AAGGTATTCCGGGGGTTGGGGTGTTTGGGGTTGTTTTTTTTTTTTTTTTTTTCTCTTGCTCCTTTTTTAGGCTAGCAAGCAACGGCGCTGCGTGGTTGCCTGTGTTAAGGTTGTTGGATGAGGTGGAAAAGTGCCTGCCTGTGGCGTATAAATAGCTTTTCTCAACTCCAGGCATGTTGTCTGGGTGGCACTGCGCGGCGGCATCGTGCGGAGATGTTTAAGTTGCTTTTTCCAGTCTCGGTGATCTGTAACGGTCGCATTAATATTTGGACGAATTTTGCCAGTGTAAAATCACTTCTTCCATCTACGAGATTGTGTAACTTTGAACTTGCTGTTTTGAGGGAGTGATTTCATTTTGATTTTGGTTAAGTGTGTGTTTTGGCTAACTGTGCATAATTTTTTGTTCCTAGTTAGCGCATCCTCTCCAGATCCTGAAACAAGCTTAAAAATTTCCTCTGCTCTTCCTGTGGACATGGGAGATGTCTCTTGGTTCTCTTGCAAATGTAAATAGTGAGTTTTCCCAAGTAAATCCAGCTCTGTGACTCAGGTTTTCGAATGCTGAAATGGAAAGAGGCTGGAAACCTCTAACTGAGCAAGATTGTGAGGCTAATTGGAGGCCTTAATTGGAAAAGCTCTGCGGAGCATCACAGCTGCTCAGAAACTGCTCAAAGGATTTTTGCCGTCTTATGAATTTAACCCAGGCTACATGATTTTTGCTTTGGCATGTGTCTTCCTGGAGTGAAAATCACATATTATTCATTTAATCCTGAATGGGAACATCTCTTTTTAAAAGCAACTGATAGTTTAATAAGTCAGTCAAATTTTAATTCAAACACTGATGCATGTACTGTTTATTGCAAATATTTGTAAGGCGGTCACAGTAATGCTGCTTTTATTTATATATTGCAATTCTGTTTCACAAATACTAAAACACATTTACAACATTTATACAAGCAACATCTTTCATAAAGATCATATAAGCATTGCATAGGACCTGGAACACACATGTGCTCCAGATAGCTGTGTTTAATAGGAAAACCACAGGAAAGTGAGTGAAATGAACTGCCAGATCATTTTATATTTGAAAGAAGGAGACTCATGCTTAGTAGCAGCACTGATACAGATGTTCATATTGCTTACAGACTGCAGTAAAAATATTGTCTCACAAATGAAGATATTTCAAAGGTTTATTTAAAATAAAAGATGTATACCTTGTTAAAATCTGTCATAACACAGTCAAGCACCAAGACCTAGGCAAGAGCCTGAGCACTTCTTTGTGTTACTGTACAATATTTGTATGTGTAAGGTTTCCACTACCTGATTCTTAGTAACACACAGTAGGAGTAAGTTCATTTTTAAGCATCCTGCTAGGGGTGGACTTCTTAAATAGATCGAAGTCCATGGAAGCAGTTGCCCCTGGTTCCTCCAGTGTGATGTCAGAAACATGAGAAAACTTCATCAATCCAAAAATGTTTGTTTTTTTTTTTTTACAATCAAAACTAATACATCGTGATGAAATCACTGAGGCACGTGCAAGAATATTTCCTGTGATTCCTTCCCCTGCCTTGGCACGCGTGTGAACTAGCGGTCCTGACGTTAAGTATCAGCTGGCAACGGCGGGTATCTTGTTTTTTTGGCATCTAGATTCAGCTGTCTTCGTGTCTGGCTTTTCGGGCACGCCAGGGGCCAGCAGCTCTCGCTGGTGGTGTTGCACGTTAAGGTGCAGGTCTTGGGACAGCCAAAAGCTTCATCTGGAAGCTTCTTTTTCTTTCTCTTGTGATTTATCTTCAAGTAAATTATAATTGGACCATCAGAGACCTGTAATCAAGTTTATTATTTAAATACCTTTTTAAAATGATGGACCAGCAGGCAGTTGCAGAAGTGTGCTTTGTCATACTCTTTGCAGTCCCATGTGACATGAACCAAATGCCGTAACTCCCTTCCTTTAGAAATGGCAAGTGTCTTGTTGGTTTCTGTGATTGCGTGGTGGCTGTTTTCGCTAGATGAGAAGTCTAGTTAGAAATGAACTAATATTTAATTGTATTTAATTTAAAAAGTAGTTTTCAGTTCTTCAGAGATTAGTGAATGCTGAATTGGTAGTTTTTCTTACAGGATTAATTTCAGATACTACAAGTGAAATAGACCTCTTTTGTCTTTTCTACGAGAGAATGTCAATGTGTAGAACCCTAAGTGGTGTTCTCACCTGTTTTGTGAATAAAAAGCCTGCATGCAGGGTAGGGGGGGATTATTTTATTGCTCATAGGGATGTCTTGGAGCTATCCAAGTATGTCAGGGAGATCTGATTGCCACTGGATTTTCTCTAGTAATAGTAGCATTGTGTTAAATGTCATGATGAAGGGTTTTGTCATTGGTTTTGCTGACAGTAATGCCAGGCCAACCAGTACTGCTTTGAAAACATGAAGCTGACAGACCACGTTATGCCTCACTGTTGCAGTAGCATCCTTCGTACCCAACGTTGCGGGCAGTGCAAGGCAAACCCAGAGACAGAGGGTACGTTTCCAAACTGCTGCTTGTGCTAACCTAGGTGCAGCAGTGCAGGATGCGCTGGCTGAGCTACGTTCCAGCTGACCTCTGCCGGGCCACGTGGTCTGGCATCACTACCAGGTGATCTTGTTAAATTTCAGCTCTACCCTCTTACTCCAGCTACAGCTATATCTATAGCCTTACACAGAGATAGAGAGTTCTTGCTCCCAAAAATCTTAGAGTGAAATGGAAAACCAGTCAAAGGCTGGAAGGAAAAAAAGAGCACCAACAGCTTCTTATAGGCAGTGAACTGACATTAGGTGTTAAGTGGTTTTCCTAATTCTTCAGTGTGTTTTTGTGATAGAACCAGAAATTTACATCAGCTCTGTTCATTTGATGTTCAGGACTGGTTTTTATCTGAAAATTGTAGAATCATAAATGTTTGGGGTTGGAAGGGACCTTTAAACATACCTGGTCTGGTATGTAAAGCATTTGTAGATGCAACACAAGGATATTCCTCACTGTGTACATTTTAGGTGAGTGTAAAAGGCTTACAGACTCTCATAGTGTTTGATTTACCCAAAAAATCTCACTGTAAATCCTACAGTGAGAAAATGTGAATCAAGCCTGCAAATTCACTTTTGAATAATGGTTACATTAGCCTTAAAGGGCATTCACCAATGTATCTGGCAGCTCTTTTTTCCACTTCCATTTTTCCCGTGCCCCTTACGTGCTGTTGATTTCAGCTGCTACCAGTTTAGATAAGGAGACAAAGACGAAAGTAGTCTTTTTTTTTTTGTTGTGAAAGGTCCTATTTTGTTTCTTTGTTTTCTTTCTGTCATTCTGCTGCATTATTTCAGCTCTTTGTCCTTGTAGCAAAGCTTCATTAACCAAACTCCTGTTTTGTGAAGTATCAGCACTGTGTTTTGGAGAGCGTAAGATTTGTAATCAAACAATATTACCTGAGGTATTCTGTGGTACTGGTGTTGCTTTTCAGTCTCACCAGTTGAATTTGATCATATCTGTGATGCAGCACGTACTGAGTTAAAAAAAAGTGAACGTTCAAAATATGGTTTTATCTAGCTGTAAGAGAAAATGAAGAAGCCATGAGTGCATTTTTATTTATGCAGATATATTTTTTGAAGGTTTTTTGTTCCCCAGGTGATTATTCGTAATTCCTACTGAATCAGACTGAAAGTAGGTTCACTTTTTCCTCTCCCTACAAAAGCAAGAGACATTGAGATTAATTGTAAAAGACAGGAATATCATCAGCATCAGGTTACACCTGTGTAAGAGCAGTCTTCATTTCATCATGCTCATGGAGTTCTAGTTAGTACTTTAAAGCCCGTTCAATCTAGTTTTAATGGGCGGTCACACAAACTGTAAGGTTTTCTAACATGAGGTCAGATTGCAGTCAGAAACTTGAGAAAAATCAGCTACCAATCTGATTCTTCACTGCTGTTCAGAAGAAAAAATCAAGTACAGAATTACTTTAAGAAAGTATTTGCTGTCAAATTCTATTTCTCTGACTTCTAGTTTACTTGAGTTTTGAATCACCAGAACGGATCATCTTTATTTCTAGAATGTGCAGCTCCTGACAACTCTGGGAAATATATAGCAATTTCTTTTACTATTTCCATTACATTTAAAAAAATAGTGAATTTTATCACGGATGGGCTATAAAGTATATGCAGACCTTTCCAAACTTCCAAGAGAATGTTAGCCATGTAAGATATTTAGCCTGAAAGAATTATTTTTCAGCTAGGTCAGCTTCATGTAATAAATTCTTCTTTTTTATCCTGTCTTCATAGCATCTTTTTCATACCCTTGGAGAAGTTTTATTTCAGAAGCTTTAGTATCAATTAATCACTTTTAAAGTAACTCTATGTGAGTGCTAGAACCCGTTCTCCAGCATAATTTTATATACTCTAGAGCTAGTATTCTGTAGTCACAGTGGTTTCAAACATATTACTGGCAGATTCAGGGTGAAAGAAGGAAATACAACTAAAGAGGGAAATAAATGTACAAATCACAATATTTTGGAACAGATACTTGCAGCATGTGAAAGAATTGCTTTGGCCCAGTTGTTCTGATACATGGTTCCAGTTAAGTTCTTCATCACAAAACTGAAACATGCTAAAGCTACAAACTTTTGTAGAAGTAGAGTTGGTATTTGTAGAGCACACTAAGGAATTCACTTTGGAGATGACTGATAGCTCTTCTGGTGGTGCAGTAGGTGAAGTCTTGGACCTGGGTGCAAAGCTTTGTTAGCTGGAAGCAGCTAGAGAAATAGTTTGGTTCTGTGCGACAGCTCTAAGCGTGTTTATAGTGCAGACTGTGAGCCTGTGCAATAATTGCAAATGTGTTCTTTAATTTCTCATTCTGCTTTTTTTTTTTTTTTCTGGCAGAGCTGTTAAAAACTTACTACATTGGATACCTGGAATTTGGTACTCTTTCACTAATGTTCTCTCCCTTTTTAATCTGTCTCTACATGTGCTGTACAATCAGGGTAAACAAGGCTTTTAAAAGTTATTAATATCACAACAGCTTATTTATATTTGGTATTAATAGACTCTGAACACTTGTTTCCATCACTCAAATCCTATCCCAAGGGAGAGTCTTCCTATCATATTTACGTTGGAGGTTGTGTGCTGTTTTTCCTGTGGTTTAGGGAACCAAAGTTGGGACCTGCATCTTCATCTGTTGCGATCTGCATATTTTATCTCTAGGTACAGCAGAAGCTATTTGGGACTCAAGGCGTCTCTCATTGTTTGCAAAGCATCTAGTGCATGAGGGCACTTCATGAGCCTTCAAGTTGTACTTCTCAAACTGTACTTCTGTATAGCCTGAAAGTATTTTTACTATGTGGAAACCTGCCTTCATCTCTAGATTGCATAACCCCTCCACCTCTCGCTGGAGCACACTAGAAGACTTGGTAGTACAAAATAAATGTGTCAGTATGAAAAACAACTGCTCTGTTTTGAGACTGGAGGGAGAAAGGTAGAAAGGGGGGACAAAGTTAAACCACTTTGGTTTCTCCCTACAGCCCTGAAGTGAGCTCTCACAGCATGCACGTAGTAGTCTAATATTAGTGTGAAAGGGTCTGCTCTACAAAAGCAGAGGTCCCACCTTTTTCACCAACCAAGGGAGAAACAGGCTACACTCTTAGCCAGAGCTCCTAATTGAACATCCAAAATAGTAGAGAGTCAAAAACATTACCAATTTTTTCAACAGACAGATAGAAACCCACACTATCATCTGGAAGATTAATATTTTTCTGAGCCATCTGTGCCAGTTGATTTCAGTTCCTGTTACACTTTTGTGAATGAGCTGCAGGGGACAAATCTTCAAGGTGCAAATCTCAGCTGGACAATAGCAAGCTTATTCATTGAAATAATTAAAACAGATGTTGCCTCTAGATGTACTAGAGGTGATGCGGCCAGTACCTCACCAGTCACAACTGATGTTGTATGCGCTTGTTGCACTTCGTCTGAGCGTGGTCTTAGGACAGATGAATTAGCCTTTATTTTGACTTTGCATTTTTCACATAGAAAGATAAGTAACTTTATTTTCTTGAAGGGACGTTGTACAGTTGGAGTATCTTGGGAGGGATGTGCATCAAACATCTAGCAGGTAAGGACCTTCTCTTTGTCGGGGCTCCTAGATACCAGTGTGGCACGTGACAACAGTAGATGATAACGTAGCAGGTTCAAAACCAGTGAATGCATTTTTTTTCCCCCTTTTAATTCCTTTTTATATAGCCAGCCTGTAGAGCTTACTGATACAGATTATTAGTGAGGTCACTGCAAGGACTGTGGTCTCAGCTGTGGAGTTACTATGGCATAGAAGGGACTTGGCTTTCCTGCAGACAGCAAACAAGGAAGCAACACCTCCTGGCATGACAGTTCTGGAGTTTGGAGAGGATCCTGACTGAAAATACATGGGCGATGTTAGACTTAATCCTTTACTTTAATGACTAGGTAGTGTAATAGATTGTGTGACTTCCCCCGTAAAACAAGTCATATGTAGTTGTTTTCAGATTAGCAGGCTACATGGGAACAGTTGGTCTGAGCAGCAGTAATTCTGTGGCCTAATTATGACATTTATTCTAGTGTTGAAAATGGAAGCTCAATATATTAGATATTAAAAGTAGACAAATGTTTTTGTCTACATCAGAAGGATTCAGGATGTCTGTACTTTTAAGTGTTACGTACATTGGTTTTTGTTACAGTATAGGCTTCTGGCCAAAGCATTAGCTTTAAAGGGCTCTGACAGTGATATGTCCTGAACATTTTGAAGACAAAAAACATTGCCCAAATACTCTTACATGGGAACCAGGTAATTTGTCTTTTCTGCTTGAAGATCAAATTATGTATTTTATTTTTTTTTAATATAAAAGGGTGGACATTAGTGGTAGGGAAGGGATGTGGTAAAATGCCCCTCTTCTCTGTTTCATGTGGCGTAAACGCAAAACCTTATGGATTACATGAGTATAAGTGTCTTTCTGGGTTACTGGTTCAGCCACAGTGGGGAAAGCCTTTCCATGTGACTCCCTTTGGGAAGAGGGTGTAAACAGGATCCAAAGAAGGAAAGGGCCAAGACGTGTGGAGCTTTGGCTGTTTCCTGTCCATAGTGGAGACCAAAAGGAGTTCAGCAGACACGAAGTCTGTCTTAAATTACTTGCAATTAAGAGTGTGATTTCAAGATCACCATTCTTCCTTATGATCCCTTTGTGTTGCCGAGAAGATATGTAAGTTAGTCTGAAAAGAGAAACAATGATGGAAAAAAGAAAAAAAACAACATTATTTCAGTTAGCTCTTTAGTCTTGATTTTGTTGGTGTATGGATGTGCATAGCTTGTGATAACTTGGTAGTGAGTTTGAGTTTGGTTTCTTGTAGATACGTTTCTAGGGTTGTTGGTTTTGGCAGTGGAGAAGAGACAAGGCTTTTATTGCTTTGTGCTTTGAGCACAGAAACCAGGAGAGAAATTATTCAAGATGTAGCTGTTCTTTGAATTTGATGATGTTTTTAACACTAGAGAATGAAAGCTGAACAAAAAGATAAAATGCCAGCCTAATGCCACCACTCGATGACGAGTGAAGAACTGTTTGCTCTGTGATTATGAAAGCTTTTGCTGTGCCTGGCCTGGTTTCTCATTATTTGTAAGAAAGATACTGTGGACAGAGCTGGTCAGGAATCTTCAATAAAATAACTTGAAACAAAATTCTCAAAAGTTACACTTCCCATGTAAATGTTATCTGTTATGATGAAAATACTAGGAGGGATTCATAGCTCCAGTGTGGTATTTCTAGTTGAGGGTTGGCTTTAAGGTAGGAGGAAGAGAGATGAGGACCACAAATTAGCCGGTAACTCAGGGTGAACAGATTTTTAAATTGATATCCCAAGTGATTAAGCCTCTATTATTTTGAGCCTTTGTGTATCTTTGTCATGAAGGGATGTCATAGCTGACATAGATCTGGCTCCTGTTCTCAGATGCTTCCACCTCTCTTTTCCCTATGAGGCATAGAGCTGTTACAGAATAGATTGTCTGTCCACGGCAATCCAAAGGAATCATTCCCTATATGATATGCTGAATTCACCTGTTCAGTAGCAAGGGAGCTTTAAAGCTGGTGGTGTTGGTTGAACTCCACTTACTTTCCATATGGTATGATTGACGTCAGATGGTCCAGGACAAAATGTCCCCTTTTCAAAAGCTGTAGCACCAGATTCATTTTGAGGTTACTCATAACACTGTATATCATTCTAATAATTCTAAAAGTGTCTGCACTAGTGGAACTTGATTCCTATACTATAATAACATGCTTCTTAATTTGGTGGGTTCTGAAGCAGAAATCATGCCAAGGCACTGTAGGTGGTCTTGGCTGAAGATCTCATTTAGTGCTGGATCAGTGCCTAGACTGATGTTGACTTTCCTGCCCCACCTTCAATGATGGATTTTGACTCTGAAGTGTTTTATGGAAGGCAAAAGCTTTAACTTATGTTTCTTTTTTTCTTTTCCAGGAAATTCGTATTTAGGATAAACACCAAACTGTTTCCCAGTGGTGCATTGCAAAATATTGACTGTGCAACTTCATTTCTAGTTATTCTAAATTGCACTTAGTAATCCATGGATAAGTTTATCTTTCTGCTCAATTGCTTCCCCCAAAATCCGATGTTTTTTTCCCAAGACAATTGAGTCTAATGAGAATTTGATGTCTTTAAAAGTTATTTTCAAGTTCCATTGGCAGTCCACAGTTTTGAGTCAGAAATTCACCCATGAAATTTGGAGGCTGTGTTACAGTGATCATAATGAAACTTTCAGGACATTAATATCTGTGAAAGCTTTGGATTTCATTTGTTAATTTCTGAGGAACTTCACTGATAAAATTATAATGAAATCTCTTACTTGCAAGTTCCTTAGGAGTACTAGGATGTAATGAATCAAAACAAAAGTAACTGCTTCTTGGAGTCTCAGCAGGATGTGGAGAAGGGTCTGTCATCTCGAGGTGGAACCTTCTTGTACCCATACCATTATATTGATACTCTGATGTTTCTACAATGGAAATGGAGTAATCTTTTGATTAAGACAGGTTATTTCAGACAGCTAGGTTATGCCTCCTGTGATCTTCAGGAAGATGGTATCTCAGTGCCTCATTCGCTGAGATGGAGGTCAGGGGACTCCTCTCCCTTACCTGTGCTATTGGGTCTAAAGCGCTATAGGATAGGGACAATCTCCTATAGTCCATCTGTGTGGTAGATAGAACAGTGATAGTCCTAGCTGCTGCCATAATAGGAATTTGCCATAATATAAAAATCATAAACATTTAACCTGTTTCCTGGTTTATTAGTAAAAATTAGTCCTCAATTATATTGGGGATTTGTCTCTAGTTCTCTTATTCCAATACTTGCTTTGAAAGGGAGGTCCATCTTTATTAACCCCACAGCAATAACATTTCTGTATATAACAGACTGCATTGATTCTCTTACTGTATAGATTTTATGGAAGATCGATACGGTATATTAGAGCTATTTGATAAAAGCTTCTTTTATGCTAGAGGTAAACTGGTGGGGAAGAATTCTTTTTTATTCAATGTGCAACCAGTTTTTCTATACATAGTGGTGACTCTTCTGTTGCAAGAAATACATGTACTTCTGTAATCTAAAAATCTTTCCTGTGTTTCTCTGGATACTTAACGTAGCGTGCTATTACATAGCTTGTGGCTGTGGGGCTTGCTGAAATCTTATTCTTGGGAAAGCCACCTAGAATTCTTATGTGTACTACAGCAAATTTTTAGATACTATTAGTGATTGTTTCATGAAACAGCTGGTTAACAAGACCTTTGATTTGGTACTCTGTAATGTGCAGAACCCAGTTCAGAGTCTGAATTAAAGCCAGACTTTATAAGAGTCATCAGAGTGTTAGATTCAGCAGAGGGTCAGCTACTGTAGAGACAGTAACAATTAAAACTCAAAAGTCCTCTGCAGTTGTGCTTAATTTTAAAAAGAACTGTGTTAAAATGAAAAAAAATTGTCTCAGAATGAAGCTAAAAGCTGCAAAATAAATATTTAACTGGTGGCGTCCTTAAAGAGTTCTGTCCAAACACAGCTGAAAGCATCATAAGCCCTGGCAGATGTAAAGTGAAAATAGAAGGCCTGAAAAAAAAAAAAAAGGTCAAGCTAGCTGAAGGAATCAAAGCTTTTACTAAATCCTTCTTAAATACATCAAGAACAAAAACCCTGCAGAGGGTCTCTGCAGCCAGTTGATTAAGTTATCAGTATAAAAGAAGCACTCAGAAAGGGCATGGCTACTGCAGAGAAGCTAAACGAAATGGTGTTTACCACTAATTGGGAAGATTCCCAAACTGAAATTCCTTTGCTAGGGGGGTGTGGCGTGGGAGAAGAGAGAGGGGTTGACCTAAAAAATTGCTTGCTTGCTAAGGGTAATATCCAATCTCATGCTTTAAACTCCCTGGGTACCTGAAGCGTGGAGAGTGGCAAATGTTATGCTGGTGTTTAAAACAAGAATGCCCAGAGGACTGTAAGCTTGACATCCGTACCATTCAAATTTATAGGCATTGTAAGAAAGAATAAAAGTCACAGAGTAAGTAGAATCAACTTGGGAAGAGTCAGTAGGGTTTCTTTAAAGATAAGTTCTGCTTTACAAATCTCTTGGGAGTTTTTTTGATGGGGGTGGGAAAGTGGCTAAGATTTAGATTCCCAAAAGGCTTTTGGTAAAGTTTGACATCAAAGGCTTTTGAGCAGCTATTGGATAGGGATGCAGTGCTTTGTATATTAAGTAATGGATTAAAAGATAGGAGGAGGGGTAAATGATTGATTTTTTCTGTTTTTGTTGTGTGGGAGGGAAGTTATCAGCAGAGTTTTTCAGGATTTGGTCTTGGGATCTGTGCTGTTCAGTATAGTAGTAACAGGGATGGTAAAGGCAGTGAGCAGTCAAATGGGAAAGTTTGCTGGTGTTACTGTTCTTCAAGGCGGTAAAGAGGGGAGAAGAGAGTGAAAGATTGCAGGAGGCCTGTACAGAACCGATTAAGTGCGCAACAGGGCAGCAGAGGTGGTTGGAGGCTGCGTAAGTGAAACAAGAGGACACTTCAGCCTGGAAAAGAGGAATGAGAACATATGAAAGAATCATGCAGATGGCGGGAGACACGTGGCTCTTCTCATCAGAGATAACAGAGGATCTCTCTGACAGAGATGTAAGAGCATGTTGTAGGTGAAGGTATTTCCAAAGAGAAAGTAGAGGAGCACTTCAGAGAGAAATCCTTTGGCAGTTACTAAATAGACCGACTGTGACAAGCTCAGGAAAATACCTGAAACAAAAAAATAATTGTAAGAGTATTTGAAGGAAAGTATTAAATATGATTGCAGTGTTCTTACCATTCCCTTTTTTCACTGTTGGAGGTAGAATACTGGGCTATATTCACTCGTTGTGTATACTGGTGTGGCCATTGGTCGATTATCCAGTTTCTTGGACTGGTGAATTTGGTATCTGGGATCTATTTTCTTTTATATATAAATAAGTTTATAGTGAGTTAATATAAGTTTTTTAATATAGCTGTAGATAAGAAAAAGAGATTTTTTTTTGTGACTAAATCTCCTGTTTGTTTTTCTTTCTTTCTTTCAGTATCATTTTATGGTGATAGCTTTGTAGAGTTGAACACGACAGAAGCATCCTCTCAGACATCCTTACAGTTGCGGTTTCGAACAAGCAAGCCGCATGGACTGCTTTTTCTTGCAGCTGGGAAGAAGGATTATTGTTTAATGGAGCTACGCTCAGGAAATTTACAGGTACGGATTATAACTATAGCTAAAAAGATATGCGTAGCTTGTATTGTTCAGTGTTTTTCTTCAAGTTGTTGTCTATAACAATTCTCAAAGTTCATGCTTAAAAAATGGAAAAATCACATAATGTAATTTATAATTTCAAAATATGGTATTTATTTCTTACAATGATAGTTATTAAAGTTGGCCTCTAAAAGCCTTTGAGATCTCTAGAGCTTAAAATCAAGATCATTCAAAGCATGGGGTTCAGTAAAGGCAAAATTTGAGATCTGATGATGTTAGCATCATAGAAAATGTTTGGATCCAAATAGTTTTTCTGCAAGGTAAGTTCTTGAAAGATCATTGTTACTTGGGTTTTTAGGAGTTGTTGGTCCTAGCAGAACTGCAGAGGAGTCCATTCCCTCTACTGCAGTTATTCAAGTCATATTTGTGATGGCAAGTAAACCAACACAAAATTTTAGCGGGATTTTATTTTTTCAATTATATTTTGTAAATTATGTACTTAATACAAAAGTGTATTAAAATTAATCTATTAATGATATATTAATATATGATTGTGAAAAATACCACTTTGGATTTTGATAGTTAAAATTCTGTCTCTTGCAGTTGAGAATTAACTTTGGCGTGGGGGAGCGAGTACTGCATTCTCAGCAAAGATCTCAGCTGAATGATTTAGCTTGGCACCTGGTTGAACTGCATCATGAACATGATAATGTCACATTGGTAATTGATAAACATGATAGAACTGGTGCAAAAATGCCTGGAATTCTCCATGAATTAAATATTGATTATGGATTCTACGTAGGTGGTACTAGTAAACTTGACGTTCCCTACCTTGTTGGAGCACTGCCCAATTTCCGAGGATGTATTGATGATGTGTCATTCAATCAGCTAGACATTCTGATGCCTCTGAGACCTTCTCCTGGCTTTAAAAATATCTATGAAGTTTCAGTGGGATGCAGTGATGAATTCTTTGCAGGTGAAGATGAACCCATTAGTTTCTTCAGTTCCAGATCCTATGTTTCTTTCCCATCATGGAATGTTGATGATGAGGGAATCTTGAAATATACATTACAATCCTCAGCTGCACGTGGCTTGCTGCTTTACCATCCTGGGCAAGCAGGAGATTTCATTGCAATGGAAATAGAAGATGGATTAATTAAAGCCTATGTTGGAAAACATAAAAATAGAACCCAGCTTTCCTCTCGTAGGTCTGTCAATGACAGTCATTGGCACTACATCGAACTGAAGTTTACTGCAGAATATTTGCAGCTGACATTGGATGAAGAAACTGTGAAAAAAACATTGCCTCCCCAGAGCAAGCTGCCGCTCCTGAAGGGGTCCCTGTTTGTAGGTGGTGTAGATGATAGCACACGATCAGAAGTGATTAAGTTAGAGCTAACTTCAGTGTCTGGGAAGTATGCCAGAGGAGGGTCTTTCAAAGGTTGCTTGAGAGATCTGAAAGTGAATTCAGAAAAGAAATCACTGAAGAATGTTCTGGTAACAAAGGACATTTCAGCTGGATGTGAAACACAGAGTGCTTTTAATACAAATCTTTCTTTAGAGATGGCTGTAAAGCACCCTACTGTGAAAGCAGCCCCAACATTTGCCATTTCTCCCAAAAGCTCTGTCTCTCTGGGCAAGGAAGACAAAAGCCACCTTTTAGCTCTAAGTAACTTGATTGTGCTAGAGGGCGGGCAAGCTTCACTCAAATCTAAACATATTAAAGTCAACTTGGACTTTGAGAAATTAGGGATTCATCAGTCACAAATTCTTTTTGAAATAAAGGAACCACCCTCTCATGGAGAGTTGAAACTAGATGTCAAACCGGCGCAGGAGGTAAATACATTTTCTATGCAGGACGTGTGGCAAGGGAAAATTCTTTATGTCCATGATGGCTCTGAGGACACTTATGATTATTTTAATTTCTCCATTTCTACCGGCAGTGAGAAGATTGTGTCTCCATATTTGCAGGGAAATGAGCAGCATGTGTTTAGCATTACTGTCACTCCAGTAAATGATGCGCCTGAGATCACACTTCCTGAGGGAAACTTGCTTCTTCTCTTAGAGAACTCAAAGAAACGTTTGACTAGTGATCTGATAAAAGTCCTAGATAAGGATACAGATCCTGTGGATCTCAGTCTTTCAGTGCTTGGAAATCTGAATGCAGATGCAGGATTTTTGGAAAATTCAGAGCATCCTGGAAAAGCTATTACTACTTTTTCTAATGAGGACTTAAGAAAAGGCAATGTTTTCTTTGTCCACACAGGCGTCAAAAACTCAAGGATTGTTCTGAGGGCAAGTGATGGTGAGAAAGTGAGCAACACTGTTGTATTACGTGTCATGGCAGTTCATTTGGATTACAGAGTTGTCAACTGCTCAGGAATAAAACTAATGCAAGGTGTTACAGCTCTCATCACACCTAGGCATCTGGCGGTTGAAACAAATGCCAACCTCCAGGAGCTGGAGATACGATACGAGATCACAGAACCACCCCAGTTTGGAGAAGTCCAAAGGCAGCATTCAAGGGGGGAATGGAAGCGAGTCAACTCTTTTTCTCAACGCTCTGTTCAGCGCAGCCGTGTGAGATACTGTAGCACTTTTAAAGAAATTCAGCAAGAAAATGTTACTGACCAATTTAAATTCAAAGTTAGCATAGGAAACAAAATCAGTGAAGAATACATGTTTCCAATCAAGGTGAAATGGTTAAGGTACAGTTTATTGAAACATGCTCCTCTTGAAATTGAAAAATCGAAAAAGAAGTACTTGAATTCAGATAATCTTTTTGCTGTAATTGTGGATCTAGAAATACCTGAAGATGAGCTTCATTTTAAATTGCTGTCCCTACCAAAGAGTGGACAAATACTGCTTAATGACCAGCCTTTGAAAAAAGATTCTGTCTTTAGCCAGAAGGACGTTAATGATAAAAAAGTGGCATATGAATTAATCAGCAGATACCATGAAGACAACTGTGATTCATTTAGATTCCTCATTTCTACAAAGTACCTGGAATCAAATTTATACGACTTTGAAGTCTACATCAAATCAGATTTCAGAAACATTATTTTGACTAACAATGGCCTAACTGTTACTGAAGGTGAAGGAGAGTTAATAACAAGCACAAAATTGTTTGTGCAAACACAGGATAATACAACTTTCCAATATAAAGTTATACAGTTTCCTAAGCATGGGAAATTAAAACTCATTAATTTTTCAGGCTCATTTGAGAGTAATGACAATCTCACCACTTTCACCAACAAAGATATAACTGATAAGCGCCTTATGTATGTGCATGATGATTCTGAGACAGCATTTGATGAATTTCTTGTCAGAGCTTCCAGCGGAGAGTCAGGGAAGGGGGCAAACTTTGATCCAGAAGTAGAGCCTTTGTCAGTAGAAATTAGATTCAACATTTCTGTCCAACTGAAGAATGATGAGAAACCAGTACGTGTAATTGATAAGATATTTAATGTAGTGAGAAATGGGCAGCGATTATTAACTTTGGCAGATCTTTGCTATCATGATCCTGATTCTGATTTTGATGATGGACAGTTGCTATATACTAGACGTGGCATTTCCAATGGGGACTTGGTGCTAAGAAATGATACTTTGCACAGACTCTACCAGTTCAAACAAGCGGACCTGGAGCAAAAGCAAGTCCTGTTTATACACCGTGGTGCAGATTTTGGGCGTTTTGTGCTCTTTGTGACAGATGGCAAGCACTATACCTCTTTGCTTCTAGAAGTTAGTGCCACTGATCCTTATATTAGGTTGGCAAATAACACAGGTTTGTTGGTTCAAAAAGGAAAAGAGGAAACGGTTACAACAACTAACCTAAGTGCTATTACAAACCAAGACATCAGAAATGATCATGAGATTACATATGAGATATTCTCTTTCCCAAAATATGGAAGAATATATGTAAATAATCTATTGATGGATTCCTTTACTCAACTTGATCTGATAAAGGGGTATGTGATCTACAGGCATGATGACAGCAATAACCTTATTGACACATTTAACGTTACGGTCCATGCTAGAGATGTCCATCTGGATGCTGGAGTGCATGTTCGCATATATTTGGAAAGTCATCAGTGGCCACCAAGGGTTGTGAACAAAAACAGTCTCTTAGTTGAAGAAGGAAAACCAGTTAAAATCAGTAAAGGAAAACTGCAAGTAAGTTAATGTTGTCCATTTCTCCAACCTTGTAGCAAATTTTCTTCACTGCTTTCCCAGCCATTGCAATGTCTTTAGTCTCTCTGTCATCTTTAACTCCTTTTGGTTTTCACTAACATGACTGTGTTCTGGATGCTTAATGATAGACTAACACTAGCAAGCTTCCATTTCTAGAAGGGAAATGGGTTATGTTAAAGAAAAAGACTGCCCATAATCTTTGACTCCATCACATATTGGTGGTTGAGAAAGTTAAAATTTGGAAATGATGCACTTTGGTATTTGTTACAGTTATGACAATTGTTTGTATTTAATGTTCATGTATCATTCTTAGCTGAACTGGGGAGAAACACCAAGGAGGAAAGGGTTTAGTTTCATTCTGTTTGGGGCTAGCTAACAGTGTCTGAGGATTGCATCCAAAATTTTAAAAAAATCAAGTCACAAACCTGAGGTCATTTTTTTTTGGTTGCTCCTTACCTCCCCATTGTGTGCAGCGTTTCAATAACCACCACGTGGGGGCTCTGGCAACACGTGGCTGTGCTGCCGAAATCCTTGTTTCAGGCAGGGTTCTGTAGTGCTTAGGCTATTAGTTAATTCTGCCGTGTGTTCCTTTTAAAAATTTACAAATTTGTGCCTACAAAAAACTCCCACGCAACATTATTTAACAATACTATGATTCTAAGACTACTTGAGGTATTACTGTAGTGTGTTAGGAATTTGCAGATATACCACGTAACCCAAACAAGGAATGCAAATTAATTAGGCAGACAATCCAAGGGTTAAAAGTGAAAAGTTCAGAAGAGAACTAAAAAATTTCTTCCATTTCTGTTTAAGTAATTTTGGGGTGTGTTTTTAAATTTAAGGTCGTTCATGAAAACAGTTCTCCGTCTGAGATTGTGTTCATCCTAAGACAGCTTCCAGTACATGGATACATTCGGAAGTTTTCCTCTGAAAAAAGTTACCTCGGTGCTGACCAAAGGCCAGTTTTAAGCTTCACACAGCAAGATATTGATGAGGGCAAAGTTCAGTATGTGCAGACAGTTTCTGACCAACTGGATGACTGTTTTTCTCTGGATGTGACCAACGGTGTCCGAACAGTGACTGGAATAGAGATCTCTGTAGACATCATCCCCAGAATGATTCCCTTGGAAGTACAGAACTTCACAGTAATTGAAGGGGGCTCGAAAGCCTTGGTGGAAGACTATCTAAAAATTTCTAGTAGGCACTTTGCAGGACTCAGCTGTGAATTTATTTTGATTGAGCAGCCAAAACATGGGTATGTTGAAAACTCTCAGGTTCCTGGCATAAAGTTAACCATGTTTACCAGAAAACAGGTAACGCATTTAGATCTACTCTGCTGAAGTCACAATTAATTCTTAGCATTGCTAAAAGCTAATTTTTGCCTGCAGTGGGAGGATTTTGTGGGAGGTGATGAGATGCTTGAGTTTGAGCTGTACCGAATGTCTTCCTGCAGTTACTAGCTGGTCATTTGGGGTGGGGAGGGAGGGTGCATGTTTGTGGTGGTGAACCACGTCACTTCCTTGTGTGCCACTGGTCACACAGACTAGGGTGCTATAATCACAGCAGACTGATGGGCCACTCATACTCAGGCAGAATTGTTGTTACTCTGGAAACCTAAGGCAGACAGCCTGTGGGTATATTTTGAAAAGACCAGAGGAAATAGTGTGTAGATTGAACAAGGAGGAAAGCAGAAAAAAAGTATTCTTTTAGGTCATGTCTTTGCTCACAGAGAGCCAGTATATGCATAATAGGCTAATTTTCAGTCTTTTCGCTCTAAGAATCAGAACTGTACCATAAGTTACCAATAGTATGTTCAGTTTATAGATTCCAGAAAACCTTGTGGCAAATACAGTGGGATTGGATTTTCCATTTTCTTTTCAGGGGGAAGGGGGAATGCCAAGCCTAGCAAGTTAAGATACTATGGGTAGAGGAATGGACAGATCAGCTGTAAAATTTGCTGTTGTGGACAGAACAAAGATAGAGGTACAGATCAGATACGAGCATAAATAAAGTCTTAGAAGTCAAAAAGTTGAGGCAATAAACACAGAGGGGCATGAGTAGACAGGAATATGTATTTTTTTTAATGTGGCATTCATTTTCTTTTAGCCTCTTTAATTTTTCAGGTTGTTATATTTTTCAGGTGGAACAAGAATTAATCTACTATGTTCATGATGATAGTGAGGAACTGATGGACAATTTTACTGTAATAGTAAATAACACAGAATTGTGGAAACAAAGCTTGCCCCAAACTGTATTTGTAACAGTTACTGCAGTAAATGATGAAGCTCCTGTTATAAAAGTTAACAGAATTCTTCAGGTAGGTTTGTCAACATTTTTAAATGTTAAATTATTTCTAACCTGATATATTTAGTGCACCTTCATTAACAGAGCGTCAGGTTTATGTGGTGGGATAGTCAAAATAATAAATGGCAGTCCTGGGATTTAAATAAATAAGTTTTAATGAAGGGAGACAGAACATGGTTCATGTGTATTTAGGGACATTCTAGTCATCATGAAGAGCATTTTCTGCTGTTGTAATGTGAAGTTTATCTAGAAGGCTGAGGGAGCTTTCTTTTAATCTTAAACATACCTTAAACAAGTCTGTTGACTGACATAGGTCTTGTGGGGTGGGATGGCTTGCACCTGGATCATTGTTGCATTTTAGTGTTGTTTGCTAGGGTGTCTTAAGGGCTGTTAATGAACAGCATAGGTTAGAAAAGTACCAAGAATAGTGATGATAAGGGTGCAAACATCTTACCCTTGTCTTTGCACAGCCTTCAGACCCTGTGCCTCTTGTCATTAAGTGTACTGCGGGTTCAGACCTGCTGAGTTGCATTCTGCTGCCTGCTCCTCTCCAAAGCCACAGTGGGACAGGACAAGAGAAGAGAGCAGCATTCTCACTGCCGCTACATTAGAGAATTGTCTGCATGCTGGGTATTCCTGATACAAACCAGGAATGTTCCCTTCTTTAAAAGTTCCTGGTAAGAATAATACAATGCAGTCTGTGAAAATCTAGGCTGTTAGAGGTCATCAAAATACTAGTGCAGCCACTGAAGCTATTATTGTGTGATCCTGTGAACTAAAAGAAGGACATGCTGCCTTGTTCCTAACTCTATCCCCTGCAATTCCTGAAGAAAATTTGAAAATTGTTGACTGATGCTACCTTTTGCTCATAATAAGCATAGGTGGCTTTTTAATCTTTTGCTCTTGAAAAAAGTCACTACTGTCACTTCAGTTCCAGTGCTTTTTCATATTTATTTATTTATTTATTTATTTATAGGATTGCTATTTGCTTGTGTTATAGTAGCCCTCAGTAGCCAGAACCAATTTATTGTGGACCCTGTGCCCATGTAAACCAAAAATCCCTCATGTGTAGAGGCTTCCACTCTGATGAGTAAAAACAAATCAGGTGACTCTGAAAAGAGGAATGAAATGGATGTGGGTCAGCTAATGAAACTGTGGTGACAGTGAACCAGATGAGAGGCATCAAGACACAGGAGGTATTTAGGAATAGGTTTGAAAGAAGCTAAGCAGGATATTTTGAGGCTGCATCATCCCCAGTGCTGTATGATGCAGTTTGCAAATTGGTGGCATCTAAAACATGCGTTTAACTTCACATATTTAGTTGTGCATTGCAGAAGGAGAATGGATTACTGTAAAGATTATTATAACCTTGTGTTGTGTATTTAGCCTTTTCACATGAGAAAAGACCTAATTTTTAAGCAGCAATAGTGGTAGTATTTAGCAGTTTTGAGGTGACAGCAGGTAATCTTTGGTAATCTGCAGATGCTTGCAACATGAGACACCCTGCCCTGTGCAGAGACTGCTGGCAGAAGGGCAGACGCGCTTCACAAGCATTTGGGTGGTAGAGAGTAAAATCTTCCCAGGTTAAAGTAATTACAGTGGTACTCTACAAACATCAGCACAGCATGCAGTAATGTTTGTCTAGTTACGGACGAGAGGGATATATGTCCAGTCAGAAATTTTTCTGTGTCTCCCTTCTGGTGCATTGCTGGGCATTGAGTTGCAGTCTATTAACAGAACCGAGGCCATGCAGCCGCAGTGCAGCATATGGATTTTTCTAAAAATATCTGTGAGTCTAGACTTTGCAAGAACAATAACACAGCTTAACCTAGCCAAAGTTGGTCCTCTCTGCTGGGGAGACAGTTTGTGTACCCAGAACCAGAATGCTGCCTTTGTGCCTGTGGTTTTGCTGGTTGTGCATAAGCTGAGAAATAACCTTTATTTTTGTTGTAAGTGGGTACTAATATACACATATATGTTGGATTCATGTGCAGACTAAAACAAAGCTGGCAGTTGAGTTATACACTGGGGGGAATACACCGAGATGATCCTTCTTCAAAGTAAACTTGCACATCCCAAGTAGGTGGGAGAAAATGGATTTTTCTTAGTCCTGCTAAATATTGAGATGAGCGGGCATTCC
>NW_009646851.1:3014290-3037813 GCF_000708025.1 Charadrius vociferus | reverse complement strand
CATTCCTGTGTAGGGTGATACTTGCTGGTCCCATGTTCTACCCAAGCAGTCTGTGCTCCTCAAGGACGTTGCTAGTGGTGAACATGGACTAATAAACTGTGTGTTGCCTTTAAAAAGGCAGTTGCTCTCTTGTATCTTTTGAAAGGTTGGAAATGTACAAAATGTACAAAAATATAAAATGAGGGACCAGTAGTGTGAAAGCTGAGGTCCAGTAGGACTGTTTGTGTTGACTGAAGTTTAGCACCTCAGAAATTTTGCAGATCTCAATATGGAGAGTGAGAAAGAACTGCTGAATAATTGAAAAACAAGTTAGCATACCGCATCTGATGTTGAGAAATAGCTCCTGTGAAGAGCTGCGTTACATGGCCAGTGATGTTGGTGTGGATATATGAAAGTTAATTTTGGCCTTTGTCATGGGGCTTCTGGCTAAATGCAAGAAACTGTTGAGCATGTGCGCACATGTTGAATGAGTCCTTCAACTATAGCTCCTTCACTTCTGAGGCATCCATAACATCCCATCTTCAAACAACTTTGTCTGTTGTTATCAAGGTTATGGACACCATCAAGGTTATAAACACCATGGGGAGAGTTCCAGCAGCACAAACAACCAAACATTTTGGGAGTTGTTTATGATTTTTGTCTAGGAAATGAAAGTAAGTGAAGTTTTTAGGGGGTTGTTTTTTGGTTTTTTTTCAGCTGAGAATTTATGGTATGCTGAAGCATTTACGTTCACGTAACATATAAGATACAGAAGGTTGTACTGTCATGAGAGCTTCTCTAATGTATGCTAGTAATCCTTGCATTTAATTTAAAGCCTTTCCATTAGAACAATAAGTGCATGAAGGATATGTTTATTTAGAAACCATACAGCATTTTAGGTATAATTTCCTAAAATTTCCACAGGTTCAATGGTCATTTGTTTTTTTCTGGGGTGGGAATGGGGAAGGGAAATAGGATATTTTAAGGAAATCACTATCCTGGCATTGTTTGCTGTGTTTGTGTATGTGTTTAAGTATATCTTTATGGGGTGTTTAAGTATATCTTTATGGGGAGTGATGCTGTGAAATGACTGTATCATCCTCTTGCCACAAGAGGGCCGTATTTTTCTAGAATTAGATTTTTTGAAAGCCGAACACCGACTTTTTGTTTTTTTCTTTAAATCACTCACTCACCAGAGTATTAAAATGGCCGTGAATATAGAGTGTCTGGTAGGATATATAGCATGCAAGGAGATCCTGATAAGCTGAATGCTGTAAGTAGAGCAGAATGGATTATTTTCCAGCAGGCAGGGTTATGAACCTTTTTTTTGGACCATGCCTGTGGAATGTGTTAGGCACGTGCAAATTTAGTGTAGTGCTACCTTCTGGAAGTTCGGATACGATTTTCTTGGTGCTCTTCAAGGAGGACTTGACCCCAGATGTGGAAAATAAGCCACTTAGACAGTATTTGTAGTATTCTTAGTGTCCGCTTCCCTACAGCCCTTTTCAGCTCTTGGATCTCCTTTCATTCCTCAAGGATCGCATTGCAGGTCATGGAGCACCTGAGCAGATACAATACTTCAAAAAGCACAGTGTGTTAGTGTGCTGGAATAATAGAAATAAACACTGGCTTTATAGCAAAAACCCCTCATTTTTTTCCTTTAAGAGAAAAAAATTTGAAACTTTTGGACATTTAATGAATCATTTATAATAATACATTTGCATAGTCCTTTCTTATGTTTTTGCATATTCTATATGTGAACATTTGGTTTCTGTGTAGAATAATCTGAATCAAGTGCTACTGAGAAGAGGTAAAGGGTCTCAGTACAAAAGCACACTGATGTGCTTCTTTGATGCCACTCAGTAAGTCACCCTTCACTATTAGTCATCATGCTGTGTTTTCACTGGTGGCATCTTTTATCAAACTTTGATAGTAGTAATTGCATTACAGAGAAATACATATTTCAACGGAGAAAATAGCTATTTCCTGGTTGCAAGATATTTTCTATTATAAAATGTAACACAACTTCTTTTTCAAACTTTTTTATAATTAGAAAACACATATAATTTCATTTTAATATTCCTTTTTCCATTGCACGTATTTTGTGAGACAATGTAGTCTGAAATCATTCCTCTATTGAAATGTCATGGCAGAAATCCCAGTGGCTTTAAAGGGTTTTCTTCCATGGCTTTTATTAAAAAGTAAAATTAATACTTAGGGAAAAAATTGTGATTGCTGATTTTCGTTTTGGCAGAGGTAAAATGCCCTTTGTCAAGGATCACGTTTCCTCTTCAACCATTTGGTGTGGTGTTACTACCAGATACTTGTTAAGTGAACTAAGACCCTAGGAGGATAGAAAAGGACAATGCAGTATGCGTTTTGAAGCTTAAGCTGAGGTTGCTTTTTTTCAAGAGCTCAGGCTCCTAAGATAGTACACTGTATAAACTCCACATGGAAAGAATTCATATTGAATATTTAGAAAGTTAATTTCATGTGGAGATAAATATGTGCTGTTCTTTGTTAGTGCTTTTGCTAATTCCAAATAAATACTGCAGAGTTGAAGAGTAAAATGGGCTGTTGCTTATCGTTTCCAAACAAGAAATTATCCAGTGAGATATGAAGCTCAGATAGAAGTCCTTTCAGCTTGAAAGAAGGATTGTGCGGTTTGTGCATATCTTGAGCTAAAAAAACGAAAGCATTTAGATTTACTAGAATTAAGTAATGGGTTTTATACCATCTTTCCAAATTCTAGTTAGCTATTTTGTCTGGAAGCATGACCTTGCAAAGTGCTAAGCAGCTGCTGGAGATGTTGATTCCTTCGTCTCCCACTGGACTGAGCACCTTTGTGGGTTGTTTGGTGCACTAAAAAAGGGACTTTAGTGCATGTTGTTAGAAGGAAATAATGCAGCTACAAGAAGTGTTCCATTTGTATTAGAGATGATGATGTCCCTAGGCTGTTTTTCTTTTTTCTTTTCTGCTGGTGGAAGTAGAGCATATTGAATGCCTTGCCTGCTGTGAAGTACATGACAGCAATATTCCTGTGTATGTGTTGGAAAGGAGCTCCTTGACTCAGTTATCAAAATACAATTGTTGTGTTTGTAAGAGTTTGGATAGTGCCTGACAAATAGAGCACTCCTGCTGCATCTGTCTAAAACTCAAACTGATGTAGGGTGTGTTTGCTTGTATTATTTCGTGGTCTTGTTTTTTTAATACCACTTGTCAACATTAACTATTCCAGTGCATGATCAGAGATTTGGATGGACAGTAAGAAAACCTGTCATAGCTGCTAGTGTTGCATTGCACAAATCTTTATTCTTTTTTTTAGTTTGAAGGATTTTTTCCCCTCAATTTTATTTTGTATGCATTTTTTTATTATTAATATTTTTTTTTATTATTTTTACTTTTCTAGGTCTGGGTGGGTTCAGTCACAGAAATAAGTGTTGATGACCTCTGTGCAGAAGACAAGGACTCCTCACCATCAGAACTGATATATTCCATTACTCCACCTAGCAATGGACACTTGGCTCTGAAGTCATCTCCGAACAAGAGCATCCTTAGTTTCACCCAGGCTCATATAATTGACGGGCAGCTGGTATTTGTACACAATGGTATGTGGTTTCAAAAATACAACCTCTGTTACCAAAATAGTGCTCCTACTCAGTATATTCTTGTTGGTAATCCTTTGAAGATCTCCTTGTAATGTCACAAAAGTCTCAGAGCACTGATTATGTGATACAGGAAGGGGTCTGATGACTACTTAAATGTGTGGGCACCAAGAAACCTTGGTGTATTAGTGGTTCAGCTGGTGGCAGCCTTCTTTCTGAATGAAAGTTTGCGGTAGGGAAATATTGTCTTGCAGCTTTCAGAGATAACTAAATCTTTTTTTTTGACCATTATAATAGAGAATCTCCTGAAGCCTTTCTGTCTTGCTACGGTGCAGAGCTATTCATGGACCAACAGTCTCTCAGATACCTGCCACGGTGTAGCTGTGTTCCTGAGCAGCTTTGGGCAATGAAGTTATGGGTCATCTGGGTGATGTCAACCTCTGATTCAGACTGTGAAGGAATTAAGTTTTAACCATTGACCCTTTTCTGCCAGTGGCCAGAGATTTGGTTGTGTGTGCTGCTGCTGCTAAAGGAAAAATGTGTGATCAATAAAAAAAGAAGTCAGGGCAGCTTCATTCATCCTTGAAGGGCAGTGCTGGGAAGCGGTAGGAGCGAAGATCCCAGCCGGGGTTCCAGTCAGAGGAAGAGGTGCGATACAGTGCGATACAGTGCGATAGCTAATTTTCTCTTGCTCCTGCTCTGTTACCATGTTACCTCAGCTGAAATAAGAAAGGAGGTGCTACAGAAGGAATAACCCAATTTTGGGGAAGGAGATGGAAGAGGTGCAGCACTCTCTTGCCAGCCCTAAGGCAGGCTGGAATTGTTTCCAGTGTTCCTTTTGATGCAGCACTTAATCCAGATCTGTGCTGTGTCTTTGTGAGGCATGGCGCAGGTTAAAGTGCTCTGACTTCGATGCACTGTCTTGCAGAGTGTGTATGTGTTGATGAAATTGCTTTACAAGCAGCTGCTGGTGAGCTGTAAGTATCCTGCTCAAATAATTTGGCCAAGAAATGAAAGGTCAAGAGCATGGCAAAAGTGAGCCGAGCTGTTTAAATTGTTCCGAGGGAGACTTTGACATGTAAAAACCCCTATGGTGGTAGGACGGTGGTACTCTCAGTGTGAGGAAATGAATCCGCTCTGTGTTCCAGAAAGGGCAAATGCACATCTGTAGCCTTAGGAAGTGAATCTTGATTAATAAAAGTAAAAAGAATGGCAAATTTCATTTTCCAGTGAGTGGGAGTGTGGGTTGTACAGTAAATTTGAAATGTAAAATTGCCCAGGTCATATGTCAGCTCTTGCAGCTGCTCTGGCTCTCCCATCTGCACAGCCACGTGGCCTCCAGTGTTTCAGAAAGTACTTCAGTCATTTTGCTTCTTTTCTCAGTCTGTGATTTTCTTTCCTCCTTCATCTTGGACTGTTGCTAGAAGTGTACTTGTTAATCTCATCTTCTTGCTCCCATCCTGGTCCTGGGGCCTTTCCTTATCTGGTTGCTGTTATCTGGTTTTTTACCCCTTTTTTCTCTGTCCCTTGTCTTCAGTCTTCTAGTGTGTGCTAGCTTCTTTGGCTCCTCCTGGGAAGTAGATCCACTTCATGTTCTCCACAGTCTGGCGTCTGCTCTTCTACTCACTCTAACCCTTTCCAAGGGGAAGAGCAGCATCTTCTTGGCTGAGGCAGGCTTTCCATCCCCTGGCTGCTCCTCATGGCACCACAGATCTTTTACATTTGTACATGGCAGTGACTCTCCATCCTCAGGGTCTTTTGTAATGCCAAAGAAAGTACTACTGCACTTTGCTTTTATGCCTCTAATATTAGACATCATAAAATTTTCCCTTCATCTTTGCTCAGTCTTCTGTGTTCCGTTATGCTGCTTGTTCTGTGCTGTGAGTTGCAAATCTCCCTCTTTGTTTTCCCCTTAAATTTTGTATTTGTTTCCTCTGTAATCCCCGATTGTTCTGTCACCAGCATAAATGCAGAACCAGAACATACCTTTCCTTTTCTGTACTCCTCTCTCAGTGGGAGAATTCTTTCCCTTTTCCACCCTTGCTTCCCTCCAGGGTTCTCCCATCCCGCTTTCACCCTATGGGGTCTGCCCTTAAACCCCGCCAGTATTTTCCTTAGGGCAGTACTGAATTGAACTCTTGTTGGTTCTGAAGTCTCTATGTCTTTCCAGTGCAGTTTTTACAATCCTCTTTCTGGTGTCCTTTTTATCACCTCTGATCAGATATGCTTTTAAAAATTAATTGTAATAATACATGCTCCACCCAAGCAGCACTTCAGGATTTAGTTCTGTTCCTGACTCTGCCGATGACAAAATGTCTGTGTCAATTGGGCAGTTGACCTGCACTAGGCGAAAAAGCAAGTGAAGCTAGTCAAGCCTTTTTTTGGCAACCTGAAGCAAATAGTAGACTCCTCAATGCCTTTTTTTAAATGCACAATTACTTGTGCATTTCTATCAAAAGAAAACATTAGAGAATAAAAGCTTTTAAAATAAAAACAATATGACCTGATCTTGCAGAGCTTCTTCGGTGCCTGGCTGGATATAAGAGCCTTGCCTAGGCTCAGAATCCACAGATCCCAGAACCCACATTTAATTTTTCTGATATGTTAATTTATAGTGAGGCAAGGAGTGCTGATCTTTAAGTGAAGGTACATGGCACCCTCTCACTTTCAGGATATATATTCCCATAGCAAGATCTCACTGCTAAATTTGGCAAAGCAAGTAGAAGAGCAGTGGTAACTGTTTGCAACAGTTAATGTTTCAATTTTTCATTCTCTCTTTCTGCTAAATTAAACCATTTGGGGAGCCTCTACTTAAAGCAAGATACAGGAAGCTCTGTACACCTGAATCAGTCAGTTCTGAGAGATGTATTTTTACAGGAATCCACTCAGACTCCTGGAGGTATTTTGCTATTACTTGTGCCAAAGTACATACAAGTCCTAAATTGAAGAAAAAAATGTGCATTTATTATGAGTGAACATAACCTCTGAAATAGTTTAAGCTGTGACAACATATGCTCTTCAGCAAAGCTGAAGTGGTGCAAAGAGGCAAAGGAAACAACCTGAGAGTTGATTTAGTCCTTTAAATAAAAATCAAAATGAAAGAACATTCTAGATGTTTTTCTCCCCAAATTCCTTCTTTGTGAAAACGTCACTGCTTATGTACTTTGGTCCCTCCTAAGATATAAAAGGAGTAGGAAATTTGGGAGTCTCCCCTAAGTTTAACTCTCCCCCACATTCCCAAGTAGAAAATTTGTCTCCCAAAGTTTAACTTGGTTTCAGCTCCACTGGGGTCAGTGAAGAAAGAAAGGAAGGGCCACTGTGCTAATTTATATTTAAGGGATTTCTGACCTTCAGTGTAAGCAACAGCCAGTAGTTCTTCATTGAGAAAGTGTTCTCTGTATTATTAATTTATTTAATTCTAATTAAAAGACTAAGGTACTGATGAAAAGTTGCTTCAGGATGACTTTGGATGTATTTCACTGTAGCCAAAACCAAAAGGTGTCTAGTGTATATATGTTTTAGATGACAAATAGAGTAATATGAGAATAAATACACATTTCTGTTTTCTACAGGAGCAATGTCTGGAGGTTTCAACTTCCAGGTAACAGATGGTTTGAACTTTGCACCTCGACAGATTTTTAGCATCACAGCTCGGATGCTAGTCATTAGCCTTGAAGTGAACAAAGGACTCGGAGTCTTTCCAGGTCTGTTTTTAAAGATTATCATGATTTCATCCACCTGAAAAAATTGTATAATATACAGTTATTTCTCAGATAGCTAGCAGCTAAACTATAGAAAACTGTACCTAGGAAGTCTATCTGTCTGATTTTTAAAAGAACAGTTATATTTTCTCAAACAAAATATTGCTTTATTGTTTTATAGTCTTTAACTTTTTGTTACGCACATGTGCTTGGAGTCATGGAAATTGGCAGTGAAGTATATAAGCACAGGGTGACAATAACACTGCCTAAACTCTGAACATTCTCCATTCAGATTTGTTTAAAAGCCCTATATTATATTCATATTTTTAGAGGTGTCTTAGCTGGTTGTGATTTTGCCTGGTAAAAGCAGAGTGAAGCTTGTGTCTGTGGGATTCTGAATAGCACATGAAAGCTGGCCAGATTGCTAGTTCGCTTTCTTACTGTTTGAGCTGAGTTACAGAGAGCAACAGAGACTGATGAGTCAGAAGGACTGAAAACTTTGATTAGTATTTGTGCATTTGGAAATAGTTGTATCAGCAGCTGAGTATTTTTTTTAATGAAATCCTGCTCCTGCAGGAGTCAGTGTGTTAAGAGAGTCTCTCCAGAGCCATTTACTGCTTTGCATTGGTGAGAGTAATCCCTCGTTGAGTTAGTAATCTAACATTAATTGCAGGATTAAAGGAGAAATGAAGATTAGCCTTCTCTCAGCAATGTCTTGCATCACACTTTTGTTTGTGCTGCCTTCTTTTTGCTCTGAACATGATCTGTATAGCCAGAGAGAGATTGAGAATTGGTAAAGCTCTGTAGGTATTAATCTGTAGCTTTATTTATTAATGTGCTACAGAAGAGGAGCACTTTAGTTTCTTAAACTTCCGGAACATAAGCTGCATAAACAAAGGCTTGCAACAAAAGCCACTTAAACAGAGGCAAAAAAAAATGAGATTGTAGCAGCATGATCTTGTAATTCAGTCGATATAAATGGGATTCACATAAATCCACTTACAAAGCTTATTAATCTACGATTTTGGTGTATAAGGTTGCCTCAGGCACAGGGATTTACAGGAACTCTATCTTAAGCCAAAGATAATTGTAAGAAAAGTATGCCTGATACTTCCATAGAAGGCAAAGTCTCTAGACTGTCTATCAGTTCTCCAGTTAGCAAAATACAGTATTTTCAGCACTGCAAGCTGTATTCATCTAAGCCTACATTTTTTTCCTGAATTCTTGTTTACTTTGGCTTAGCAAAATTCCATTTTGGTGTTAAAAAATATTACTAGCTTTTACACCTGTTCTATTTATGATACGTTTTAAAGACGTTCTGGAGCTGTATGAATTTCAGCTGTACTTGCTCATCATGAAGTCACTATTACAACAATGATCATGCCAAATGGTTAATACACATATAAACAACAGCCAGTGTCCTGTTTTCCAGCACTGCCGGAAAACTTAATTTTGAGACAATTTGAAGAATCTTCTCTCTAGGGAAGTAAAAATTGAATATATCGTGAAGAATTTACCATGTTTCATGACTAGGTATAAACTATTTTTTCAAGCATATTTTTCTGCAATTTTGTAAGAGCATGTACTGCTGTATTCCCTTGTGTTGGATATACCAGATTTGTTTATACTATTTATGGATTTTTTCTGTTCAACAGAAGCTTCTTTTATTCAGCATGCTCAGTAAATTGACTCCTACATATATGAGTTTTTTCTTAGAAATGCTAGATATCTACAATGTGAGCATTTGCTCTCTTCAGGGAAGCAGTTGCTCAAAGAAGGAATGAGCTGAGTTGCTCTTTGAGGAGGAGAGGCAGCCTGACTTGTAGGTATTCGGAAGTAGAACTGTCTTAAGTAGTCAGTAGATGAGATGATTCATAACTGTTTAGCAGTGATAGGCAGAATGCTCATGCTGAATTACTTTCCATCTTAAAAGTAGGCAGTAAAAATGGACACCAAAATTATTAGGTACCAATAATGGTCTTATGCTGTGGCATTCTACTTAGTATGGATTAGTTTGGCCCTACTCTGCATCACCCATCCTTGTTGTGTGTCTTCCTCCCCTCTCTCTGTTCCTTTCCCCAGTGTCTGGGTGGGGTTGGTTTTGTGATCTCTCTGCTACGGTGTCTGATAACAAGCAGACAGTGCTCTCACTTCCCTTTCCTTCCCCCAGTCTGGCAAATAACCTTCCTCTCCCAGTGGAGGGGTCAGACCAGAGCAGAACTACTGTAAGTGCTGGAAAAAGTTCCGAAGTCTCAGGACAGAAGTGAGTGAAGGAGAAGATTATATTTGGGGGAGGATCCCATTTTACAGGAAAGCATGAGACAATTTATTGTCTGTGGCCCTAGACTGTATTTCAGCCTCTGCTGGGCAGTGGGTGAGATCAGGTCTATTAGGAACGAACAGGGGCTTTGTGGTATGCATCCTCTGTCCCTGTCTCCCTGCACTGTGATGGCGGTGGTGAGATAACCTGGTTTGGTTATGAAAAATTGGAGTGGTAACTTCCAGCACTACAGTGTGACCATATTTGAGAGTTACTCTGTCTTAACACTGTTAAGGCAATGAGACCTGCTTTGCCTAAGTAGGAGGTTATTGAGAAATAACTGTTTGCAGATACACGTCATCTGATCAACTGTTGCTCTCAGTTGTACTTTCCTGACCACATCTGCTGTACACACAACTCAAGGTTATGCTTCCCTTTCTGCAGTCACGCAAAAAAAGGGAAAAAAAGAGAGAGGAAGAAGAGGGAGGCTTCTTGTATTGGATATAGCGTGGGAGAATTTTTCTAGATCTGAGGGGCTGCTTTGCTTTTCAAAACAGTATGGAGACAGAGAAGCATGGGAAGGTAAAAAGGGGAAAACAGGCAGAGTCAGAGATCTCATTTCATGATATCAACTCTGTTTCAAAGTTTTGTCATTTGAACCAGGGCACAAATACATCTAAACAGGCAGAATCCTGATGTTACTAATGGCTTGCAAAGCATCTCCATTCTTCAGTTTGCTTACCATATTTTTTCTTTTGAATATTATAGCAGGAACATGTTATTTTGTGTTATTCCTGTATAAACATTACACTTTGTCGAAGATGGATTGATAATTCAGAGTTCAAGGAAGATACTGCTGGTATCTGAAATTGTGTATTGATACCTAGAAAAGCTTGTTGCTCAAGAAAAAAAGAAAATGTAAAAATGAGGGCAGAAATGGGGGCAGGGGGAATAGGATTATGGGAATCTATTGCTCCTCCAAAAGTATCATTAAACATGAGACTTAGTTTGCTGAGTGTGTACCATGAAACAGTGCATCAATAAGAAGCCAAATAAAACTTCTTTCTTCTTTTAGGAAATTACTAGGTTTGGTTTTGTCACAGCTATGTCAAAAATTGTCTTGGTTTGACTAAATGCCAGAAAGCTCTTTATATTCTTTATAATATTTAAGCAAAAAGGTACTGGTTAGTGTGATGGTATGTAGTAAAAGGATTTTGTTACTTCTTGGTGTCCATCCATCTTAATAATACTTTATTTCAGTTCAGGCCATTATTTCTGTTGTGTGGTGGTCTCCCTGATTTCTTTAATTCAATATTTATTTTTAATTTCATTTGATGAAAATCGTCCTTCATATCGATACGGTGTGGTACAAGCTTCAGAAATAATTGATTTGGTTTGTGTGTTCACTAGAAACTTTGCTGTGTTAAGGCTTCTCTCTGCCAAATCACCCTGCCTTCTGTGGGCAACTAGGATTACCAGACAACATTACCAATGGTGTCTTCAGCTGGAGTCTTAATTGGGTTCTAGACATGTAATAGAGGAATAGGGCTTCTTATACATGCTCTACTCCTTACTTTGGGTTGTTCTTGCAGAAGCTGGTGTTTAGCAATTATGTGCACTGAAGAGAACTGCACTTTTTTCATTTCTGTAAAGCAGAGGTACATCCTACTGATGGGCTTTTTGACTGAAAAAGCTGTGGAAGAGTTGTAACTAGAAATTAACTAGAAAAAGAGTAAACTTGCTCATCTTATAAAATGTTATTAAAATGCTAAGTAGAATATCTAGATGAGAGGGTGAGTTGTGCTTACAAAACTTACCCTTTGGGAAAAATTGCTGTTGCAAATCTATGTTACTTATAATTGACATTTTTTAGGTTCCAGGAAACCTATTTTACGACATGATCTGAAAGCTGTAACCAATGATGTGACCAATACAGGAAACAGAACTATAACTTTTATGATTGTAACTTCCCCAAAACTTGGAAGGCTGATCAGAGTAAGTTCTGATAATACCACTCAGGAAATCCTCAGTTTTACACAGTCTATGGTAAGCATTTACTTTTAATAACTAGCTCAGGGGTAGATTGTTACTTCAAAGGGCATCTCAGTTGCTTGTTCTTTGTCTGATCCAGTAACCAAGCATATGTGACCCATCAGTGCAATCACCAAGATTTGCTGTGTTATTAAATATCTGGCAGCTAGTAACGAACGCAAGGGGAGCCTTTGTTCCTCTCTGCTTGGGTACTAGCAGGAGCTTGGCAATTTCCACTGTTTTACTTGTAACAGTATTTTTCAAGAAGAGCTGTTCTGGTGCCATTAACCAGCAGTCCGAGGTTGGAAGCCTTTATTTTTTGGCAGAAGGAATAGACTTTTGCTCTATGAAAAGTCCAAGTATCAAATTCATTTCAGCTGTACACAGTGCTCACGGGTGTCCCCAAGAGGGCTTTTATTGACTTGATTGGCTCTGATATTAAGTGTTTAAAGAATCTTTACTGTGAAACAGGGTCTCATACTTGAATGACTGAAACGTGGCAGCTCATGTAACATGATGGAAAACATTCTTTTGCAACTGAAAAGTAGTGACTTAGGTCTCTGTACAGAATCTGAATCTGTGTGCTCTGTGTGCATTTAGGTTATTCTCAAAATCTAAGCGGGGGAGATAAAAGGAGCTCAATCTGACTTTGCTGGTGGAAAAATTAAGAGATAATTTGGTCTTAATCTACATTTACAGGTTGTAAAAGTGGCTGTTTGATTTAGTGTTCAAAGGAGTGGAAAATCTATTGGCCAGAATTTGAAACTTGGCCAATTAAAACTGGAAAAAAGGTTGACATTTTTATTAGTTATCATCATACTTTGAAAGAACCTGACTAAGGACTGGGGTGGAATGAATCTCTGCTTGAGCTTGATGAGCACAGAATGTTTCTCTTGAAACTGTGTTCTAATCCCGTTATGTTACTGGTGTTGTTGCAATAGTTGCTAAGTTTTGTCTTACATTATAATGGAGATAAACTGTGTGATGACACTGTTCCCTTCTGTTCCGAAAATGTGTGATTTTCATGAGCATTAGATGAAACAGTTAAGCATGTCAGACAGAAAATCTTTCAGCTAAGGTTTTGAAGTTTTACTCTTTTTGCCTATGGATATGATCTTTACATGTTTGTCAGACAGTTCCACGTCAGAACATGCCACATTCTCTATAGCTTTAGTTCTTATTAATGTATAGCTAACTTTCCTTTGAACTTTGTAAATTATGTAAGGATTTGAGCTGTAATAATGTGTATGCTTTTCTTCTCTGTCAGAGGTATTTGTATTGGCCACTTTCGCTTCAGACAAAAAGAGCTAAGTGACTTACTGCAGGTAGAATGAAGGTATCCTAGGCAGCTTGCTATTTATTCTGGTAGAGAGTGACGTATAAGGGAAAGAAAAAAGATCCTAAATAAACTTTTGCTCTGTAGCGTGTTGTAGCCGCATGAAGTTAAATACCAGTGAGAAAATGACATTGATATTACAAACATTGTCTATTTTCCATGTAATGGAGAATAAGGTATTCAATTTCTGTTTGGTAGTAAGAAGCTTGTAAATCTAATTTGAATTGAAAATATTTTGTGTTAGTTTACTTCTTTGGGTTTTCATTGACTTCATTCTGTATTGTGGAACTTGAACTTCTGACAAGTACTGTGCAGCTAGCTTATAGAAGTAGTTAGCACTTTTTCTATGGTGCTGAACTCTTCCCTATGTCCAGTAGTTTATTGCTTTGTTGCCAAAGAAAAAGAAGAATTGAAATCACTATTGCATTCCAAGAAATTTTTTCACGGACGGTTGTTGTTCAGCCAATATAGGAAAATTAGTTGTGCATTAAACACACATGAATAACACAGTAGTTTCTGACATGACATTTGGGTTTTTTTTTCTCTGCCAGTACTTTCTGTGGTATCTTAGAAGTATTTTCATCTTGCAGCAAGCCACAGTTTCTTCATTATATTTAAAATCATTACAGGGGTAAAGACAGAAATCCTCACCAATTCCATTCACTTCTTAGCCCAGATACTAGCATGGGCTTGCAATTGAAAAAAAATAAAATATCCTATTAAGATTGATACTAAACACCCCTGAATTTAAAGGATGCATGTTGTGCCTGTTCTTGTTAAAAAAATTTGCTTTCTCCAAGTTGGAGTCCTAGAGACATGCCTTGGAAAGTTGTCCTTAATAAATTTACCCTTTTAATGTTGACTTTTTTTGTTTTGTCCTATAATAGCCATTAAGAATTAAATCAGTATGGGGAAAGCATAAACATGGAGATGTGCAGGCAGCATTTTATGACATAAGTCTGAATTTTTTTGATAATAAGTTGGAAAGGTTTTGGGGCTGCCAAGCCCTGTTTCCCTTGTGATCTCTGTGGGGAGATCATTGCAGTCATTTCAGGATTAGCTCTCTGTGACTGTGGTCGCAGCTCGGATTCTATACTGCTAAACTGCTTCCTCCCTGATAGCAGTAGGGTTTTTTTTCGTTTTCTTTTTTCACACCTTTCAAGCATATGTGGTGGGAATGTGTGCTAACAAGTTCCTTCAGGGTGTTTGCAAGCTGTGTAGAGTCTGTTACAAATAGTGAACTCAGAGTCAGCACCATCTTAACAGGGACCTCTGTGGCAATTATGAACAAACACATGCAAGCCAGGTCACTGGTTGCCTGGGAATTTGCCAGGGATTTAATAGGTATAGCTGTCTTCAGGTCAGTGGATGAATTATCAAGCAGACCAGATGCTGAATCTACTGGATGAGATTTAGTAAGTGTTCTGGTCTTGTTATTAGGAATCCTATTGCAGTTTCAATGTATTACAGTATTAATCTTAAAGTTCGGTTGTAGTTCCAGCTGGTGAGAATCCTAGTCTGAAAATACTGCCTTTTGCTTTAGGGCCTAAAGAGATAAATGGTTATATCTTGTATAAATATGTGTTTCTCTGCAGATCTACTGCAGTATTTTGCAGTACTTTGAAGCTTAAATCCTCACAGTGGGACTGATAGGATTCTCTTGAGTGTGACGATCTGCAAGGTCAGTGGAGGCAGGTATAGGACAAGCCAGGTTCCTTCCTGTCTCTTAGGAATCACTTTCTTGCTGTGCCATAGAATTTTTTCACTAAGTAATCCCATCAGCTCTTTGGTTATAAACAAGAGTGTATTTCAATGGTCCTTGCAGCTCCTCCTTGTTTCCATAGTTTCTTACCAAGTATTTTTTGCTATTCACCATTAAATACCTGCATCAAAGTCCTTTTAAAGTCTTCAGTCTTTCATGTGCTTTTTCAGGACAATGAATCCAGTCCTGCTGGTATCCTTATAAAGAAAAAACCCTAGACGTATGATGCTCTGATTCACTAAAGATACAGTCCAGCTGAGTTCATGTTCACCGTTACCATTACTAGTTTGAGAGAAGTTTCTCAATGTTTTATATCTCTGTTCTTAACATAAGGCCTTTAGTAACCATTCATGCCCAGTACCGTTTCACCTACTTTCAAGTAAGCTTTTCTGACAACACAGAGTCCATCTTAAGAGAAAGATAAATGCAAGATGATCTCCATGTAAGTTGCATATACACTGTGTGTGAACTAAGGGACAAAGGCCTCTCTTGAACACTGTCCTTAAGAGATTTTTTTTTCTCTCCTTACACTTCTGTATTTAAAATTATTCTTCTCTTACACCTATGGCTTTTCTTTACCCTAAACAGGTGGATGAAGGTGTCATCATGTATGAGCACTTACATGCTGAGTCAGCTGGCTGGAGTGCAGAAGATTTCTTTACCTTTACTGTCTCCTCTCCGCCATCATCTCTGGACCTCCAGGTGTTCCATATTGACATTTCATATGAAATTACGAGGCATGATCGGAACAGTCGTCTTCTGGCAAATACAGGTAAAGAAGCTGTACTGTTTGGGCTCCAAGTTGGTTTGGATCTGTCAGGGTACCAATGAACAAATGTCAAAAAACAAAGGCTACTTTCTCTTCAGTAACAAATGACTGGAATACTTCTGTCACAGAGCGTAGAGTAGATAGTATCTTGGAAAACTGCATCTTAAAAATGAGATTAACTGCCTATATTAGATCCTCCCTACTGCTGTGGTAGGTATTTTCCATTTTGCTATAATAGTATGTGAAAACACTGTCAGAAGCTTTATTTCTTTAATCTTAATGTATGCATCAATAGAAAATCTTGCCTCCTATATGTGGCTGAATTTTAAAAATAGAGGTAATATATTTTTAGCTGTGACGTATGGAAATCAAGGATACCATGAAGCAGAGACTTTTCTGAGGATCATCAGTATTTGATATTTAATTTCTGAAACAGTACAACTGTAAAATATTCAATGTCTGAGATTCTCTTTTCCTTTCTGCTAGGTGCCGTAGTCCAGGAAGGAGGTAGAGTATTAATCAACAAAACAAATTTAGATGCTTCAAATCTACTGATTAAGCTACCTGAGGTACAGCGCTTCATGTATGAAGTCTGGTATCAAGTTGTATCTTTACCCCAACATGGCATGATTGTTGTTGGAGAAAGAAACGTTACCAAAGAAAAACCTAACTTCTCCCAATACATACTGAACAAATTTGGAATTGTGTACGTACATGATAATTCGGAATCGCGTAGTGACAATTTCACTTTTGCTGTTTGGTTAAACCTAAAGAGCAAGTCTGCAACAAAGCCCCATAGCGAAGTTTTAGAGGAGATGTTTAATATCACTGTTGTTCCAGTGAATGACCAAGCTCCGGAATTGAAGACTAAAAGGCTGCATTTGAAAGTCCTGCAAGGAGATGTGTCAGTGCTAGGGTCCGAGAATCTGAAAGTTGAAGACCTAGATAACACCCCAGCTGAGCTCAAATACACCATTGTCAGCAACCCCAATAATGGTTATCTAGCAATGAAAAGCAATCTTAGTGTCTCTATAAAGGATTTCACACAAGCTGATGTTGATAGTGGTAAAGTTTGGTTTGTGCAGGATGGAAGTTCATCTTCTGGGGTGTTTTATTTCAGTGTGACAGATGGTAAACATCGCCCTTTGTACAAACTATTCAGTCTTGAAGTCATACCAATCGCTCTTGTCCTCGTCAACCTTACCAATGTTGCACTTCCACAGGGCCAGACGTCTGTCACTATTACTAATATGCAGCTTTCAGCTGTCACGAATGGAAAAAGCACGAATATCATGTATGAAATAACTCAGCCACTCAAATATGGACACCTGATGATTGGAAATGAGCAGGTTACTAAATTTGAGCAGACAGATTTGTACTCAGGAAGGCTGTCTTACCACCTGACAAATCTCACTGCATCCAGAGAAGTACTGGAGTTTATGGTCTTCACTGCAGAAAGCAATCTAACAGGACAAGTGTTGAACATCGCAGTGAAGCCTTTAGTACAAGTTGTACCTAACATGCAGATTTCAAATCAAGCAGCTTATAAATTCAGAAGCATTGACCTGGATGCTTCTGAGCTAGCCAATTTGACAAATAGTAATCCTAGGTTTGAAGTGATAGTGCCCCCATCTCATGGAAGGATTGTAAAGAAAAGGTTCGTGAATGATACTGTGTTTGAAGATGTTCAGACATTCACCCAGGCTGACATTGATAGTGGTGTTGTGCTTCTAGACATAGACACGAATATGACAGGCATTGATTCTTTAAATGACTCATTCACGTTTATACTCAGGGCAGATACTGTGCAGCCTGCTGTTGGCTATTTTCAGTATTCCATTGTGCCATACAGTCCTTCACTTGTGCAGGATTTTACAACTGAAGTGCCTTCTGTAACCAGCACAACCACTTTAAAGATTTACACTACCTCAAAGGACGAGCCACCAGCCTCCTCTCAGAATGCAGAGCCTACAGCAGCATCACAGAAGACTGTACCAACCATGTGGCCAGGGCAGAATGGCTGGGGAAATCTACATGAGGAAGGTCCATTGCTAAATCTGGCAATGGGAACAAGTGGGTCTGCGGGGACTAAGACCACAGCCCAGGTTAATGCCAGGAGTCCCAGAGAGCAGGCAGGTGAAAGCAGCAACCCTTGGTACATCATTATACCCCTGGTCCTGGTGTCTGTGCTGCTCATGGTTGCTGTTATTTCTGTGTGCATTTTGCTAATATGTCAGAAGAAAGAAAAGACAAAACCGCCTGTCAAAAGTCAAACAGATGCAGTCCTCAGTAGTCCGGATCGGTGTCTGGAACGGAGCTTGACTATACCCAGTGTTACAGTGACTCCTCTCCTGAAGGGGGCTGAGAGAAGTACAGCCTCAACATTCATGGCTGTAAGACACGAACAGCTGCTTCCCACAGTGGTTTCTACGACTGTAGAACGGTCTCAGCAAAACAGCTGGTTAAGCCTTGATCCTGAAATGATCCAGTATTGTCGGAAAACAAACCCAGCTTTGAAGCGCAATCAATACTGGGTGTAGGTATGGCCAGTTTTGGTCATGCTGATTGATGTAGTATGAAAAAGAGAGTATACACTGTTGACATATAATTTGTTCTTTATTACACTTATTTATTATAGGTCAAATGATGCACTGTTTGTTAGATGAAAGCCAAATACCTGTGAAACAACAGTAATAAAAATCTTAATGATTATGGTGGCCATAAGATTTCCGGTTGGTACTTCAGCAAAATTTCCACTTAATTCGGTGCAGAACTTGGCCCCATAGATTTTGAGTGCACCCCTTGTATGCAATATTTTTTATTTGAAATGACGGGGGTAAAATAGAATGTTCTGTCATGAATTATGTATTTTTAATATAACTGCTTTTTTTTTGAAGAACCAAGTTTGCTTGGTAAAGGTCTTGTAATCTTTCTTGAACCACCACTTCTATTTGAATAATTTTCAACTGTTTCTATAAGTAATTGCCAAGGTGCTAATCTCAATAATGTCATTGTGACCTGAAGGCTGTTCAGAGGCCAGTACTAAAGAAACAAAGCTGTGATTATTTTGACAGGTGTTCATGCGCATTGCTGAACTGAAAATCTATAATTCAACTCACCAACTATAGTACAGCAGTGACTATATAAGGATTCTAGTAAAATACTCTTACTGCAAGATGTTGTTTTTACTTTTTCCTCGTTTGATACTGAACTCTAGCCTTTGATGTCTGCAGACTGGTAAAATGCATGCATGACCTCTAATCCGCACAGCAAAAACTGTGTATCTGCCAGTCAGCCTGTCTGATGAATTATCTTTAGGCTTAGGTTATGTCTGGAAGTGCATATCAAAATTTCCTGCTGCTGACAAAGGGCTAAATTCTGCTTTCAGTGAAGCAAACACAACTCTCTCTGGAGCCTGGGCATTCAAACAGTTGACAGTAGAATCAAGTCCTCTTGCTGCATACCGTCATGTATTGTGGACAAACCTGTGAGGAAGTATGTGTCCCCTTCTGAAATTTCACAATTTACCCTTCATCTCCCAGAATACTGAACACATGTGCCTTCCTCTCTATGACAAGTACTACCTACTTTAGTTTTGCTCTGATGGTAAAATGTGCAATTAATTCCCCGCAAAGGGAATATTTTTGTAGTTTTGGAAATCCAAGCTCAATAGTGATGTGCAGTCTCCGGTTAAAGTCCAGTCTTTCTTCAATGGTGGACAGCAGCAAAAAGCTCGTTGACTTCAGAGAACAAACTGACTTCAAGGGAATGGTGCTGTAATCTTAACCAGTCTCTTACTAACCACTGAACTTCTCATCTATTTTTGTACTTTTGTATTATTACAGCTTCCAGTTAGCTTCTCTGTAAAACACTGTGCTCAGTGTCAGGGTGCAGTCTCAGCGCTGCACTCAGTTAACACTGGAATACCATTTTTGTTTGAGCCTCAGTACTGCAGTTGTGCTGTTATAGAACAGATGTGTCGGCCTCAACATCTTTGGTGCTATTCGTTTCAGACTACTTTGTTTTGGATTATTTTATTTTTATTGTTGATGATTAGCTCTGTTTCTATCATTTGTATATTTCATCTATCATATATTTCAATTATGGGAAATTTTCACCTGTGAGGACAGCCAGACTCTATGCTTACTGCTGTGTTCTGGGAACTAAACGCAGGACCAGTGGGGACAGTCTTCCTCATCTGTACCACCTCTGCCATGGTCAGCTGTGATTGTGGTGCATTTTGAAAGAATGCATTTTTCAGAGCCCACTTCAAGGAGTGTAGTCTGTGTCAGTGGAAAATAAGCAAGCCAGATCTTCAGCAGGTCAAGTTAGTGGAGCACTAGAGACTAAAGCTACGAACCCCTTTGTGTGCTCAAACTAAAATGTGTTTGAACCCTGGTACAGTGGTGTTATTTCTCTGTCATTACCATTTTTCCCTGATGCCACTGTGAGCAGTTTTGTATTTAAGCAGTGCGGTTGGTGTAAAAGGCTGGGGTGTTCAGGTGTCCCAGATGCACTGCTGCAGACCTGCATTATAGACCTTTTCTGCTTTTCCAAAGAAAATCTCTCAGCCAGAGAGGTGGCACTGCCAGCCATCACAGGGTCACCCCAGTGTCCTTTGTGGAGGTGTAGCTGCAGGTCTCTTGTCATCTCCTGAGACCTCTCCTGCTAACACCAAGCAGACAGCAGCTTCCTCCAGAGCTACAGCCTGATTCCAGTGCCTTCTAGCCAGTAGCAGGAACCTGATCCCTTTACACCTCCTCTGAGGCCTCACTCCAAGGAGGAGTAAAGAATTATAATCCCACACTTTCCTGACACTTAAGGAAGCCTGTCTTGTGTTTCCCTGCCATGAGACCTTCCTGTCAAGAGGTGTCGTACTCCAGTACCTACTGGGAGACCAACCAATAGGCCTCCAATTCAGTACCAAAATACCGCAGTGCTGAAAGCTGCTGCAGCCTAGTGACAAAAGCCACACTGTGGACCTGTGACAGGCTGAACAGAAATGTGGAAGTGAAATGTGTCCTTATTGAGATTTTGGTAAACATATCATCGTAAAGACAGGTGTGCCCAAAGTTGCAGTGCTCGATGTGCAGTGGAGATAGAACACAGGGCTGCTGTAGTGCTGATGGTGGCAAAAAATCAGACCGCTACCTAGTAACCACTGAGTCAAAAAAACAGCAGTGTAATTAGAACTCCACAACTGAATGGGCATTTTTGAGTTTCAGCATTCCCATGCTCAGAGAAAGAAATCTCACGTGAGAAATGCAGAAAAGGTGGTAGAATTTTTGCTGGCTTTTGTGGCTTCAGCATAATGGGCTGAACTCTCATTCTCTGTTTTCAAAATGCTTTTGGTTCACAATAGGTGTTCAAGTAGATTAGGCTTTATGGAATTGTATTTTGAGCACTGGCCTCAATTTCTAAAAGCATTGAGATTTTTTTTTGGTTTGTTTTTGTTTCTGTTGTAAATAAAAACAGCCTGAAGGCCTAATTCATCAGTGATGTGTGCCAGCGCTCAGTTTTCATCCTCAGTTGGTGCTACTGTGAGACAATCATGCCAAAATGCGTCCCATATGATGGAATGTTTTGATGAGACCTTCATATGGATATAAGTATATTGTATCACTGATTACTGGGTTTCATACAAAATGCAGAGGTATTATTGTAACTGATAGTGACATACGGATTTTGCTTTAATATCCTACTCTGAATCCCCAATAAAAAAATAAAATATCTGATTGCATTAATGCAGGCTTTCCCTGTGGACAGTACAGAATAGTCTCTGGCAGAGGACAGTTCATCTTGTTCCTACATAGATATCTAATATCGGTGAGAGGTATCAACTCTAGATGAGCTGAGGCCACTGGCTTAGCTAGAAGTCCCACTTTGAGACAGTAAAAAGTTGCTGGGAGTAATTTCATCCTGGGTTTCCTAAATAACAATCAATATAGAAAATCCCCAAGATAAACGTTTTGTACTTACGGATTCTTTTTGTGATTCCAGAAACGTACAGAGTTTATGGTCAGGATCTGGTTTGAATTTTTTGGTTGTTTCACTTAACCTTGAAGTTGCGTGCTTTATTTAGTGAAGATGGGGTTTTATGAAGGATTCCCTTTCTTACCAAATGGAGTTCTAAACTGCAGCATGAAAGTGCCTTGAAAACATGTTAATTCAATAAATTGTTTTGTTTATAATCCACACATTTAGGTTTTTGTGCTTTCTTTAAAGACCTATAAAGTACTGTGGTCGGTGCAGAAACACAACAGAATCCCATTGCCAGCAACAGCATTCTTCCAGGTTTTCTGATGTTCATTTTTTAAGTTCCACATCCGCCGAGAGTGCTGTTGTGCTGTGCCCAGCGTTGTACCTCTTAGCATAATGTATGTGGCTGGACAAGGAGAGACGTCTCCTCATGCATCTACCCGGCCGTGTTCAGCACTTGCATGAGTGTAACATCAAAATAAATGCATTGGTTTGAACTTGCTCAAATAGGACTGCACTGGATTTGTTTCAGTAAGTTTTTCTGTTGTTTCATTGCATATGCTGAGAAGATTTTAAAATATCAAATTCTTAAACGTTAATATATCAGTGCTGATTTTTCATAAAAAAATCTTTGATTTTTTTGTCTCTAAGGTTCGTCAGGTTATCTTTTATTCTCGATCAAAAATGCACACTCACTCCAGCTTCACACCAAATGCATTGTTCGACCTGATTCTGATTTTTCGTTAATGAGAACGTAGCTGGTTTCTAGTTGTTCCTGTAGCTTGAGATAAGGAACTTTTGTCCTGAGATGTCAGAAATGCTGGTGGCCCAGTGGAGCATCTTCCCCCGTGCTGTGGCTCAGCGTCCTGAGCACAGAAATGTGTGTCAGCAGTAGCGGTGCTCAGTCCTGGGGTCGTGTCCCTCTCCCCCAGCCCTCCTACAGCCAGAAAGTGTTGGTTTGGACAAAAAAGAAAATAGGACAAAAATGGTCATAAATCTTGTATGTTTTTCCTCTTATTAAAATATTAGTAAGGGCCAGGTACAACTTTTGCTGCAGTCGCCTGTTTACTACCTGCAGGGCCAAATTCAGTAGTGAATCTACTCACATGTCCTGGGCTACAGGCCTCTGTCCTGCTTGCACTGTTTTTTTCAAGTCAGTCCTTGTGATATTATGTTGAAGTACATTCTGTGAATATTTTTAAACAGGCTGAAAATAATTGTCCTGGCATATTCAATGGAAACTCTACTAATTTATCTTCACTCATTTCAAGCTAAATAATTCCTGCCAGAGCTTGCATATCCCAAATGCAGTCCCAGAACAAAATGTTCTTTCATCGCAACTGGTGAAATCCATAGTTTCACATCTGTTTGTAGGGAGACTGTATGGTGAAATGCTTGTTTTACGTGATCATTTCCTCATTTCTAGACTTGGTGCTTGGTTATTTTTGTGGTAATGCTTTATATGTGCTGGTAACCACTACTTAGGCATAAAGTTGTTCGCAGACTGAGGTTTTAGCTGCAAAACCTGTGCATGGCATCACAGCGAGAGGGGCATCAGGTCTCAGAAATTTGTTGGAGAAAAATGAAGACTGAGCAGATTGAGCATTGGTATGGGATGGTACCACATGTCAGAATTTCCTTCAAGAACACAGGCAATAGATCAGAATAAATATGTGCAATCTATAGTGTGTGCCTGATCACAGTGATTTGCTCCAGCTAATACACTGTACAACTTCAGCTTGTATAGCAGCTTTTATGTATGGTGCATGAAAACACATTTATGAGGAAATTCCTGAGAGAATAAAAAATAATTGGAAGAATCAAAAGTTCCTATTTCATATACAAGTACATATTCAAGTACATATAAATAAAATGGATTCCATAAGGGAGAGGGTTTGAATACTTCCAGAGGAAGCTGGTTTGAGACATGCAAAGCCACCAGTGAAGCTGCTTTGCTAGCAGGAAGCACTGAGGAGGAGGTTGGTTAGAGAGGCAGGGGAAGGTGGGAGGATGGGACAGAGACAAGCTCTCTGGGGTTAGACAGAGTTTCTAAACACAAGGGAAGGTCATGTGGAAGCACACCCATGGGCTTGTTTGAAAG
>NW_009646851.1:3009796-3014217 GCF_000708025.1 Charadrius vociferus | reverse complement strand
CTCATTAGAGGGGAAAGCTGTGCTTGAGGGAGGGTGGCAAGACTTAGAAGCTCAGTTTGCTTTTTCTTCTGCTTCCCTCTGCAGCTGGCAGGAAATTTAGCAGAAGTAAATCTCTCATGGCGTGAACATTTTGAATGTTGACTTACAAAGGTGGCTGGCTGTCAAGAAGTCCAGTTATGGGGATTCATCAGATTAGATCACTAAAATCCTTCCTTGTATAACCATTGCCCAGTCTGGCTGAGCCGAGTTGCCTGGGGTGTAACTCAGATGTTAAAGCTTGTTGGCATGAATATTAACTTAAAAATAGAGCTGCAATGTTCCTGTTGTCTTGGTCAAAGTGCAGAAAGGAACAGGGTGAACTTGCCCGAAGTTTTGACTGATCGTAATCTCAATTAATGATTAATGGTAAATCTAGTTACCTGCAAACACTGAAAGGTATTTATCAGTAAGGCATCAGAGGTCTTGGTTTTGAGCACTGGGCTAACTAAAGCAGCTAAAGATGGACCTGAGCTTACCCCTTGAAAGAAACGAAAGTATCTTGAGGACTGATCTCATTTACATGTGGCTGCTCAAAATACTGTTGAAGAGCAGCTCTAGGACTCAGATTATACCAGGTGTAGAAGTAAGCAGAAGTGGGATGAATCAGCTGGAAGAACAACAGCCTACTTCATAGCATCTCTTAGTGAATCTGTATTGTCCATCCCAGGTCCTATACACTGCTAGGAATGCCACGGTATAACCACCAGCGAGATAAGTTGCCCAGTTCCCTTCCCTAAATCAGCTTGCTCCTGGTTGTGGGACTTAGGTTTGTTTAGTCTTCCCTGTTGTGCTAATTTCTGGGTTTCTGAGATGTCTCTTTGGTGGTCCTTGGTTCTGAGTATGAGATCTGCCCTCAGAAGCCCAGCACTTCTGTGCGTGCTACTCAAGAGCCAACAGGGTGGTAATGGTTGGTCACCACTGATCTGTGTTGTGGCCTACTCTAATCTGAACCCACAGGTTACACTTCAAGACACATTATACTTGTTTCCATTTCACTGGTTCACCAGAGTGCCTGAAGGTGTCTGAAACGGTGGGTTCATGATGCCCCTCAGCGATGCTACAGCTTGGAAAGCAGCTGCTCATCCCCCCGATATGCAGCTCAGCTGCAGCACGCACGGCGCCTGGCAGAACTGGGGCGTTCGACAGCCTCTTTGTTGTCATACCAGGCTGTTTCATGGACGAAGGGCAAGAGCCTCCACTCTGCCTGGCCTCTCTGCACTGCTTCAGCTGTCAGAGGGGGGTCCTCTCTTGCATCTTGATGGGTGCAGCTGCAGGAGAAGTAGTTGCTTTCAGGGACTGTCAGGGAGTGAAGCTCTGCTCTGGTTTCCCTGATTCCCCACTTCCACCCTGCTGGGAAATTCTCAGGCTGGCAGCTGTGAGCAGAGGGCAGTACTCTGCTAAGAAACTTAGATGTACCCGTGTTCTGCTTTAGAGTTTTAACTTCCTTTTTTTTTTTTTTTTTAAATAAAATACTAAATTCTTTATTTTTTAAGAAACACAAATCCAGAACAAGAATATGTAAGCACATACATAAATCAAAGCCTCTGCCAGCAGCAACTGTAATAGTTTAGTTGTAAACAGTGCATCACCTCCCAGGTGTTAGAGCTACAACCTGTACAGGGTGGGTGTACATACCTGAACCCAGCTCTGCCCATTTCCTCAGTGACAGTTTTTGTTGTTGACAGTTGTGGATGTTGTCGTTTTCTTCAAACAGTTCTTCCTGCCTGGGAGATTTACTTGTCTCTTTTATGTTACAGGGTTTAATGCTTACTGGTCACAAGTCACCAATAGAAATTTCTCTAGTTTATGGGAAAGTTCGCTGAGAAGCCATTCCACTACATGGATTTTGGAACAGAAAGTTTGTAGTACTTGAAATGATTGAAAGTCTTTGTAAGTATCACTTCAGAACTCTTGGAGCTGATAAGTGTATTTCAAGGAATGGAATGGCTGTCGTTGGCAGCTTCTCCAACTCCTATTGCTTTGGGAAAAAACAAACTAACCCTGCTATATATGGGTAACTCTGTTTTCCAGTAGAGTAGTTTAAAATAAATAGAAAAGTATATTTTGCCCTACCTTGGAATATATCTGTTTCTTTCTTAGCTGTTGATATCGTAAATGAAAGGCAGCAAAAATGATGAGGTAGTTTGTGCGGCCTGTGCTGAGTCCACTGAGACTACGACTGCCTTTCTCTAGCAAGTGAAGAGCAGCTGTTGCTGGAAATGTGTTTTGGATGCTGTATGGGGAAATCATCCAACTGGTTACGCTGACAGCACGTGCTTCAGAAATACCAAAGGGGGATGTAGCAATTTTCTCAAGAAGCTATTTTATTTTCTTGTTTACAGTTTCTATAGAAGAACGGAAGCTGTTGTTTTCCTATTAGGGAATATTTATATTTACAAAGTACTTCACTGAGCTCAACTTTTTGTCCCATGCTAGAACTGGTGACGCAAGTGACTAATAGGTTCCACCCAAGCATGTGATTCGTAGTGAAGGAGATGCCTGACTCAAAGTCTCTGCAATCTGCCTTTGAAGATTCCCCAGGCACAGGAAACAGCACGGCCCCTCTTGCTTTCGGGGCAGACACACAGGACTCCTACATCCTTTGAAAATAACACGTGTGTTGGAAACACAGGCAGTTACACAGCAGATCTGTAGCCTGGCTGGTGGGAAGCGACTTCTATGTGCCAATTTTCTCCTTCAAACCCAGCTTAGAAGGGTCTCTCCGAGGGGTGTAATGGGAGCAAATGCTGTGGGCACCAGGTTGTTGCTCAGGGTGTGAAATCCGCAGTGTTGGCCATAGCCACTGAGAACATCTAGTGAGCTCTTGCACTCCGAGGTAAATCACAAGCACCTGCTTAGTTGTCACTCCCCAGTACATAGTGACATACATCAGCATTCACAAACCCTTCAACGCTTCTAGTAGCTGGAGTCCTCATTGTGCCTGGTTTGGCTGGGAGAGGCTGAAATCAGACTGGCCGTACTTTGGGCTTGCTTCGGACTTAAATTACCTTCAGTGATGGGGTAGGGAGTCCAGGTCTGGCAGTTCAGGATAGAAAATAATTTGAATTTTTCATCATTCTGCCAAATTTAACTGCCAGTGCAGCTGTGATGGTTAAGCTAGACAGCTGTATTATGTCCCAAAATCTGTTAATATTTCTGTTTCTGCCACTAAGCGTATGTACACAAGTGCTGAAAAGTAAGCCAAGTCTTGGCACCTTGCTCTAGCCTACACTTTGGCGGGGTTAATAAACTAAATTACATGTTTCTTTGTTGCTGTGTTTGCAAACCCCACCACACTCTGGGAAAGACTTGGTGGTGTCAAGCAGGGATGGTGATTGGGGCACTCATATAATATTGGGGAAATGGGACTGAGAAAGGTGTGCCCCATCTCCTCCCTGGAGAGAGCCCAAAGCTGTGAGCCATAGGTGTTCTTTGCAGAAATACCGAATGAAGAAGGAGACAGAGACTAAAGCTAGTGCTAGTTAGGGTGCTCTCCAGAGAACTAGGGTCAACTCCACGGTCAATCAGGTGAGTGCTCTGCCCTTTCCACCACTGCGTGCAAAGACCAAGGGAAAGGTATGTTCCCTGACAGGAGAACCTTCCAGGCTTTCTGGGGAAAACAGCTGAGCTGGTTTAGACGTGACCTGAGTCACTGACTGAGGAGCACAGGGAGACCCTGCTGAGTGGAGACTGGCCCTGTCCTGCAGCCTGTGTCTGGGAACCAACCTCCCTTTCGTGATCCAGACCTTGTTCCTTCCCACTGGGTGGCTCAGGTGGCTCCAGGCACATTTCACTAGTTACTATGAAAACCTTTTTCAGGTATCTCATGCTCATTGGTACTGTGTGGATGTGTTTGTGTGTCTAACTCACTAGCTTGCCATTTTTATTTTTGATTTTTTTTTTATATAAAGTCACGGAATCCCAGTGTGGTGTTGTCTAAGCATTCAGATCCTCTAGGACAAAGGCATTGCATAAATTTTCTTCTCCAGAGAGCTGCCCTTAGATGTTAATGACAAGGGTTTTTTTACCCCATTGTTTTACAACTCTTGATTTTTTTGTTTTCTGTTTTCAGATAAACAGTCCCACAGAAATTATATCATGTCATTCTCTGCAGTCTCAGGCAAAGCAAGTTTTCTGACATTTTACTGTCACACATCGGTTACCCAACAGACACATTCGCCCATTGCTTTTGCAACAATGCTTACTTTGTTTTCAAGTTTTGATGAGTTATATTCATCTGTGTCTGCTCTGTCTTGACAAGTTGCTTCCCTGTTGCTGTTCCAGTTTCTGCTGTTATTCTAACATCCGATAAAAGAGCCCAGCTGGCAGCAGATGTGAATCTACCATGGCAGAGTCTCTTTCTCAGATGTGTACAACCCAAA
>NW_009646851.1:2975742-3009772 GCF_000708025.1 Charadrius vociferus | reverse complement strand
CACTTTACAAGAACGTATTTTGGCTTGTTCTTGAAAATACAGGAGATAACCTTCACAGAACACTGCCTGAACTTGCTGCAGAACTAACTTTTATTAAATGCTGCTTTTAAGAGCGTAAGAATAATAATGTGAGTGTGTAGGGTTCAACTTCAAAATCCCTTAGGATTTGCAATCAGTTTTCACAGGTCAGGGCATTTCAAAACCTTGTTCTGTATTAATCTGGAAGTGATGCAAACAACTGTGTATGTCTAAGCTACAAATTGGTCGGGCACAATATTGCTAAGCACAAAGAAAGGTCCCTTGTCAAGTATAAATGAGAACGATATTTAAAAGGAAGCTGGAATAAAATTTTATCTGCTCAAATGTTTCATGCAGTCTGCACAGCCATCTTTTATATGTGGTAAGGATGGTGTGAGGTAATGACTAAGCATTGGGACAAGATGGCACAAAAGGTGTATTAGTATAATGCTGTTATGTCTTCATTGAGTTTTGTGGGATCTCGTGGAGTTTCTTAGTGTCTTGGCAGTGCTGATACTCCTTATTGTTGTAGAATACCTAACTAAAACCACCGGTGATCCGGCATTGACCCCAAAAGTTAAGAGCGGTAGGAATTTCTGCATTAAAAAGGTGGTCATTTCTATAAAAGGAATCACTGGAAGATGAGGAGCAGCAAGATGAATGAAGTCTGGCTTCCCTTGGATGTGTGCTTTACAGGCCCTCATCCTGCCCTTCCTCAGGTTCACCTTCCCACGTGTGTCCTGAGAAACCAGCCAAAATATGCCTAGACAGTGGCCAGATGGCTGCTGCCTCTTCGAATAGAGAAGGTGCTGAGTTCGGCCTGTCTTTCACTCACCATGAGATACTGAATTGGGCTGCTTTCCTCTTTTTTGGCTGCCAATTTTCAACAAGCTTGTAAGAACTTACCATCTTTGAGACCTTCGCACCTCTTTCAAAGTTGGCTGTTGCACTGAGGTTGGAGTTGGGAGGCGGACAGGCAGATGGCATAGTTGTGCAGGGGTTGTTCCCTTAGAAGACCAGGCTAGAAAGGAAGAACAACTCAGCGTTCAAGGAAGTTTTCAGTGTTGCGTATATTGAAAGGCTGAAATGTGCAAAATGGCTACGGGGAAGCAATCTGGTAAAAAGATGCTTTGTAGATAGCTGAAGAATGAGGAATTAGGTTTTAAAACATGTTCTGTGATTGTCGAAGATAAATGCTGTTACCACCCTGGTACTGTTTCTCCTCCCTCTCCTCTTCCCAAGCCCAAAGTTATTGGGCTTTCTTTGTTTCCCTTTTGATCCCCTTTTTTCTTTGCTGTGCTTCAGTAGTAGTGGGAGACTGGGCTTCTGAAAAACCGCCCGCCACGTTCACACACAACTGTATCTGAGGGAAAATACCATAAGTCCAACTGAAGTTTGCCTCCTCCTAGAAAGCAGTGGCACTGAGCAGGAACTACAGGTGACAGAAGAAACCTGGTTCAGCCCGATCTGCAATCCAATGCTTTAGAGATCAAAGAGGACAATCCGTGGCTCTGGTGGCTTAAGGATGAAGTATTATCCTGGTACTGCATTGATGGGAGCAAAGAGAAGCAGATATTTTCAGTGCCAATGTCTGTGTTTGGGAAAGTGGTATAAATAGGAAAGGAACCTAAAAGGGATTTGGTGAGGGGGAATATTTGAGGAAATAAACCTCCCCCTATTAAGAGAAGACTAATAAACTGCAATTATTTTGCTTGAAAAAAGAATGGCCGAGATCAGGCTTGCTGATGGCCTAGAAGGTTAACAGGTAACAGGTAATACAGGTAACAAAAAGAGGCAAAGTTAACTTTTATGTTGACTATGACGAAATTTAGAAAGAACAGGAAACGTTTCTGTGTGAACAGCTTAACACTTGCAAAAACATACCTGGGTACATCATCGTGTTTTTGTTTATTTATAAGTCTTCAAATTAGGCCTGTGAGTCTTTCTTAAATATGTATTGCAACTCAAAGACATTTATAGGCTTAAACAGACTCAAAGTCTGAAATGTTATGAACTCAAGGATTGAGTCAAGCCTTGTCAAGCAGAAGTGCCCTAGTGAAAAAAATGACATAAAAAAGGAATGCCAGCAGCCAGGCAAAGGGATCCTGCCCACCTCGTCTGTTTGGGGAAGGGGAGTGAAGGGGCTGGCCTGTCTTGGTGCCTGAGCACATCCTCCTGGGGACAGCACGGGGACTTTCTCCTTCCTGGCTTCTCCTTTCTCCCATCCCAACAATCTCCAGTCTCTGAATCCAGGGATGGTGGGTACGGGCTGCCTGAATATATGGGCTTCTGCAGTCATGGGATGAAAGTGTGGCCTGTCGTTCAGCTCTTGCCTGTCTCACACTTTTCTCTGACAGGCAGGCTGCTACCTGACGTTCTCCTAAAATAACAGAAGAGCCACAGTATGCTCTTTACCCCTTTGAATTTGGCTATTATATACTTATTCTGCTAGGCATTGTGGAGTCTAGCTGCACATACCTTAGATTTTAAATGTTAGCCCCGGTGTACTCAGTCAATGCCATTGCAGGTGTTTTTCTCAGAGCCTAGTGAGGCTTTGGTCTGGGCTGGGAGTTAAGGGGTTGGAAGGAGGAAGGGTTGCCTTACCATTGCAGCCGGTTGCCTGTGCAAAGCACAGCAAGGATGATCCTCACAGTGCCGTGCTCCAAGAGCAGAGCTGTTCTCCTGATGGCCCGTCTGGAGGCACTTTAGGTCCTTCCCCATTTCTAAACAGAAGAAATTATATCCCTTATCAAAGGAAAACGACACCGGCATTTATTCCTGAATAAACATCATATCTTACCTGAAAGAGTAAGGCAAAGAAATGTCTACGACACTGGAGGAAAATGTTATAGCTGTTTTGTCCTGCATTTTAAGAGCATGTATGCAGCTCATGCTCTTGGAAAATGGAGAAAAGCACACTCTGTTTCTCACTTTGTGTTCAAATTCCTAAGAAGCTTGTAATAAGCAGCCATCTGGCTGCTGTTTAGTGTTCTTGATGAAGTAAGGATGGTAGTCTGAACTATGTATCCAGAGAGCAGTGTCCATTTCATTGCAAATTACCAAAAATTGGTAAAGAGGCCAGAATCTCAGGGGGATATGCAGTCTAAGTAACCTTTTCATAATGAATGAACTTGATTTAATTTTTTAGACCATAAAACTGTAGAGGGTTTCTGGTTGTTTTTTGTTTGTTTGTTTGTTTGGGTTTTTTCGGGGTGTTTTTTCAGATGAAAGTGTTGTGAGACTCCCTGATGTCAATTTTTCAGTATTGCTGTGTTTCTAATATTACCCCTACGTGATGGGTATGCCTGTCCTGAGATTCTTAGTCTGGAAATAACAGCACTTGTCAAATTAAATGAGACAAAATACAAAGAAAGACAAGCTGATACCTTTTTTAAACACTGCTATTTTGGATTGTGATATTTGAACTTTTAGGGTGAAAACACGGCAAACCATTGCAATAGGGGAAATAGCAGGGGAAGGACACTGTTAGATTGCAGCCTAAGAATTAAAAGGGGTGAGGCTGTCCCAGGATAAAAAAAATGCAGCATCTTAATAAACATGATATGTCAGCAAAAAATCAAGTTTGAGAAAAATCTTTTCACTTTTAGATCAAAAATTTTTAAAAAAATTATATTTTGAGCAAGAACAGATTTATAGTGGATTTTCTACCTGTTGCCTAAGTGGAATTTAAATTACGGTCAGTAATTCAGTAGCTTTATGCTTTTTAGAGTCATCAGCTAATAATACCATCCTGGCAGAAACCTGTTTGCAGTTCAATTAGAAAGATAAGCAACTCCAACTGGGATGCTTTTCAGCGCCCTGAAAAGCTGAAATGATTACATTGGTAATGGCAATAACTGTGTATTTTGACGTACATGTTCAAAGCAGAGTGTTTATATGTTTGAGGAGTTATAGCAGATGTTAGAACATTAATTTTTCTAATAAGTTGAAAATACTTTGAATGTGACATTTAGCTTTCAAATATGAAAGGCAGACTAGCTTTCCCCTCTCAGCTTCACAGTGAATAATGAATGACACATACTTGTGGTTAGTTCTGCCTGAGTTCTCTCCATCATGAAACCTACCCATTTCGTTACTCAGAAATTACTGATGGTCACTCGCTTTCCCAGGAAAATATAAGCTTCTGTTTCATTCATGCTTACTTCAGTTGAAGTTGACGTACTAACAACTTTTTAAACAAAATTTATTGTCCCTGAGCAATAATATTCACTGACCTCACACAAAGATTTATATATTCATGTTTTTAAAAGGATTTTGGAGGTTTGGGGTTTTTTTGGGTTTTTTTTTGTTCTTTTTTTTTTAATAAAACAATGGAATTCAGCTATATTCCTCCCTTGGGAAAGTGGGAGAACATGGAAAGTGAATTGCTGTGAATAGGGGAACACGGTAGTGAGAATAAAAACTGGTCTGAAAGCAAAGGTTTCTACAAGAGCCTCAGCAGTAGACTGGGATGCAAAGCAGGCACACAGGCTCAGCTGTGTCGCCTTCGCAGCTTGTGTTCTCGCTGCCGCTCATGCATACAGCCCTGGCACGCAGCAGGCAGATGGTCCCATGGTCTTCAGTGGCACCCACCCCCTCCTTTCCCACCACAGGGGGAAGAACCCATCCGTACCACCACAAACTGTATGAAGTCCCACACCTGTTGATGACTTTTTCCATCCTTGTTCATCCTGCTCAAATTATACAGCTAACTCTGCCTTTCTCCTCCTTGGTTCGTGCCACAGAGCCCTCGCCTACAATAGGAGCTGTCTTTAATTGCATTTAACCCGTTCAGTCTTCCATATACCCAGCTACTGCTACTTCCAATAATGACATTTTCTTTTTCAAAGTGTGATGTGGTCTTGATGTAGTCCATAGACAGTTCATTGTCCAGATTTTTCAATGTTAAGAGACAATTATTGAATACAGGATTAATGTTTCTTCGTGGGCATTAGAAGCATAATAATGGTAGGAACTGGAGGAGGAAGATACCCACACGTGTCTCAATCTGCCCTTCTGGCAATTCTCTGCAATGCCTTCTTCCTTGCAATAAACCCATTCTCTGTTCACAGGATACAACCACGCTACAGGCTCAATGTGTTTCTTTTCAATGTGTTTGCGGAAAACACCGTTTCATTTTGTGCACTGACCAAAAAAAAAGCATTTTGCCTGATTGTCATAGACCCTGACAAGAGAAAAGAATAACGCTTGTGTGACCTTGACTGCAATGTGTCTAGTGTGGAGAATGACTAACGTTCAGGTTTGCTTAGTAACTCCGTTATGTCCACATTTCCTGGTTGCAATAGTCGTGGGTTTCTCTTTCATTGAAACATGATGAGTTGGGCAATGGGGCCTCTTGCTGGGCAGCCTGGAAAGAAGAGGCTGGGAACTGCACTAAGTTACAGCTGAATCCACTGTCCTCCACACCCATGGTGTTCCAGTTTTATTTTACCGTGGTCTGGTGTAGGGTTAAAGAATGGAAGGGAAACACAGGCTGAAAAAACAAGACGGGAAAACATTAGGAACAGATCATTGCCCAGATACTTAAATAGCAAGGCACTCTCAAAGTGCACAAAGAATAAGGTCGTCCTTTCCTCATATTGTTTAGAAGTTATTTATTTCAATAGGACCCTTGTTGATTTAGGTGGTTGATGCAATGGCTAAAGATGACTGCATACATGGTATTTGCCTTTTCTGAAACTTGCACCTCTTTGGTGTGTTCTGACATAAGACAGGTTGTTAAAAGAGTGTTTGCTACAATTGTATCTGAACAGCAAAATTTGAAAAAAATAAAAGCAACCATCCAAACAATTTTTATAAGAATGGTTTGTTTCATATATGTAGTGTGCTCATAAAAATATCAACAACAAAAATTGTATTGGCTTCTTTGGATTGAGCTGCTGTTGAATGTATTTGTTCTCTCTTCTCATCCAGGAAAAATGAGTTTTAAATTTCATTCCAAAAGCACAAGAACTTGTCAGTGCTTCTATGTGCTTCTATTTTTTTCCAAAGGCAAGTTCCATTTTCCTGTGTTAAGTATCCAGGAAGCCGCGTGCTGGGGCTCCCAAGTCCCACCTGTGCAGTTATCAGTTCTGGTGTTCCACTGGAAGGTGCTGGTGGAGAGACAAAGTCTCACATCATTTGCGTCAGCCTCAGAAGGAAGATGGAAAAGTTGGATTTAAGCCGGGGTTAATTCAGGAGACTGGCAGACAGCAAGGCATAACAGTGATGGGTTCTAACTTGCTGTGCTGTGCATCCTCTGGAGCAGGTTTGGGGGCCATGGAATCATTTTTAGATATCAGCTATTGTAATCATAAGATATGAAGATCACAATTACAGAAATCACTGAGAAAAGAGCTCAACTTAATGATTAAATCTATCCTGGTAAATTAAGTATAACAAAGATCTTTTTCTGGCACAAAGGCCAATCCTCTTAGGAGACCCCACAGCCTATTAACCTCGCTTGCCTTCCCAGACATGATGGCCACAACTGGAAATTACCACGTGTGGGAAATTTTGGGAGTCTGTCTGTTGTTTTGGTGCAAAACCGTGCTGAAGACGATTCTAACAATCTAACAACTTAAAGTGCCACTGCCTCGGCACATCCCACAGCACTATTTAATTCATTAGCACCGGTCTACCTAGCATGACCTATATGCCTCGTACTTCAGTGCAACGCTAACCCTCAGTACACAGCTGGTACTGCATGAGATGGGATCACTTCACCTAACGTTTTTGGCAGTGTTTGAGCTCTTGGACCCTATGTAAGTACATAAGCTCCAATATCTTTCGCCTCTTTGAAAAGAGTGATTTTTCCCCTGTGCGCTGCAAGACTCCACTGGAGGAGATTACAACACAGGAACAGCAGTGCCCTGTGGCTCACAGCTGTATATTCCACTGGTCTGGTATTGTCATGTCCCAGCAAACAATAGCCCCATCTTCTGTGCGTCTGCATAGTCCCCAGGGAGATTTCCTCATATAAAATCAAGCTGGGACTCTGTTCATTGTCAAGAAAGAGAAAAGACTGTTCACACCAGCAAAATACAAAGACAAAATGCTTAAACTGATAGAGGATGATGGGAGAATACATAATCCCAGTGGCTTCACAGTAGTACAGAGGTTACTTCACTGAATTGTGCCAGCCAGCCTTGCAAAAATATGTGTTCCCACGTACTGTTCAGCTTCCTGATTTCCTTCACATCGAATTCTTCTGCAAGACAAGAAGGGAATGGCTTTTGCACTTCTCATATTTGTGAAGTAAGCCATTAATAGTCAGGTATGCTCTAAAGGACAGTCAGTGTGAAGGAAATAGGAGAGGAACAAGTGGTCAGTGTTTTTCATGACCTCAGCATTGAGGAAGACAAAAGTGACTTATGTCCTGTTGCTCATGAGAAGTACAATGTCTAGGGAAACTGAGTCCTGTGAAACTATGCGTTTTTATGGCAAAAATAAAGAAAAAAGAGCTGACTCACTGCAAATAAACAGGAATTTGAGATTATGAGCACAAACATTCAGCATCCGACACAAATTGCTGAGTAAGTTTGAAAAGACTCCTTTGCCAGCAAACAGGAACTGTTTACTAATCTAATGGCTTAGCTTGGATATATTTTTAAATGAAATGTCGTAATTCTCAGGGTTAGTTGGTCTCCTGACAAAAAAAAAAAAAGGCCTGATCCTACCAGTTACCACACATCACATGTGCTGTTGAGGCTGTCTACCAAATTCAGCTTCTCAGCAAGGTGCCCCTCACCCTGCCAGAGTATTAAATACTTTTCCTGCGCTAATTTTGCTTAGGTAGAAGAGAATAGGTAGGACGACCCCCTGAAGAAACAAGGAAAAGTTGATCTTGTAGCTACACACAACTGAACTGAATGACCAAATGCACCCGTGCTATGATCTAGCACTTCTGGTGACACAAATGAGGACCCACATTTAAAAATGAAGTAACTAGGACAGATCTTCGCTTCATGGGAGTTCAGGTTATTTCACTCAGTGGAAAGAGCATGATTTATATACATGCAGTTCCTGATTACATACTGGCTTATTCTGTTCTTCAATAGGGACAGAATTTTAAAAGTATGTTTTAAATATTCAGAACTAGTGCTGCAGATGATCACATTATTTTAGAGTGATCAGGATCTTAGAAGAGATATCTGGGCAGCCTGACATAGAGGTTTCAATGATTTAAAATTATTTAATGGAGCTGGATGAATTATTCACTGTGAGTAATTCATCTGACCAGTGTGGAAATGTCTCTGCATATAAATAATTCATGTTTTTTTAAAAAATTAAAATTATTATTCAATCTGCCTTCACATTTAACAAGGCTTAGAACTTGACCCTGCATACATTTGGTATGTCAAAATGCATGACAAGAATCTTTTATGTTATATAGGCTGCCTAAATTTATTTTTCTTCCTTCTTCCCTTTGTTATGATATTTTGAGGTAGTGTGAAGAAAAAAACCCCACGAGTTCCAAACTGAAAGAGAGAAGTGAGACAGCATGAAAGTTCCTTGTCCAGACATTAGGTCATGAACATTTGTGTTGTTTTATTCATTAAAAGTTAAACATAGTGAAGGCATCAATTTCGGTATGCAGTTGCACATATTGAGCAACATTTAACAAAAGTGCACCCTTTCCTGCTTCTCTGCAATTACAGCGGTATTAAATTTCTTGGTAAATCACTTCCTTGGCTCCTTTTATAAAACAGGGGCTACTTTTGGAGAAAATTAAGTGTTTATAAAGTTCTATTTGAGATGGCATAATCCGATTTGATTTTTTGATTTGCAGATTTCCCTCGTCTTTTCCAGTGCAGTTAATCAACATGCAGTTCATCTAGAGGGAATTGAAACCCGCTGACAATTGGCTTGCTTTTCCATTGCTGCATGTGAATCTCTTAGAAATAGTCCACAGATCATAAATTAAAAACAGTAAACCTGAAAACAGCATTGGAAAATGCTTTTATATGACTTCTGCCATTTCATTCGCAGGTTACAAAGTCTGAATTGCTTAAAATGAGGAAAAGAGTGTTTACTGTGACATACCTGTCACCAGTAAAGCTAAGGTGCTGATCCAAGAAGGCTGAAATATTCATACACTGAATGATACTGGGAGAAGTTATGTATCTTCCTTGATATCCAAGAAAATAACCAACCCACGGAGATTGTCCATCCAAGACTCCACTGTATACCATATGCTGGATCACTGCATTAAAAAGTCAGATCATGATCTGCATGTCAAAAGTAAAAGTATTTTCAGTTGTTGCTGGGTAGTCCCAAATCTTGCACGCATCTTTGTGCATCTGTGCTCTCCTGGGACCACTTTCATTACAGCCCAGTAATCCAATTAATCCATTATCTGCACTTAGCCTTTATCAACACAAAGTGACATATTGATTTTCAAGCATTACACAAATTCACAAAGCAGAGTGTGCCATTTGAATGTAAATATTCCCCTGAAGTTATATTATTTCTAAGATTCACAGGGCCTTTCTTAGTCTAGACCTGTTTTCTTCTGAGTAGACAGATGCTATAGAAAAAATGCATAGTACATGGCAGACACACAGTGTGTTTTAAAAAATTCTCATTTGGGCGACAGTTTTAAGACATTTGGGTGTGCAGTTCCCACTGATAGCATAAAAAATATTGCCATTTCTTCCATGTTAATTTCATTAATTTATTAAGATGCCCAGTTCCACACTGGGTGCACATATGATGTCCATACCTATGAAGAGTGGGACAATTCCAGCAGCAATTTAAGAAGGTAGATATGTAACAAGCACCTTAGTGGTGCAAAGGTCCATCTGCCCCATTATCCTGTGTCCACCAGTGGCCAATATTGGATACCTACCCAAAATGTAAATCAAGAGAGGATGCATACATAATATTTGTTCATATGCTCCTAATATCCATCAGTTCAGAATCAAAAGAGTGTTTTTTTATTCAATAGCATATGGTGACTTTGTCTGCCATGATTTTCTTTAGTTGTGTTTGAACATATGTAATTTTTTTGCATACATAAGTTCCTGTGGTGCAAGACTCAATTACTTAAAAGAACTTTGTTCAGATATTGGAAAAGGAAACAGTATCATCCCAAATCTCTTCATGGTATTCATGAGCTCATCAACTTCTATAATATCTCCTCTGAATGCCTCTTTTCAGTCCCAATCTACATAGTTCTTCTATATTTTCAGTCACCTGAATCCATTCAGGATCTCATTAATTGGACAGTTCTATATTCATCTAAATGCATGTTGAATTCTGTGCCACCCTCAAAGGAGGTAGTCCTGGCCATGGCGAGATAATGGACACACAGCAATTCATGAACCCGTAAATTCAAGTGGGTTGTCCCTTGGGGAGGGAGTCCCTTTAAGAGAAAATATCTTTGCTGACAGAGATGCCTAGCTGTTTAATTCTACTTGCCTGACTTGCTCTGCAAAACAATCCCTCCACCCCCAAAATATAGTGTGTGTAGAGACTGCCACACTCAACTACTAAGCTCATATTAAAATTGGCAGAAAACATGCGTTGCTGTCATTTTTCAGCTGAGCTTGAACACTGAGCTCAGCTTCAATGACACCACTGTTCAGCACAGGACCACTGCCAGCAATAAACTCAGACTAAGAATGGTAACTGAAATATTTATTCACAAACACAATTTCAGGCCGCACATGGTTGCTCCCTGCACATGCATTTCCAGTGGCATAGAAATGACTTGCTTCCTACTTGGTGTTATTTCTGCTTCAGTTGCTTGGCTCTTGCTCACACTCCTGGAGCCAGACTGCCAGGGGAACAAAGACCAGCTCCAGATCTTGGAGACAGATGTGCTCTTGTCAGTCTGATCAATGACCAAGGTGGAGGGCAGAGCAACTATCTTGTACTGCAGCTCACAAAGCTGTGATTTATCGTGCTACCTCCAAAAGATAAATGAGGTCCTGAGTCAAAGTGAATCTTCTAATTGAATTATCCAGTGTCCCAGATGGAGATGACCTTAAAAGCCATGCAAAGAAGATACAATCTGAAAGGAAATCTGGTTCACATTGTACATTAACTTGTGCATCTTCCTGAGTTTTGCTCTAATTATGACCCAGCGAACACAGCATCTGCTATTTTTAATGCCTAAGATAAACATTTATTTCTATTTCTAGTACTGAGCAGCTAATATAGGAAGCCCTTCTGCTGGAACAAGGCAGGCCTACAGCTGTCTCCTATGCCATTGGCAGCTCTCAAGCAGTTCAAGTGGGATTCCCACCCAGGGCTCAGTTGAATGCCTGGCTATGAGGCCATGATGCTGTCCTCAGCAATGGGAGGAAGCGAGCCCAGGGATGCAGCGAGGCTGGGGATGTGGTGAGGCTGGGGATGCAGTGAGGATGGGGATGTGGAGAGGATAGGGATGCGGTGAGACTGGGGATGCGGTGAGGATGGGGATGCAGTGAGGATGGGGATGCAGTGAGACTGGAGATGCGGTGAGGATGGGGAGGTGGTGAGGCCAGCGGCACACCCTGCACAGTGCAGCACAGCCTGGCTTTGTGCCAGGCTGCAAACCTGAGTAGCTTTTGACTCTGCCTGTGGCTTCTGCTTGAGAATCCTTCCAGGATATCCCCCTCCTCTGGTATGGTCACTGGTCGTCTTGTACATCTGATTCTGTGCCTCTTATCCACGTGAGAAGTTTTGTAGGGTCAGGATGGTTGGCTGAATGCTTTGCAGATGTTGTGGCCCTGTCCTACAAAGAAATCAACACTGACTGATCCCTATGGCTGTGTCTTGCCACAAGGGCAGAGGCTGCCAGCGTGCCATCACGCTCAGGAACCAGGAAGATCTAGCAGGTCCTGTAGGATATGAAAGTAAGTAACAAGTATTCCTGTCTTACTGTGAGGAAATCAAGTCAGGGAACTGTCAGGGCATGTCATTTCATTTGATTAGATCACCATTCCTGACAATTTCCTCCAGACCTTTGCCATCCAGAACACTAAAAAAATGAAGTTTCCTCATTTATCATGCACATTTGTTTAGCTCTAGCTTCCTGCCCCAGAAACGTTTACTATTTGAATTTGCTTAGGTAATAACATTATCCCAGCTTTCTGCATAGTTGTTTTAGTTAGTATTTTGGTTGGTATTAGTTACCATGCACGTGTCACTCACTTCCAATGACACCAACAAGAAGCATGAAAATAGTAATGCTTATAAATATAAAGTAATTTAAATCAAATCTCTTAACAGTGTGATGTTGAACATTAGAACTACTCAAGTTGAAAAATTATGCACACAACTCAAAAAATGTATTGGACAGCAGTCAGACAGGGGAAGGAGGATTCTCCTGGGTTTATAATTGGCCACTGTAAAGTAGGCCAGCAGAAGGACTGAAGTGGAAAAAAGAAGCCTCACCTACAAAAGTCAACATGCTGGTGCCTCAAAAAGTCTTTAGAATCTGGTAGTTCATTTAATCTTCCCTTTTTTTTCCAGAATGGTGGGAAAAGGTACAAAGTACTTTTTCCCATTTTTAAAAGATATTTCAGAGTGCTGTGGTTTTGGATGACTCCTGTTTGTAAGAAATGAATTACTATATATTAAAAAACACTGGTGTTGCATGCAGGTGCCAGCTGAAAGTAGACACACTATGATAGTCTACAGAGGCTGTTTTCCTTTCCTTTGAAAAATACATTTCTCTTGGTTATGTTGAACTCATTGTGAGCTGCTTAAATATTGGCAAAATATCACATCAAGGTTTAAAAAGCTTCAAACTTGTTCATATCACTCCCACAATCTCTGAAGCAAGGTTTCTGTAAAGAAGACTTGGCACTTCTATCAGACACATTCTCTAAAGATTCATCCAATTGTACAGATATGTCTTCAGATCAAAGTTTTGGGGAAAGGGAACGAATGACTTTTAAAATGCATTGGATAACACCTGAGAAGGGGTTATTTCATAGTGCTGCGTCTGAAAACATGCCAATACTTTTTCAGTCTACTTGCATCGTATGAAGACATGCCATATAGATTAAAATACTACAGAAGGTTCAACTTAAACAAATAAAGACCATAAAATTAAACACTTGAACTCTGCCTTTAAACCATTCATTAAAACAATACATATCAACCATGCCTTCTCCATTAGATGTAGTGCATGTGACAGGCCACCTCCGGAGTCTGAAGTTTTACACGTACCAAAAAAAAAGAAATAAAGAATGGTCCTTGGCAGGGAGGTGTTTTGCATATTTTTAGCAACATAGTTGAGCCCTAATCTGGTGCAATCATTTCACAGGCTGTTCTTTGTACCTGTTCAGTATTGAGCTGAGCTGAAAAGCAACGATTCTTATAGTGGTTATAGCAGGATAAATTAATTCCTGGTGGGAATCTGGGTTCAAGCCACAAAGCGCAAGAAAGCAAAAAGCTGTCCACTTTCACTCAATGGCACTTTCCTGCACTCGGAACAGTCCTGTGACAGAGTTAAACCATCAGATATTTAAGTTTTCCAGTTGCAATCCCAATTACAGTCCAGCAATTCTACATCACTGCAAAGCCATGAATACTGGATGGCACTTGAAATCCTGCCCAGCTCATGACCCTTCCCCTAATGGGAAATCAGCCAGTCCCTTTATTTCTGTCTGTTCCAATGCCCAGACCTTTACGTTCTTCTTTTTTTTTTTTTTTTCTTTTTTTTTTCTGAATGGGTGCAGACACCTTAGAAATTGTAAAAAGATATATAACATCTATGGGTTTGCTATATTGGTCATCATTTCAGGACCCCCTGAGAAGCACACATACATTCACACACACACACAAACACTCCACAGATTGAAAATTATGTGTCTTTTTTTCTGAAATAAAGAACTCTTCTGTGTCTCTAGCAATATGCATTCACAAAGCAGTGGATTAAGGATGATCCGTCTTTTCAGGCTTGTCTTGCTTTAGATTGCTGATTGCTCAAAGCTGAGGATATGTGAGCATAATTCTAGTTTGCTTTCCTTTCTGAAAGGAGCTAACAATCCTGCTGGCATCTTGGGTGGTCTAAAGCTACTTTGGGTGTCATACCATGAGCTCCTGAGATACAGCTGCAGTTTAGGTATTATTGTATATTATTTCTTATCTGTATTTATTATTTTATTATTTTCTATACACAAGTCACTGTACAGCATACAGTAGCTGCAGAGATATCTTAGATATTAGGCTGTGGAAGTAACAATAGAACATTTTCAAGCTTCAGAATACTGACGCTTTTGGATGGGTTGTATCTTAGAAGTACTCTCAGTAGATTTACTGAGTGAATTCTTAGTTGCTTGTAGCTGGGAATTGTTTGTGCATCTGTCCTTAGTAAGGACTCTAAACCCTACTCAACTCACTGGGAATCTGGCTGATGGCAGAACAGATGGATCAGACCCCTGATTTTCAATAATCCCCCCCCCCAAATTTGAAAACTTACCAAATTTGCGTTATAAATATTTGCCATGGATGAAGAATGTTACAGTTTTTGGCCCATATGAATATACTTTATGCTTACTTCCCCATTCTTTTCCTGTGTTTCAGCTACTTCAGTGTGGTTGCAATGTGCAGAGCTGCAAGGGATTAAAAAGCACAATAGAAGGGACACCTGCAGTTTCTCATCAATTTTTATAGACAGTAATATCCTTTTTACTACGCTATTTTAACAATCTTGATAAAACTTGGTATTCCTTTTACAGGAAGCTCCACAGACCGCTGACAATGCTGAATCCTATTGGACATAGCCGAGATAAAAAGCACGCTGTTGCTTGCTGTGCAAAATGAACCACATGTTTTCTCTGTTATAGCACCAGGGTTCCCAGAAGCAATATTATTAGCCGTACACTATAAAAAAGTTTTGCACACTCTATTTCAAAGGCGTAGAGTGAGACCATATAGATTTTTTTTTTTTTGTAAACTCTGTGGGATTTAATGGAGGTTTCTCTTTTTGCAGTCCCAATGAAATGGGGCAGCTGGGATGAAACACTGAAATTCTGCAATGTGAAATCAAACTACAGAGAAGAGAACAGTTTGTCTTAAATTCAGGTGTACCTTTTCCATATGGGTGTGATTTCACTTGCCTTAACTGTGCAGAGTGCAAGAGAGCTTGCTAGAGTAGTTACTAATCTGATTTGCTTTATTTGCACTCTACATTCTTCCATTTATTTCATTTCAATCCCTCTACACTTTTGATATTGACAGCCAGGAAACAGGTAAATATAGAAAATAGACAGAAGATAATGCAGAGAGGAGAGGAGAAAGAAAAGCAGAAACCATGGAAGGAGTAACTCATGCATTCTACTGTTAGCCTACCCACAGGAAAGTCATTGTAAGGGTGGTGTGGTTTGTTACTAGGGAGGGAAGCTCATTTCTCTAACTCAAGGCAGGAGAAAGCTTTTGCTGGAGCTTGGATAAAACTGGAAATAGTGTATTGAATTCTCATAGCTTGTAGTTGAGAAATTAGAATCCTGGGCCTGAGGTCAGTTTCCTCACATATCTACTGACAATGGTAAGGCACAAAGAGGTCACCTTGAGCACAGCCTTGGTTTCATTATCATCTTAGACTGGCTTAAGATAACCCTGCAGGTTCAGAGCTGGTCGGAGAGGTACTGAGACCTCTCCAAAGGGCTTTTTCTTCCTTCTACACCACTTCTGTGCTGACGTGGAGGTTTTTGTGATTGTGTGCTGCACCCAGTCAGGGAATTGATTTTCTATTTCAGGGAAAAAATATGGTGGAAAGTAGTAGCAAATGTTGTGGTTGTCACAATCAGATGAGGACACTGTTTATGAGGCTGAAACTGTTCTGGTTTCTAGATGTTTTTGATGATTCCCATTCACACGACAATGTCCAAATATTAGAGGCTTCTGAGTAGACAGCTGGCTAAAGTGTGGAGAACAGCAAGGAAGACATAGGAGTACATAGGAAATTGACAGAAAAAGTAAGCAAGAGGAAGGAAAATGCAGCTAAAATAAGCATGGGGTGAAGAGAGAGGAAATAATATGAAGCTGTGAGTAGATAACAGAAGGCCTCAAGAGAAAATAGGGAGAAGAATACCAGCAGAAAAATGGCAGGAAAAATAGCAAATGCCAAAAAACAAAGGCAAAAGGTCACTGTCGAGAAATTTCTGAGTGTCTGTAAGCAAAAGCACACAAACATGAAAACTGGAGATAGTGGTGGAAGCATGTTATGGCTGATGTCTGTCAAACCGATTTTTTTGTATCCATGTTATCACAATAGAGGGAAATGAATAGTGTTCCACCAGTAGCATCTACATACCATCATTTTTTTCTTTTAACTCTATTTCCTTTATATACTTCAAAGAACTATAATTAGCTTTTGACAGGGTCAGCATCTCTCAGACTGCAACATAATTTGAACAACAAGCCCACTTCACAATCCCCACCTCAATGAGTATTTAGTATAGTCATAAAGTCTGCAAACTTCAGGCCTTGCTGATGAGACTGTGGGACATTCCTGGGAACATGAACTCCATTTATGAAGTGCTAGGAGAAGGTTAAGATGAGAGAAGTGTGAGAGAGAATGTACGTCTTTTGTTCCAGACTGTCTCACTCTTCCTTGTCAGGGGCTTTTCCATCTCAGTCCTGGAAAGTGGCTTTGCAGCATCTCACTCTCATTTATCTCACCCTCTTCTGATCCATCCAACATCACCGTTGCCTTTATTTGTGATTGTGCTACCCTGCCTTTGAATTTGAGACATAGAAAGAACAACCACAATAAAATGTTCTAACCACCACCGGGGAAGAAAGTTTTGTAAGAGGTGAACAAGACAGATGAAGGTATGTAAGGGGCTAATGTGGAAGAAGGTATGATTTTATTGAAGTCATTTCACCGTTTGCAACTCAGTTGCAAGTTACACCTCTATGTGAGTCTTTACCGTCATCCAACCACCTCCAGAATGGGACTGAGCAAGTACTGGAAGTACTCAACTTGGTAGAAGAGGAAGAGAAGGGAAAAATTTCCAGTCTATAGAAAGCTTTACATACAGTAAAGATGACAGCATGCTAACTTGAAATTTGACCAGGAAAGGAGAGTGAACTCACTTACGATTTCAAAAAGTACTGTAAAACTTTTGATCACCATAGGTGGCAAGATACTAATTTTTTACATCATATATACTCTGGATGCCTTCATCTTTTATATGGCATTTATCATCATTATATCCGCATGCTGACATCTAAGAGGCAGTTGTATTTTCCCTGAGAGGGATAAGAAAAAATGAAGGAAATCCAAGAGTTCGTGGTGAAAGGGAGTTGTGGCAGTGAGCTGGCTCGTTTGAATGGGCATGCCTTGCAGCACACAGATCTTCTGTAGCAAGCACAAATACTTAAAACTGTATCTTAATGAGAGTCTGAAGTGCTTCTTTCCCCTTGCAAGCAAAACTAAAGTGGTTAAGTGGGTGATGGACTTAGCTATCTTTCCTTTTCTTTTTTTTAGCTTCAAGCTTTACCATCCAGCCACTTTCCTCCAGGTCTGCTATCAGCAATAAGCATAAACCAGCCAAGGTAGGATGCTTCACATTCACCTTGCCTGGAGGCACAGACAGCTTCATACTTGTTGGGGACATGGCCTTCTCCATTGGGCTGCCTTGGCAGCACACCCCTGGGAAAGAAGTGCACGAGCTGTGGCTGTGCTAGGTGTAGGCAAAGGATTTACCCCACTGCCTGTGGTGAGGCACAGAACACATCACTCTCATCAGAAGAAAAATAAGGTGCGGGGAAGAGGCACACATGTTGACTGGCCACTCGACACATGGCTGGAAACTGTAATGACATCAGCCTTTGCTCCCAAGAATTATATAGGTGACAGATGTTGGATATGGATGTAGATTTCCCAAGGGAGGAAAAAGAAATGGTGAAGGAAACAGAGATCACAGCAAAATAATTAAAACCATGGGGCCATACAGCAACATCTCAGATTAAAATGCATGCAGAAACTAGCTATTTCCATAGGGGAGAAGAGAGGTGGAAGGAGCCTGGTATTGCAGCAAGAATCTAAGACAACATCCATAATTTAGAAAAGACACCAGTGAAGCCTAGCTTGCACCACATGATGAGATACTCTGCAGTCTTTAAAAGGCAAATTTTCAGCACAGCCAACTAAAAATGCAACCACTTAGTCATGAGTCACCCTGAAACTACACCCTGCATATGTTAATACTTGAATGTGTGGATAGAAGTGCCTATCTATGTCAGGGCTCAAATATAGTATCTATGCTAGAAAATATGGAGAATAAATGACAAATTCAAATTAACTTAAATCATAAGAACACGCAAAAGATAACTCAAGCTCTGGTTAGTCACGAAGCTCAGTGTCTGCTTTGCTCTGAGCCTTTGATAACATGTTTATTACCCAACAGTAAGAGCGATTGCTCAATGGAGACAGCACGATTCACAACAGGCATTACACCTCCGCTCCTCTCCCTGCACTCTTCCATTCTTAATTACTGGAGTTGGTGTGGACCTGATGGTCCGTGTCCTATAGAGCTATCACATTTTCCCCATTAGCGATGTTCTTCAATCTTTCCCATGATTTATATGTATCCATTGGCAGTGTGTTATTGCAAAGCAGGATAATAAAGGGGACTGACTGGGGTAGCAGTCAAACTTCCAGAAAAAGCTTGCATGTTAAACAGTTCAAGCTTTCATGAAAATTCACAGGGCTCCAGACTGCACTGACATCTGCAGGTTTTTAACAGCTTATGATAAGCTAAACTTCAGTTTACAAAGTTTTGGGTTTTTTTTTTGTTTTTGTTTTTTTAAGACTTGAAATTAAAATGAAAGTAGCTGGTGATTTCCAGTAACTATTCAAACTTCCTGCAAGACTAAAGATAGCCTCGTAGGATCTGGGTGGAGTGCATGTGTGTGAGAGAGAGGGCAAGAGTGAGAGAAAAGTATAAATAAACTCTGGACTGCTGTTGAAGGCTCAAAAATTTAGAAGAACCATATGCTGACTTTCTCATAGCAGCAGAAATTAAACTGCAGATGACCTCATATTTGTGAGGTTGAAAAAAATAAATGGGATTCATAGTTTTCCTGTCCTATCCTATCTGAACACCACGAAAAGTGAAACAATAACAACACATACAGCTCCTTCCACTGTGTCAGTCATTGTACAATGCCCCTCCTGCTGCAAACACTACATCCAGGGAGCGCTTTGTGATGGCTCTATGCACAGAGCATCAGCAGCTGGTCTGCAGTCCTTGGGATGCTTTTGTCCTGAGGCAGCATGATGTTGCCTATCCCAGCAGCTGGGAGAGGAGCACGATGCTGATGACTACAACTCTTACTGGTACAAATCTCAAGAACAAACAGACATTGCTTCCACATCCCTGGGACTAGTGGATGGATGATTAATGCACACTGGTATGGTTGGATGTTTTATTATCCCTGACACAACATTAATTATTGCTTTTCCTACCAGGGCTGCAAATGGAGTTATTGGTTATGTATAAGGTGTTCTCAATTCTGGTCACTTTAAATAGGTGCCAGGCCTCTGGACAGTCCAGGAAAAGCCATTATATCCCCTCTTATACTCAACTTTTTGTCCTACCCTTCACCTCACCAAAGAAATTGGGGCCATCTGATCACAACCCTATGCAAACATAAGGGAAGCTGAGATTAGGAAGGGCTGAGGAGAAGTGTTCTATTGAGTGTTTGTTTACGGTCTCCATTTGTTTTCTTTTCTCAGTACCCAAATCAATACTCAGAAATTAGTGTTAATAGGAACAGATTAAAGGAAGTAAAAATTGCTGCCATGAGTCAGTCCTTCACCTGCTATGGGAGGAATGACTCTGACTGCGCTGGAGACAGAGACCGTGTTGGTGCTGGAAAGAGGGCTTGCAACAGATCCCCGTGCCAGGGCTGTCACCTACACAGCCAGTTTCTGGACACCACAAGAGGTGACATTGCAGCTGGTAGGTGGAGGACTAGGCAAAAGAGACCTGTGGGGAGTGACCAAGCCCTGAGAGATGATGCAACTCAAAGGCCCTCAAATTTTGTGTCCCACCCAATGCTTCTCCAGTGCAAAACCTGCCAAGCAAGCATAAAAAGTCATTTTATCCATTTTTGAACTGAAATTAATTTAACAAGTTCATTAAAATTTTTGGGGGTAATTCCGTTTCTAACATTTGCTGAGCAGATCCAAATATGGGTATCAGTGAAAAAGCAGATGAAAGTAACCCAGACTTGCTGGTTCCTTTCCCTCGCTTTATTCTACTTTGTACCTGTAAGATTATATTTACATTTGCCCACTAATCAAAACAGAGATTTTTAAAAGAAAAATGCAGCATTGCCTAAAGTGCCTTCTGAAGTTAATCTGAAAAGAATTCTGGGAGAGATGATTTCAAAACCCTCAAGTTGAAAAGCTTTATAGTCAAGCACTGACCACAAAGCCTGCTGTCCAAATTCTGATCTCAGAGCAGCATAAATCTAGTGTAATACCCATAGTTTTGGTGGAGCTACTCCAGTTTTACACAGCAGTAACTGGGAATTGAACTTGGAACTTTGCCTTTAATTTTGTCCAAAAATGTGAAAGTAGAAAAAAGTTTGCTTTGGACATGGAGTCCCACAGGAATTCAGAGGGTCATCACATTGAATCATTTTCCCAATTGCTCCCCATGTCTTCCCACAAAAAAAAAAAAAAAAATGTAACTCACAAAACGTGTTTTGTCAGCTCAGCTAAAAAGGGAAAAATAAAGCATCGTTTGCCTGACATACACATACTGAGATTAAACATAGGGGTGAAGTATTCGTAGTATGAGACATTTGATAACCTTCTTTACAGTCATACTGTGAAGATGAATTAGTTATTGTCAAAGGCTTTTTAAATGTGCAGGTGAAGTATAACAGCTATCACATTAATAATCACCATAAAAGGTCTTTAAGTTAATAGCAGAGCTCTGGGTACGTGCTCTTTGATCTTTGCTAAGATTGAAGGCTCAGGTTTCGATTGCAGCATGAAGGCACTGTGCTGAGTGAATCTGTGGTGAACATCTAGTACCCAGGATGTGGTTAGAGGCCTCAGCATCCTTCAGAGTGGTGTGTTTAGTGTGAGGGCTTGTCTGCATAGGGACTTACCCCTGATTAACTCCATGTGTGTACACTCCTATTCCAGAATAGTGGGTGGAGAACAAGGCCTTAGGCTGGAGAAGCATTGTCTCCCTCCCAGTATTATCCTTGGCCATGACCCCAGTGATGGGTCTACACATCTGCTGAGGAAGCTGAGGACAATCTGGCAAGTGAACATAAGGATAGCCTCCCCAGGCAGTAGAAAGGACCCATAGGCTGGGGTGCTCTGTGAAACAAAAGCCTGGCATGATTGCTTTTACATCCAGCAGTATGGCAGGCTTCCCCAAATTGCTGTGCATGAGAAGGAAAATTGGAACCAGCTGTGTCAACATGTGCCATAAATAGAATACATTTCTCAGGAAAACAGCCAGCAAAAGTAGAATATAATCATCCGCAGCTCGGTATTTGCATATTACTAATGCCAGAATAAAGTATTAGAAGGAACCATGTAAGAGGATTATTCCTATTAGAAGAACAAAGCATTAAGAGGGATGTTGACTGTGGTATTAGGGCAGTATAAGCCTTGACAAAGAAAGACCAGGTCTGTGACAACAGATGAAAATTCAAGAGCAACATTAGGGTTATTGGGAATAGCTTGAACTAATATAGTCCTGAAGCGTTTAGCTGGGAATCCACCCACTGTGGCATGTAGCCAAGATGAGCGTATAAACTTCAAAATCCTTTAAGGAAGCAGTTTATAAAACTGAATGAAAAAGAGACTGAAGTGTTCTATTAGGATCTCTTCTGCGGGACTGTGGAATCTAGATGGCGGACCCCAAAGGAAAGAAGTAGCCCAACCCAATGCGTAGGCGTGCTGGCATGACCGTTTGGCGGTAACCTTCCTGGGTTTAGTTTTTGCACTATGCAATGCCGGGTCCTTTTGTCCTCGTTACCAGAGGGCCACCTGGTCTTGTAGCTGAGCACACCTTACAACAGTTGTGTGGTCTTACGACAGGAGTGTTTGCTGCAGAAGAAGGAAGTGAAGGGGAAGGCCATGGCATTTCAAGAGGGTCTTTGTTTGTCTGTTCAGGATACTGAGGTCTACACATCCATAATTTTTTTCCTTTCCAGTGCTGCAGGGTGGCACGTAGACACAACAAATAGACTGTTTCATTGAGGTGTTTTCATAGGGGATAAGATTTCTCTTTCCTCTATGCACACTAGAGAAATCAGCTCTCCTTAAAAAAATAAGGCAAGCGGGGGATTTCTGAGCCAGCCTTACTCTTCTTTCTGAAGTAATTTTATCACCTCTGTGCATGCAGATCTCGAAAGAGGTTGCTGCTGTCTGTAAATAGATTGGTTTTATTGTTATGCTGAGCGGCAGGAGAGGAGTGTGGATTTACAGCGAAGGCAGGGAACGGGCAGCCAGCCCAGTGGTGCCGCAGCTCACTGATAGCACGGCTGGTTTCTTACATCTCTTGGGGCAGGCTTGAGTAGCTCTTCCATTTGGTAGACTAGCACACGGTATTGCTCAGTTGTAAAGATAATCATAAGCTGTGTTGGATTCGCTAGACTGTGATTAGAGGTAGTCAAATAATTATTCATTTTAAGCAATTCATGTTATTACACATCTAACTCTGCCTGGAAATTAAGCACATACAAAAGGTGATTTCAGTAACCTGTTCCTCCCGTGAAGTTGTTTTGCTAATATAGTGTGTGTAGACATTTTAATGTCTAGTTTTGATAAGTCTATGCAAAATTTTGCTATTTATGATTGCTTTTGACTCTGTCAAACACACATGGTGTCATTTCAATTTATTCTGTGCACATGTCGGGGGGGTGGGTCTGAGCTCCAGCAACTGAAGTCAGACCTTTGTCATTGGGCCTGTGCGTCCATGGGGCCAGCAACCGGGGCAAGTCAGCATATGCAGGTAAGTGTGGGATCGCTAGTGAGCATCAAGCAGGACTCACTGGTGAGTAGGTCAAGTGGCCTGGGAGCCGCTCTGGGACAAGTTTCTCCTTCTAGTTACTGGAGCATGTGCAAAGGCTTTCATTTGATATTATCAGATCTGGTTCATATTTATAATGCTGTACTCAAGAAGGTGACTTATTTCTAATTTTTTCTTCATGGAGAGATTATTGATATATACTGTTATCAGGCAATTGGTAGAATGAGGGGTAATGGTTTTAAACTGAAAAGGGTAGATTTAGATTAGATATTACGAAGAAATTCCTTCCTGTGAGGGTGGTAGAACACTGGTACAGGTTGCCCAGGGAAGTTGTGGATGCCCCATCCCTGGAGGTGTTCAAGGCCAGGGTGGATGGGGCTTTGAGAACCCTGGTCTAGTGGGGGGTTTCCCTGCCCATGGCGAGGGGGTTGGAACGTGATGATCTTTAAGGTCCCTTCCAACCCAAACCATTCTGTGATTCTATGAATTAGTACCATTCCAACAAGCAAAACATCTGATTTCACAAAAGAAGTGAGGTGCAAAAGAAATTGGGAACCTGTCTCTTCTTTTATAAAAGATAGACAAAATGCAGAGCTGTCTAAAGAATGATATTGAAGGTACCGGTACCATTAGCCTTACTAAAAAGTCTAGGTGGACAGTTTCACTAGGTCCTTCCTGTTCCTAAAGGAAGTTGGATTTGAGAGCTAAATTTCTCCTGATCATTCAATGGCTACTATTGCTACATCTCAGAGCTAGCAGAGCAAACAAGCACCTGCTGAAATCAGGTCAAGAGGCCTAAGGAATATTTTCTAGAAAAAAGAAAGAGAAGGCAAATCAATTACTGAATACTTAATGTTTTGTATTTTAAGACCTACTTTTTCAAGGCTTGATATAATTCTTTGGAATATCATCTGGTGACAACAATTTATTCATAGTTGATGGAAATTATCTCAGCTTATACATGGTTTGAGCTAATGACCCTGTCACTATAGCAATAGATGACAGAGTAGAATGAGGTAAGTTTAGGATTTCATTTACCGATTTCCTAAGGTGGCCAAGGTGAATTCCATCTAAAATGTGTTTCTCTTCACTAGTGCTAGGAAGGACACCCAGGTTATTTGCTCACCTGAAGACCTATTCATTGTAGGGTCAAAAGTTAGGCAAAATGTTCCTTTGTTTTTCATCTTGCCTTGGAAGAAGTTTGCTTTCCATGCCATGTTTTCAGTTATTCTTATTAGGTAGCACGTACAGAATTTAGTAACAGACAAAGAGATGTCATAATGTAGGTCACATTTTATGTTTTTGTTAGACTCTGGAAAAAATATACCAATACTGATTTATATGTTACAGAATTTTTAAACTGTGTAGTGGTATGAATATGTTGGTCCTCCTTTTCATTTTGCTCATCATACAAACTGAGCTGCCTTTGCCAAGCTCCTTTGTAGCCCCAAATATTTTTTTGTAAGAGTCTTTTAGAGATTGCTATGACACTATATTTTAAATTGACATTTATAATTTTTCCTTGGGAGATTTTTAGCCTTCTTAGCCTGATTATCCTTTATTTCCTGGGAGGCATTTTCTTTTGTGACCCTAGCTGCTAGAAATTCTCCAGGCAAAATATTGAGTTTGCATAATATTAATTGGGCCATCTGCATTTGATTGATGACACAATGGAGCCCTTAAAGGAGCTATTATTTTGGTCTGACTGTATTTAATATTTTACTGTGGCAATTCCCAGTGTGAAGTAATGAATATGCTTCTGCAACACTTGGCCTATATTCTGTGCTTTAGATGGTGCACAGAGAAACATCTTGTTCATAACAAGGGGACACATCAAGAGAGGCTCACGCTAATCATGGCCAGAATATATTTACCATGTAATAACAAAGGTAATCCTAGAGAGAAGAATGGATATGTTCTTTGAAAGCTCCCATCTTGGATGCACTTAGGTATTTGAGTGTTTCACACAGTTATCAAAGCAATCTCTAGCACCAAATTTGAGGTTGATATCTCCCAAGTATGAGCTGTGTCAAACTTGGCAGTTCAGCAGCTGGCAATAACCAGCAATCACTTTTTACAGTTAGTTTGCACCTGCATTTGAATGCATTATTTTCTTGTAATTTCCTAAAAGTGTGTGTGAGGTACAAGGGTCATTTTAAATTTTATGAAATCTTCTATGTCTGGGGATACCTGGAGCAGCCATGGCTGGGTGTATCTGCAAAGCTACCATGAGAGATGGTGGCTTGTTTCTGATCAAAAGATGAGGGTTATATTTTTTCACATGTGTTTGTAAGGAGTTATCTTCAGTAACAGCAGTTAGCTCAGTGTTGCCCAAAATATACACAGTAACAGTAGAATCATCCCAGAGAACCTCCTTTCGTTTCCTTCTATGCCACCTGAGCCACTGCTTGCAAGGTGGTACCATAGGCTTGCAACACAAGCAGGTTTTAGTTAAACCTGACCTAAGCTTCACACACTAATGGGTTGGTTATTCCATGCTTTATGTTCATGAGAAGGGCACAGCACTGGTTTTTATGACTGAGGAAACCAGGGCTGGAGCTGTCGTGCTCCAAGACCTCTTACAGTCAATCTTCTGCAAGGCTTTTAAAACATGGCAATATCCTACACATTTGGATCACGGTGGAGCTGTATTTCTGGCTGGAGTTTTGAAAGCTGCACAGTTTTCTTTTCAGAAATGTAACTGTAGCAATTTCCAAGGAAAGTATTTGCTCATAAAGCTCAGCAGAAAAATAAGACAGTGGTACCCAAGGTTTTTACATGTCTTCCAGGCAGTGTCTGTATTAGCAATTTGACTTGAAGAGGCTTAGTTTCTCTGTTTACCAACTTCTGAATGCATTGCACCAGTGAAGACGTGTGGAGACCTACCATGCAGCTCTGGTCACTCAGCTAGCACTGTGCTCATGCACTCAGTTCACCCTGTAGGAATCTGGGGCATTGCAAGGAATAAGCCTTTGGTCAGAGAGGAACAGCAAAGACAGCATAAAGTACTTTGCTAGAATACGCTGTCCTTTGCTACTTTTTTATTGTTTGTTTCTTTCTTTTTTTACCAAATGTACTGAAAGTTCTCTAATGGTCTTTCAAAAGACCTGAGTTTTGCTCTCAGCTTTGGAATTAAAAAAAAAAAAAAAAAAATGGAAAATTTTTTACTTGAAAAATTCTTTGACATGTTTATTGGTTACAACTAGGAAAAAAGAGCATATTAACTTGAGTGTATGGCTGCATTTGCCACACCAGAGTGACAGCACTGTCAGTTTTGCTGTCTGATGGACCAGGACTGTTCCCGGATAGCATTAGGTATGTTTCAGGACACCAAGGGACCAAGTTCTTTCTAGACTTTGCTAGCATGTCCGAGAAGCCAGGAGGTATAGTACCAACAAGGGCTGATAGGCTACATCTAATTCACTCAGTTGGACGATTCAGCTCCCACAGATAGGACAAGGGAGACAACAGTGAGCTGTAGCTCAGCAGTCAGAGCTCAGTCTTACCCAGCGGAAGCCTAAAATTATAGGTCTGCAGATGCATCATGAGAATTATGGATTTACTTACATAAAAGGTCACCCTAAGAAGGAGGAAAAATACTCCACTGTTTGGTTAGTTGCCTGTATTGCCCAGTGCATTTCTAAGATACCCTGGTGGAGCAGAGGCACTACATCCTTTCCTGCACACTATGTGTATCCTCCGTAAAGAGCACTCTGTCACCAGCTGATGGATGTGGTCTTCCCATTGCCTGCATCTCTCTCAGTAACTTGCCTTCACCTTTCCAGTCACAACATCACTCTTCCTTGAGTGTACACCCTGATGGGTCATTAGCAGAGAAAGTTTCAGGAGCATTAATCAACAGAACTTCAAAAAAAGTGCCTTTACATTTGATCTGTGAAATCATCTTTTCAATAACACATACAATGTATCAATTTACCTTAATACCCTAGTAATTCTCAGCCACAGCGCTTTAGGTCTGTTTCAATTATTGTGTTCTCGATCCTGAGCGTTAGAAATAACTTGGGTATTCCCCCACCCCCCGTGTTTTGTATTTATAATGGTTGAAACTTAGCTTAGGTTTTTCAGTTACTGAAGATCAGGTTTAGCCATGAATTAAAAGACTGACACTGGATCTGAATTTTCATACAGCTCAGAACACTCAGACAGGTCTCATGGTTCAAGAATATCCTCAGATAAAATCAGTCTTTGGCCAAGCAAAGACTCACCAGCTGTTTTCTAGTTCTAGCACATGATCAGGTGGCCATCAAAATACAAGGGTGAAACTGGTGAACACTAGAAATTCAGAAGCTCAGCTGCCTCAGAATGAAGTAGAATTAGTCCTGCTGCTTCTGGCATAGAATGGGAAGAGTCTTATCTTTTCCTTTCTCCTGTTGTTCCTTTCCAACATTATTGCAATAGTTGAGGTTCCCAGAAACATTATGAATGCTCCCGTGCTATAGCTGTGTGTGGTAGGGAAGTGTCACAATTTCCATTTTACAGGTGGAGGCTAAGGCACGGAGGTTGAGGAAAACAGCCAGCATCATAGACATGAAGTTTGTTTGGGAGTTTGGAACTCAAACTTTGTGTCTGGGAATAGCTTATGCTAAGATACAGTTTTTTTCATGTAACTTTTATATTAGCAGCCCAGGACAGATGTATCACTCTTTGATAATGCTGGCTTCTTAACTGATCACAAAGGTACAGAGAGGCTGTGGAGAGCGGTCTCTGTCTAGTGCTTAAGCCATGCCACTTTTTCCCTACTTCAAGTATTGTATGTGGAACATGCCCTGAAAAAAAACCCCTCACATTCCTTAGCAGGACAATGTGGGCCAAGATGACAAAGCAGAAAAACTCTCTGTAGCTAGTTAAAATGAAAGAGCAAGAGTTTTAAAAGCTTTAATTAGAACAGAGCAATCTTCAATATCACAAATAAATTTCATTTCACCCTATGTTTTTCAGGTAAATGCAGATGGCAAGGGAAAGGGAAGTGGAATTCAAAACAGTCCTCAGAAAGTGTTTTTCTTGAGAAGAAGACTCAAGAAAACTATAAACTACAGAAGAAACTTTCCACAGAATTAAAAAATGGGCTTACTGATGAAACAGATGAAACTGTATTCTTAAACTTTTTATGAATATTAGCATATCAAAATGTATGTATTGAAGAGAATTTTTTTCAATACTCATCCAATAATACAAAGCTTTATTATAATCCTACAAAAAGGGAAATTATAGAAAAGGCAGAGCAAGGCCTTTCTCACAAGTGTATGGCCAGAGGACAAGAGGCAAAAGGCACATATCCCAATTGCAACTGGATTTAATGAAAAAAAATATCTGATTAAGCATTCTGAGAAAGGCCATGGAATTTCTCTCCTTAGAGAGTGTTAAAACTCAACTGACAAAAACCTTGATAAACCTGCACTAACTTCAAAGATGGCCCTGTGTTGAGTTGAGGGATGGACTAACTGGGCTCAAGAGGTCCCTTCCAACCTGAAGTACTCAGGGTTTCTGCAGGCAAATTCTGTAATAGTCTGGTACAGGATAAGATCTGGTATGTCTCTAATACAGAAACCAGAGGTCAAAAACCTAAAAAAATGGTGGCAGGGTAATACATGAGCACGTGTCCACTGTGTCATTGCAGTATACCTGACCCATTCAGTTTCTGTTGACTTATACAGCAAAAGAAAAGTGAAATGCCTTAACTTAACCTTCTGTGAAAAAGACTTCAGCTAATTATTGTGATCTTTGCTGTTGGTGTTTTGAGAGCTGTTGGACTATTTGGACAAGTGGTTTGAACGACAAAATGCATTCTTATTAGACCGTTCAGCTTCATAGTTATATTCAAAGACTTGCAAATACTTCTGGTCTTTCTGAATGCATACATCATCCACTTGAGGAAAGACCCGTTTCTTCTTAAAATGTGGGCCAAGTAACACAAGCATATTAAAAGAAGAGTCTCCCCCTCTAGTGTTACCCACAGCAATGACCAAGCACTATCACACAACTCCACCACAGCAGGTCAGTGCTCCACAGTAGCCGGCAGGATGGGTACTGCCAGCACAGCACTGCCAGACTCCTCCTGCAAGCTGTCAAGGCCTTTACGGAGGACAGATATCCCTGCTGAGGCGAGGGTTTGTTGATAGCCTTTCAGACACTTATAATTTTGAGGCTCTTTCAGCCTCTGCAGAAAAGTTTCCCATAGTGATTTCAACAGGCAGGAAACGTGCTCTCAGAAAGAGAAGTTGTTGGTTGTTGATCACACAAAATATAATGATGCTTGTGAGTCTTTTTGCAATTCCTATAATGTAATTTATCAGCAACTTAGAGGACATCATGGTGAAATCATAAGAGGAACCATTAATCACACACACACGATTTTACTATGGAAAGTTCCCAGACACCTCAGCTGTGTACTAATGTGGGATCACACATTTCATTTGGCCAAAAGCAGCCTGTCACACACCGACCCTGCACCGTGATTTCCTAATAGTGATCACACACTCATATTTGCAGAATATTTTCTGCTAAGTATCCTTCAAAGCAATGAAAGCCAAAACCCGGTTGTTCCACTAAGGTCTGAATTGTCCCTCATTTAGTTGCAAAGTTATGTATGCAACATCTTATATCCAGTACATAAAGATTTAAGAAACTGAGGGTCCAGCATATGTTATTGCAATGATCTATGTCTAATGATCAGGGTACAGACTTCCCTGACATGTCCTTTGCAAACAGTAAAAAGTGATACCTCTCTTTAGTTTTTCATTCCCTTGAGGGCACTGGCGTAGTGAAGCACAGCTGCCGATGGGTGCTACGATTTCAAATGCAACTGAGTTTAGTGCAATCCATCCTTAAAGTACGAACTGCAACATCTTGCCTAACACACCTCTCCAAATTGAGAAAACACACTGGGAGTAATCAAGAGGAGTGTACACTTTCAGAGATTTCCTTGCGCCTGCATTAGGTTTAGCTAGCATATTTTAGCTTATTTGGACCCAAACGTGCCTTAAGGCTTAATATAAGCCAATAGATTGAAGTAAGGATCCAGGCAGAGGCTTGGGTATACCCCTGTGGTTACTGGATCCGTGTCATCTTTGAAAAGTATGGGTTTCCCTCATGCAAAGCCTTCTCTGTGCCGCAGGGAGCTTGTGAGTTGCAGTGAGGAGCAGAGGTGGCCATCACCAGGGAGGTATTTTTCTGCGTGTGAATTTCTTGTTAAACAGGAAGATAGGATTTTTCTTCAAAACCCTGTGAATGTTGTAATTCTTGATGAGAAAATGAATTCTTTTTACTCTATATTAGTGTTACTGTTTTAAGGAGAAAAAAGCAACATTGATTTTAAATAATTTCTTTCCTTTGAGAGACAAAGAAGTGAGAAAAGAGGGGAAACTGTATGGCAGAACAGCTTTTACCCTTTTTTTGTCAGCTTGAATTCAGAGACTGCTTTGTGTGCTTTTTTACCTTTAATAACAAACGTTTATGTTGTTGCACATTTTAACCATATATTCTAGCAGGAATAGGAAGGAAATTGAGTTGGAAAGAGAAAAAAACAAAATTAGATTTTTTCGTAATCTTTACTGATTTTTTTTTCTAGAATATTTGCACGATAGATCCTTTTGAAGAATTACATTGGTTGTAAATATTTTATGAGAGCAGATCTCAGATGAAATCCTGTTGAAATATTCATTGGAAAGATTTCAACCATCTATTACAAATAGCCTTTGGCTTTATACTTTTCATTACAGTCTGTTTTGTTATCTAATCAGCAAAAGCAGTGAAACAGATTCCATTTACATACCAGGAATGCAAAGGGGGAATAATTCAGTGACGGGAAGCAAAATACAAATGCAGCCTCGAAACGCATCTACAAAAGTAACTGGCCAAATTCATGGTAATGATTTATATTTTAAAAGGAAGGGGTTTAGCTCCTGTTACAAGTAACACTCACTTTACCCTTAAAGGTCCCTTATCAATGTTTTTGGCAATACTCCCCTGCTGTTCACCAGCACATCTATGGAAGTGTGTTTCGGCAGGCTGAGGAATATATGCTGCATATGTTCCCTGCTTCCTGCCTTTGTTATGCTTAAAGCTAAATTGCTGCTGGACTCCTTCCAACCACGGCATGCTGCGGTGCACTGGCAGTGCTCGAAGAATTTGGTTTAAAAGCCAGAAAATCTGGAAGTGATGACAGGCACCTGTTTAGAGGCAGCCAGATCTGACACTCAAACTCACCAGTACCACAACCTTTTCAGGGAAGGGCTTTCAGGCCTTAGTTGAGCAGTCAATCACAGTTTAGCAAAATCTTTCCCTTGAGTGTACACTTGAGCGCCTTGCTGTGTAGTAAACACTTCAATGAGTGCTTGGAATTTGGGATAAAATATTCACTTTTCAAATAGATATTTCAGATAGATTTACATTCAGATAGATATAGATATATTCAGACAGAATATTCTTCCTTATTATCAATGTGATTAATGAATCAGGGATAGAATATGCTGTAACACGAATGATCCCTGAAGGAACTGACACGCTTGCAGGAAACCAGCAAAGGGAAATGTGCCTCAGCTCTAAGCTATGCATGACGTTTCCCTCTGAATTAAATAGCTGAAAGTGTGCTTGGAAGGGTTTTCCTTGGGGAATTTATGAATAAAAATGAAGGTCCTAAGCAGCTTATCTTAAAAGTAAAATACTCTGACCTGGACAGGAAGAAATAGTATTTACTTTCACTTCTTTATATTTGACACTCTGATGTTTATTGAATGACTTCACTGGGAATTTTATTCAGCTTTAAACTGAAGGAAAACAATTTTGCAGTTAGCACTAAACATACAAGGAATTTTGGAGATGACAGGTAATGGTTATTTCCTCCCTCTGTACAAATTCCTTTTGAAGTCAGTCCTTCTCTCCATTATCATCTTAAAGCTTTTCCTCTGAGATCTTAAGCATTTTCTTGGAGGGGCAGGCCTGTAGTTCTTCAGAGACAATAAGGATTTTAGTTCTGTAACTGAAGTGCATCCACATTTGAAGCCAGATTCTCGGATGCCATTAAAAGGAAAGTTAGGATACAAGCACCAGCTACACATTATGTTAGTAAGCCCTATTTCTGCACCATTGATTTCAATCTTATAATAGCTGTCACAGCTAAACCAACTCATTACCTCACTCTTACACTGTCAGAGTAAAAATTCAGTCAGTAAACCCACAAAGTTTTAGTAGAAAGATGGTCAATATGCCATTGTATGAAATGTGAGAGTAGAACTTGCAGAGCAAAAGTTGTTTTTTACAAAGTAACAGACAACTCTGTTCTAGAGAAAAAAATATACAGCTAAATACAATAAATCAAACTACTTTCCATCTGTCTCTCTTTATAATGTATGTTTTAATAATGCTCAGCAACTGTAAAGTTCATGTAGGAGGAAACTAAATACCTTCCACATAAGTTTACTGCAGTTTGTTACCCAATAGTCTATCCTTGAAGAACACTTTTTGGAAAGCACAAGACTTTGTAGCAATGTCTTATATTAATTTCTGCGGTGGTAGAATTTAAATCCCAAAGAAATACATTGGAAAACACTCAGTGCTTTTTGCTTCATGTAGCCATGCCACCGAGAAAAGAAGAAATGTGAGCAACTGCTCGTTGTAGTGCAGAATGGTATGATCCGTGCAGGAACCTCACTGGAAAAGCAAACCCCACTGTTCATATACCCGAATGTTATCTGAGGGGATTTGGTAAAATTTGCTGGGTATGACTATTCTTCCTGCAGGTTGTTTTGCCCCAAATGGTCCTGTCTACCTCAAGGTCTAGTAAGTGCAACAGGAACGGGAGGCAGAGATGGTGGAGTCAGAATTCAGTTATTGACAAGCTTGGATTTATCTAGCAGGCAAAGTGCACTCCGTTGCATGTTACCTTTGCAGTACTGTATGTAAGGCCACTTGATTAGGGGGAGAAAAAAAACCCCTATTTTCAGAAATTAGTCTGCTGTCAGTTTTTTGATTATATGAAATCTCCAGGAACCAGGTGATCCAAAATTATTTAAACCAGACATAATTTTATCCACGTAACTGAGACCAGAATCAGGATAGTCTAATGCTCTAATGCTGCATACTCCCACAGCTGAAGTTTCTGGGGTTACAGCTGCAAGCATCCCTCTGTTTCACCTCAAGAAGGGTACAACTTCAGCTATTGGAAATTAATGTCAACATCACACTGCTATTCTGAGACAATGGAATGTTTCCATTGCCAGTCTAGAAACAGTCCTATGATTTCCCTGTGCAACACATTATAAAATTCAGTGTTAATGCATTATGAAAGTGAAGGCGGTGGACTTACATGTAAAGCATTGAACCTTTAATAGGAATTCCGAGAGGGGGGAAAAGCGACTTGCTTTTACAAATGATGCAATTTGTGCCATTAAAATGAGTCCATAAAAGGTATCAGGCACAGTAACTATCACACACAGTCATCTGATATTTACTTTTGAACCTGATAAGGGGGTATGCCAGCAAATTATACAATGAGATTCCGAGACACCTGTGAACGAGGAAAGGATACTGAAACTTTTGCTTAGAGTGCATCACAGAGAGCATAGTGTCTCAAGACAGAGCAAACGGACATACCCAGCGTTCAATGATTTCCACACCAGCTGCTGAGTCAAAACTAGAACAAAGATCAGAAATTTTCATGGACTGTACTGCTGTGGGTGATGCACACAGTGGGTCTGCATGAAACTCAGCCTCTCAAAAACACCACTGTATTTCCTGTTGTTCTTAAGGGGTGTAAAACTAATGTCACAAGTGCTGCTAACTGGGGTTTTCTCAAGCTGCTTGGCTTGGCTTTCATGATAATAACCTTGCAATTTATGTAAACAGGCAGAATTTTGCACCACACCAGAGCAAGAGGTATTTGACTACTGCTTGCCAGCAACTCTGGAACTTGTAAAAAGTCTCTGAAACTAAGCTATTTACAGGTACCCGATACTGGAACAGAAAAGTATTTACATTCCTAAATCATACTTAGATTTCTATTATCCCTCTTATTATTTCAGGCTTCCAGAAGTTTCCTG
>NW_009646851.1:2960462-2975679 GCF_000708025.1 Charadrius vociferus | reverse complement strand
CTGATAATTGCAGAAATTTCCTCCCCCCAGCACCGGGGCAGGCTGAGATTTTCAAAAGCACTTGACATACAGCCACATATTCTCGGTTTTGCTACAAATACATGCTCTGGGTTTTAAGTGCTTGTTAAACACAGCCGCAGTGACATTGTGGGGAAGCATCCCAGAACGACCTCTGCAAGCTTGAAACAAAGCATTCAGTATACAATAGGCATCAGTCAAAGTTTCCCAAAATAATGAGCACTGCACATGACACAAAGGATTTCTGTGGCTTGAATGCTGCCTTTTTACCAGGAATGGAGTTGGAAAAAGCTTGGCTTATTTATCAATAAAACATAAATGTTCAGATGCTCCTGTGATCAACAACATGAATTGCTCAAAGCAGATGATAGTAAAGATCAATCCTAATTTTCCCTTCCCTGGCATCATGGAGCAGTACCTCTAATATCAGCACTTATAACAATTTTGAAATGATGGGAGAAGAAAGCCAGGATCAATATCATAGTCTGCCTTTTTATGCAGTGTCTTTTAAGATAGGAAATTGCTCAATGGCTGTCTCCTGTCCTGGTTTCTGTTATCCCATAAATAATGTTGAAACAAGCGTGGCTTTCCTTTTTTGAAGTATCCTAACTTTTGCTGGCATTAACAGATTCAGAGAAAAGGAAAAAATCCATAAAAAGACTATGCCTCATTCTTCTCTCCCATTTCTTTGACTTTAGTGACTCTGGACATGCTGATTTCACCAGACTAACTCTGGAGTTAGCCCTGACTCAGCCAAGCCCTCCAACACTTAACTTCAAGTTCACAGGAGATCCCTTTCCTGTTCAACAACACACTTCAGCACAATTTAAAAGTTAAGCACATGATTTAGTCCCACCGGAGTCCCAGGGACTGAATCATGTGCCCAAAAGTTAACCACATGCTTGAATGTTTAGCTGAATAAGCACAGAGCAATTGAACCACAGCCTTAAGCTATCACAGGGAGAAGTCTTACATCGGCATTTGAGATTTAATTAGGAAGAAGCAGAACGTATTTCTGCTACTTTGTCTCTCCCATCCCACAGTGGCACTTTTCCAAGCAGAGCCCTTGAAAGATGGCTGGTGACCAGGTCCCCAGGGACTGTTCTTCCTCAGCTCCTGCAGCTCTGTGGCCACTCAACCAGGGCCATTGGCCAGGCTCAGGGGCATTTGCCTCCACTGGGGCATCTTTCCACCTTACCATGCTCTGCTCCAGTCTCCTGTAATGCAAAAGCTCCTGGTGTGATTTCCCAGGCTATGCTTTCACAGGGGGCTGTGCAAACCCCAGTCAGTCCTCCTCTTTCCCAGACATCTTCAGGTAAACTTATTCCAGACCCAGCATCTCTAAATATACCTCACTTCCCCTTGCCCCTCATGGGCAGTCCCACCTCTGCAGCCCCTTCTAAGGCAGTCTGCTGCCCTCCCAGGGCGGTGGTCCCTCCTGCTCCGCTCTCCTGTGCGCAGCCCTCCTCCTTGTGCTCCCTCCTTGCAGGCAGGAGGCTCACCAGACCCTCCATAGCACATTTTCCCCACCTCAGGGCTCAGTCTACACCCCATCCTTTCATTCCCCATACTGGGGTCACATGCAGTCTGTATCACAGACCGCAGTCCCCCGTAGGGACCCCCGGGCTCCCCCATGCCCAGGGTTATGTGCATTTACCTTCCTGTGGAGGGGAGGAGGGGGGAGGCAAGACGTTATTAGGGTGTCAGACATGAAGACCAAACCCTGGGAAGGACAAGCAGAGCACCGGTGCATTGCAAAGCATCAGCAGGAGCCGTGGACCAATTATTTGATCTACAGACAACTGCAGGGGTGCTCAGTGCTGTGAAAGAGATGGCACATGGGAAAATATGTGTCTCCCATTTCCCCCTGTTAGCACGCTGGATTTCCTGGCGAATTGGGGTGTCCAAGGCCCTGCTGCCTGCCCTCTTCCCGGGGGGTGGATGGCAGGACCATGCCGCAGGCAGCGGGGCAGGCAGGTGGAAAGAGAGCGTGTCCGGCCTTCGCATGCTTGGCCAAAAGACAGCAACGCACGCGGGCAGATGTGTCACCTCACCAGCCCCGCAGACAGAGCATGGCTTCGTGCTTGGTGCCTCCCTGTAATTATGATGAAAGACTCCAGGCACTATCTCCTCTCTCCTCCTCCTCAAGGCTTTGCTCTACCTAGGTTTCAGCTACTTACCAGACAGTCTGCCTCCAGCGGTGAGGAGCTACCTGCGGATTAACAGCCTCTGCTTCTCCAAAGACACACCCCCGCCTTGCTGTAGCCCTGTTCTTTGCTGAAAACTAGCCTGTATGTCAGCATTAACAGTGCGATTCCTAAAAAAAAAAACTTTCTGGGTCTGAGCCAAGTGTATTGTAGAGGGAGGTGGTTTCACCCCAGCCAACGTGGGAAGCTCTCATCCTGATGGCACTGCAGTTTGAATGTTTTGAAGTTAAACCAGCATGAAGCACCACGTAGACAGAAGTTGGGAGGGGCATGGGTATAGTGCACATATCCCAGTCCGGGTGGGTTCAGCATTTGATAGAACATTAGCTGAGGTGTGTCAGGTTTTTTAGTTGTATTTGGGCAAGAGTTGATGTAATCCAGAGTAAGCAAACTATGTACAGAGCAAACTCAGTTATTTTGTCACTGTATGCTTGACTGACCTCCATAAATACAGTAACAAAATTTAAGGTGCTGTTTCTCAACATAGTTACAGTGGAATTTTTTTCAGTTATGTCCAACTAAACAGGTAAATTTAACATTGAACTTGAGCACAGCCAGACTGGCAACCATTGCCCCTGTGGAAAATTACTTCGGGACAAAGAGTTGTGATGATTCATACGGAAGCCGCTTCCTTTTGCAATCAACAAACATTTTGACTAGCAAGGACCTTAGGTCCATACAGCATGCCTTGCAGTCCTAGTCCTTGCTGGAGTCCCCATGTGTTCACCTGAGAAAGTATGGCAAAGGTCCCGTCTGGAGAAAGAGGGAGAGCACACCTGCATCTCACCCAGGTACAGGCCTGGGATGCAGCTGGGACACGTCTCCAGGCATACAAGCACTCTCATTGCCACAGCACAGGCCTATAAAGAAACAAAGAATGGAGGAGAAGGGAAAACCCAGGAAAGGGAAAGTGAAACGTAGAGCCACAGGGACAGAGGAACAGCAAATAGATATGGAGTATGGAGACACAGAGCCCAACTCGAGAGAGAACTGCTCACAGCCTTTTTCAGGTTGAAGCAGCAGCTGGCCTTGGGAAAGAACCACTCTTGGGAGAAAGAAACTACTTTAAACTGCCCTCGTGCTCCTGTCCTTTCACAGTGACTCACTCTGTTCTGCCTGCTCTCAGCTTCAAGGCCCAACTCTGTGTTAGGACATCGATTGAAAACATCTGGAGGCCTGTAAATACCTACTGACAGCATGTTCATCTTGGCTCCTACAGAAATTGGGGGTTGGGAGGGATTGAAGCATCCCAAACAATTCAAAATGCAGACAGAAAAAGGAAAACAATAAAACTGAGATCACAAGGCTGCTAGGAAGTGTGATGTGCAACGTCAGCCCTGTGCTTGCCTGTTGGGCCAGCAGAGGTAGGGGAGTGCAAGTGACTTCTTTCCTTGCCACAGTGGGAGTTTTTACTGAAACTGTGAATAGGGTATTTAGATCTGGACCCTAGAAAGTAGCTAAAGCAGCACCAACCAGAGGAAAACGAAGGCAAGAGCTTAACACTGAATAATTCTTTTCACAGTGCTTATCTGGGTAGAAGACAATTTGAAGTCTGACTTCACATCATCCCGTACAGTAGAAAGTATTTTTCAGTTAAGTACTGCATGAAACAACCTCAGCCACGTGGTTAGTTCCAGGCCAGAGCATTTGTTCTGAAATAGTCTCCTATAGAAATGGTGGTGCATAAAGAGTTGAAGAAAGAGAACGCCAAAGAGCAAGAAAATAAATGCCCTGACTCTGACGGTACAGCTGCCTTTGCATGCAGTCAGCCAGTGTCAGCGGTTATACAGTTGCCACTGTTAAATCATTTTCTAAATTCTGTCAGTTTTTGTTATTGTAGCAAACCTGACCTCATCCTGGTCCCATGCCAGGACCAAAGAGCTGCTCTATTTACCCACTGTTGATGCAATATCTAAACTCAAAATCTTTCCAGTAGCTGTTTAGGATGTAGGGGAAGAAAAAAGCAGTGCTAGTACAGCAACTTCTGACTGAAAGATAGTTTAAGGTACTTGCTGCTTTGTCTCATCTAAGTCAGTGAGTAAAGGCTTCTTTTTCTTTTTCTAGAAGCCCATACTTCTGGATCAATTTTTCTGTTCTTTCAGGTCTAAAAGACTTGGCAGGGAGGGGAGGGACACTTTAAAATTAGATTGAAGTCCAAACCAAAATCCTAAATCCTAGCAATGGGCTGTTTTCAAGTTATTTACTTATTTATCCTGTTTTCTTACATTTTTAAAAGTCCAGAAGGGACCATTAAAGGGGCGGAAGGGACCATGAACTTGCATAGTTTGACCTCCTGCGTACCACAGAATTTTTGTGTGTTAAGGACATGTTTGTCCGAGGAGCATCTTCTGGGTACTTTGGTCTTGATCTGAGGATTTCAGATCACCACTTACCTTGACAATGTCTTATATAGCATGTTGATCACCCTTACCTCTCCTCTGAAGTCTATGTAGAGAGACAACACCCTTCATCTGACCAGGAGGCTAACGGTAGCCTGCTGTGAAGCAGGATAAGACAACACACCAGCTCACTGGCCCAAAAAGACAACTTGTCCCCAACCAATTAAATTCAACAATTAAAAGACCCTGGAACCCTTAGCTTGGTTTAATCTGCTTATGGAAGGGTCTGAGGGGTGCCAAAACCCCAGGGGAGGAGCAGACAGGGAGAAGCGAGCCCTTCCCTTACAGCAGCAACCTGTTAGATCGGCTCAGCTGCTCACAGACCCATAGCCTCAAATGTCCAGTAGGGACAAGGAAAGGTTTTTGAACTAAATACAAATCCAGGCCAAGTGCAGACTGTACAGGACTGCTTTTCCTTATATTTAATTACATTAACTGAGTAGATAAATGTGCAGTTGCATCCTGGACAATAAAGGGAGGGAAGGGCTGTTAACCTCTGTACAGCAGGAAGGGAACATCAGGAAGGTCATAACGGGTCTAATGTGTCTCAAGTCCTTAATTTTCAGTAAGGATTTTAGTTCCTTCTTTGAGGATTATGACCAAGAAATAAGATATGGCATGGTAATTTTTTAAAGAAATATTATCTGAGTGGTAAGTGGGCATCTCTGTTTTCTTGACTTCATTTGAGTTTGCTGTAGTGGTTGCTTAGTTTCAGCTACGTTATTTCCTTGGGTCTTTGGTATACTGAAAATACACCACAGTCAGGGTAAGCACAATAAATTAAATATCATAACTGGTTTTGTGTGTTCGCAGCTTATTGTATGTGTAACATGTTGTAGCTTTCATCCAAAGGGTGCAGCTGAACAGCAGGGCATCTGGTTGCTGTGTTTGCTCTGTTTTGGCTCCACTTTTTGAAGTCAGACGAACCCATGGGATGGAAGTGGTGCCTGATCTGAGACCTGAGCATGCTCATCTTGGGGGAAGGAGAGCGAGGGGAGGCCAGGACGCATTGCAGCCATTGCAGCTGCCCGTTTGTGTAAAGGAGCAAGGCGGAGCCAAGCCTGAGAGAGGCCTATAGAACAAGCAGACCTTCTCAAGACCTAGGAGAGACTCTACTGGTTTTTTTAGGAAGCCAGCAAGCTGCTGGAAGTTGTTAGAGCAAGAGCAGGAACAAAAAAGAATGGACATTGCAAGGCCACCATGGGTAGGAAGAAGGGTGGGAGTGGTGGGAACACTTGCTTTTGGTGACTCATCCTGGTTTCAAAAACCTGTCTTGTTTTAATATGCTGTTTTGAGTGCTCTTGGAGCCAAGTTTTCTTTACATTGGTGGTGTTACTGTAATTATATTTAGGCATTGGGTTTGCAACAACTTCATATAAAACTCTGAATCTTCCAATGGTTTTATGTTAACTAGTAATGCTTGCAAGTCACAGAGAAACAAGGCATTCTCTTTTTTGAGGTTGGTATGCTTCCAAGAGCTAGAAAGAAGTTCATGAAGAGAGGCAGAAGAGCAGTGTTCCAATGTGCCTATCCCTATCCCCATACCAGGTCCAGTGTGTGCTGTTCAGGCCATTTATTCAACTCTCTCACCTGACCCAGGCCATCGGTCCCCAGATCTTACAGTATCACGTTTTGCAACCTCTCCCACCCCAGAAATAAAGCTGTACCGCCCAGCTTATTTCTCCCCCAAGATTTCTTCCAAACCCTGTCCCAGTTAAGTCTGTCCTGACTCCCAGCTTGGCTGCAGCTCCTGGGCTCCACCTCGCAAGGTACCACTTGTGGGTACGGCTATACTGGTTGCTCTGACAAAGTCTGTTTGCTCTGGGAACAAAAGGTAGGGTGCAGGCAGATAAAAAGCAAAATGTTATTTTTAGTCATATAAAACATGGAAAGGTTTATAGCAGACTCTTTCAAGTTAAAGCTCTGAGATTTCCTCAAAGGATACTTTTTTCCTTTTTTTTTTTTTTTTTTTTCTGGTTATTTGAGCTACACCCTTCACAAAAGGTACAATCTTCCTGCATCAACATATATGTATAAAAAACCATGCCAAGCATTTATCTTCTGGCTTGGCACGTTGTTCCTTCAGTGCAAATTCCAGTAAATCTTTTTGTTAAATAGAGAGGAAAATGTTTTATAGATGCCATAAAAAACACTTTCTCTCTGTTAGACAAACCACAGTAACTTCATAAAATGAATTAATTTTCCATAATGCATCAGAGATACTGTGATCAATGAAGTAGAGTGGAAAATAATCTGTTGTAAATTTCTGACATGAGGAATAAGAATAACTGTAATCTATATCTGATAATTAGCACAAGAGTTAATACATACATTATGCCATAAAGTCATTGAAGCAGAAACTTGATACCATCTTTGTACCACAAATGGTATGTGTATCTAACAAAAACGATGTTTGTCTGGTAAATTGTTCGTATTATCACAGGGATTTTTTTCTGTTGTTGTTGCTGTTCTTGTTCTTCTTATTATTATTATTATAAATTATTATTTTGTTCTTATTATATCCAGGTAATGCTTTGGACATCTATCTTCTTCTGGTCAGATCTTCCTATTGCCCAGTTCAAGCTTATGTTTGTCACTGGTATCTTGTTATAAGTTATTGACCTTTTTGCTTGTATTGAGTTTTTTTAGGAGTGTAGAAATAATGAATGATCAAGTTCATTCTTCTGATTTTATCCTACTCACTGCACATAGGCCCAAGTAGATTTTTACATTTACATTTCCTCCCTAATAGGGAGGAATAAGAAAAGAAAAGAAAAAAATATTTCAAAATACTTTCAAAATCCATGATGACTCATATGCAGAATAGAGCTAAATCCCATACTCTTTTTGGGGGAAATTGGCTTAGCAAGGAAGTAGGCAAAGATTCAGCAGAAATCATGTTTTATGCTGAAAGAAAATGTCTAAAATGCTCACATGAGAAACTTTTCAAGGCTGCCAGGTCAACCAGGCTTTGCAGTGATTGTGGTTTATTTTTTGTTGTTGTTCATAAATCTATGAAACACATTTATAACTTGGTATAAAATTCTTGGCAGATTGGTGACTATTCAAAAGTGTGCCAGCGCTCTTCATTGTCCAGGAATCAAGTGCATTAGCTACTGCTGTTCACGATGCACAGGTCCTTCAGCAGTGTCAGCAGTGATACGATGGCATACATCAGTCTTCCCTTTAGCCTAATCCCCTGGCTCACCTCTGCATAACTGCTTGTCCAAACGTGACACAGCAGTGCATCTCCAGCCACCACTCAGGCACAATGGCTCCGTTTCCCAGATTTATGATGTTTCCCAAGCTGTTTCTCACTGACACAACTGCTAACCCACTCTTCACAAATATTCTCAAATCTCAGCCTTTCCCAAATATTTATTCTAGGTAGAAGTATGCTAGCGAGCACTGGTTGTTTGAAGCTCCCAGGAAAGCACAAGGCTCCAGGGATCTTCTTCCTCAGCTCCCTCTAGTGTCTTGGCAGGACAGCAGACTATAGAGATGAAGCCAGTAATAGTTTTTTGTGTTGTTAGTCCTAAAATACTCAGCACAGCTGAACTTTGCTCTGGCTCTAAATGTTTTTGCTCTCCTCAGGGCTTTTAACACACTGTCTTTCAGTTTTACCTCAAATCTTTTCTTCCACCAAGTCATCTTGCCTGGACTCTTAACGGCTCCAGTGCTCCTTCAGTGAACTCCTTGGCTCAGCTGAAGCCAATGACCTAAGTCCTCTGGCCTGCAGGAAAGGCAGGATTTCAGCTCTCAGTCTTGCAAACGTTCTTCATCTTCACTGTACCCCTTCATTTTTATTTTTCATTTCCTATTGCTGTTTCCTAAACCTAATTCTTCATTGCTGGTTCATAGCAATTTGCCTCAAATTCTCCATTTCCTTGGCATCTGCTGCTCTTCAGAGGCTCCGCTTCTTAAGTTTTGTAAATGTGATGGTTGGGTGTGTGTATATCCTGTTTCAAATAAAATCATCGGAGCCCTTTTTACTGGCTAAGTCCACTTAGTACAAAGTCTCACTGCAAAAGTGAATGTTTGCTTAGCTCCCAGAGCTCACTGACTGTTCATTTATAAGACCATGCAGTGCCCATCTTCATATCCTGGCCTGACTGTTTTCTTGGGTTTTAGGCTATTTCTATGATAGTGTTGCTTACGAATGTGAACAATTCAGGGCATTTGCCTCCTGAATGCAAACTGGACTTCTGATATCCTAAGCCATGCAAATTTTTAGTCCTTGATGCCCAAGTGATGCGACAGGCACAGTCTCAAAGAGTGACCTTTCGCTTCACTGGAAGGATGCCTAAGTCTCCTCCTCTTCGTGGCTCTTTGATTGGAGATGATTAAAGTGCCACAGTTTTGAGAGGGTTATTTGATGTGTGAATTGTTTTGACGGCCAGTCCACAGCGTGATAACAACCTGTCCTTAGTGATTGCTCCTTAGATTGAACGTATTTAAAGCTTGCAGTTATGTTCAGGAATGCAAACAAGGAAAAAGGAAAGAGAAATACTGCAAGCCTGGATGGTGTCCTGCTGTCTCCTGTGAAAGGGTGGAGGCAAATACAGAAGGAAAGACTGATTCAATCAATCAAGTGGCTGCCGGGGTGGTAAATAGTCGTTTCTATAGATGTAGAAACAATGTTTATTAATGAAGATCTCTACTTAGAACATACTTGTTATCTTGAGAACCATTGTGTTGTGAATCTGCGGCACTGCTCCTCCTGTTCGCACTACATGGAAGATGCATTTACATCACAGTGAGATCCCAAACTTTCTTTGAAATGCCATCAGGAAGTATCTCCATGTCATATATGTATTCTGACTCTTTGAGGATTCAAAATCACTGCTTCTTTGGATGAGGAGCTTGCTGACCCCGGTACCGTTTGAAACTTGAGCCCTCTATTGCTGACTCATATGGCGGTCGGCTTAAAAGAAGGGGCAGTCCTGTGAATTTGTGTTTTGTAGTTACAAAAATATCACCTCCTTCCCTGCTGGGATCAGGAAAAGGTTTTCTCTCCCTTTCTCTCTCCCCTTCCCCACCAAAATTCATGTTCATCAGAATGCTTCCTGTTTAATTTAGTTCTCACCTGCTGCTTTTGCAGAGTCTTGATGCTGTTAACATTTCTTCCAGCCTTTCTAAATGGTAGAAGCAATGGTTTTCTTTAGGGTGTAGGATGTGATAACCAAAACTGAGCTACGATCTGGAAACGTATTTAGAAAGTGGAGTTTGTAAACATTGTCTCTTGTGTCTGGAGTTACAGCAGCATTATTTTGATTCCAGCCTCTCAGTATCAAACATCTTGAAAAATGAAGAGCTAAGTGAAGGATCTTTTAAAAGCTATATGCCATGCCTCTCTTACATTCTTAAGACACATTGTTCTAAAAATGCCTAGTGGTTTGTGTCTACATCATTTTACCCTGGACGTCTGGGTAACTGCACAGGCATATAAAAATGAATAATGATGAGTCCAGCCATTTCTAATTTCATTTGCAAACAAACATGATCAGTTATAAAACAGTAATTAGTAACCAGTAATTAATTGAAATTTAATCTGCTTGAGTAGGTGGTAAGAAATTAGGTGTGAGTCATGTTAATCATGTCTAGGCTAAACTCAGAAGAACAAGCTTCTTTACTCCTTCCTTGTCAGGTGTGTTTGACAGCCCGTATCAGATCTTGTAGCATCACTTTGGCTGTTTTTGAATTTCCCTGTCTGCTTCCAAGTTGAGACTGGCAAAGACTGGATGCAAACAAATATCCCAACAGCACTATTAATTGTGCTGCCAATGGTACTTGAACCTGAGAGTCTCCTGCTTTTTTTAATAACATTTTACTTGACTTGTCTTCTGGGAGCGGTCCTTGCAGTCAGCCACCTCCCGACTCGTGTCCAAGTACTGCTTTGGAGGGAGCCAGCTGGAGGAGCCCTGAGCAGAGCCAGCGTGTGAGCCAGCAGTTAATCAGAGCAGACAATCATGCCGCCGGTGCTCAGACTCACTTCTGGCCCTCTTGTATTTGGCAGATAGGCATAGCCTTTTACTCATCTTCTAATAATGCCCCAGGGGTTATGTGGTTTGTTTCTGTAGCTCTGACACTTGAAGTCAGTTTAATAATATAAAATCTGTATTCTTCCATTCAGACTGACCTCTCTATGAGGCCTGGCGTCTCCATCTTTGGAGATGCTCAAAGCCCAGCTGGACACAACACTGGGCAGCTGGCTCTATGTCACCCTGCTTTGAGCAAGGGGTTGGGCTAGATGATTGACAGAGGTGTCTTCTGGTCTCAGCTGGTCTGTGATGCTGTGAATAAAGAAGGATGTAAAAAGAGGTCCTTGTTATTATTTCTTACAGAAAACATTCTCAAGAAAGTAAGTCTACAATTTTTTTAACCTGTTTGACACATATGGAGGTACTGCTGTCTTATGCATAAGCCTGTTAGATGCTTAAGTGGGGAAACATCCCATTTTGTTGTGCTTATGAAAATTGCATACATACGAATACTGCATGTATTTTATTTTTTTTTTTTAAATTGGAGTTAGCTATAAGTTCTGCAGCTTTTTTTCTTCCTCTCTCTCCTTGTGACAGAATGGCTCGCCGCAGCCACCGTTCTCAATCTCACAGTGTTGAGGAATCCACTGTCATAAACTTGAGGTCCTTTAAGAGGGAGTGAAGAGAAGGCACATCTCCCCTGATGTGCTGTCTGGTGCAAGCAGCTCTGCAGACCTTCCTCGCCCCAGCTGGGGCTCTGCTTCTGTGGCCACCAGCAAAAGTAAAAGGGACAACTTTTGTAAAGGGCGGCCCATGTAGCTGGAAGCAGCAGCTAGCGGTACTGCTGCTACTCTTATCTGAATTTTCTCCAGTCAAATATCCAGAAAGTTTTGAAGGATTTAACATGTGAGCACATATTTTAAAAAGTTAACAGCTTGGGGACTCAAGCTGCCTTGAGGCTGCCTGTAAGGTCTAACTGAAGATCATAGATTGAAGAGCTGCTGTGGATATAAGGTGCAGAAGAGTGATGGACAAAACAAGAACAGGAGCTGTCAGGCCCAGAGAGACGGTCACAAGGAAAATAATGTATTATACTCAGGAAAAAATACAATGTGTATGAACTAGGAAGACTAGTCCTGACACACAAAACAATGTAGTCTTGTGTAGGAAAAGGGCAGGGATAGAAAATCTTTTTAATGACGATCATGTGCTTTTTCTGTGGTTTCCCCAAGGGTGGTGGAGGATTTTCATAAATCTATGACTAATTTTTGAGTTCTGGGTCTCAAGCCAACTCTGCAATTAGCTAAACCTTTTAGTATTTTTAGTAAGAGTACTATTTGGATGCTATCAGCCAAGTTAGTCACACACATGAACACATTTTTTTTACTAAACAGTCTATTAATCACACAGTTTAAGTAAATATGGTTGAGGAGGTAAACAAGGAATTAATACTTCTTTCTGTAATAAAAATGATCACATGTTTGATGTGGTAGGTCAAAACTTACCCAGAACTAGGACAGAAAATAAACAGCACTTTTACAAACAAATTGCCTATCTTTAAATATGAAAGACTTGGCTTCTTCTGCAGAAACACTATGGAAGATGGGAGGGGTCTTTTTCTGCTGAAGCTGAGGATTTCTCTGTGTAATTAACTGGTGAAGAGAGTAATGAGGCTAAAGGGAGGTGGCCCAGCGTGCCGGTATTACCTGGCTGAATGTGAATCTAGTGAGGATGCCAGTCATTTTCATAATAATGAACTAGTGAAATGACTTTGATATTAATTTTATTGGATTTTAGATCAACCTTTTAATCTTAACATATGCATAAACATAAACATTTTCCATGACACTAAGAATTATGCTGTGTAATAAATAACCCTGTAGAAAAGTAGTGTGATTCTCACTCTTAAGGCATTAAAAACTTATTACTGGACAAAGTGGTAAAATTTTATAGTAGACTGTATCTTGGCAAAGATACCTCATGGATTACTATGTAGCAGAGATTTATTAATTTCAGGTTTCTTGGGTCCCTGCTCATCATTCTTTTTGGCATTTCATACTATTACTGGTAACTCTATGTCCAATTAAAAGGAATTGTTACAAGGACTGTTTCCAGATCAGAGTCTTCACAGGTACCTATTTCTGCTCTCCTAGTAAAAAAACAAGGCTTGAGAGCTGTAAAATTTGAACTTCAAACCCGTTTTATCTGTATTGTAGTAAAAATTTGATCTGTATTTTGGGTTGCATTCCCATAGATCTTATGTGTTTATTTTCTGCCATTAGGACATCTTACACCCCGTTGCTAAAATTCTTAGTGTGGAACTGATAGTACAACATGCGAATTCAGAAAGCAGAAAAAATGTGTTGATACGTAGATTCTCATGGTAGGTGTGGTAGCTGTGCTGTTACAGTCTTTCTTACCTAGTCTCTGTGAACTAGTAGAGTTCCTCAGAATCTAGTAGAGAATCCCCTCAGTTGTATTTTGACCTCCATTCATCCATCCTTAAAACACAAACCATAAAGGAGAGTGAGTGGACAACCAAAGACCCCTACTACCCTCCCTCCCAGGATCATTAAATTGAAAGCACAGACTTCTCAGCTCAGCTGTCGAAGGGAAGCATCCTGTATAGCAAATCCAAGAGAGATGCAAATAAAACACAATAGATACCTCACAGCAGGAAAAGGTTTTGTTTGGTTGTTTGTGTTTTGCTTATCGACTGTGTTTCCAAACCCATGGTGCTGTTTTGTTCATGACCATGTGTTGAGTCTCTTAATTAATCTCTCTTCGCTGATACTGCGGCAGTGCTGAGCTGCTCCAGCCTCATACATGGCACTGAACAACCCCAGAATCTTTTTCCTCCTCTCAAATTATACGAACAGCTCTGAGAATTGGAAGAGGTATAAAGCATAGTGTGATTATGGCCTGTTCAAGTTTGAGCCCATTCTCATGGGTAAGGCAGTGGAGACGTGGTGACACATTTTGACATATACCTGTGCCCAAAGTAAAAATACCCCTTCGGCCCAAGGTGCACGTGCTGCTATCAGGAGCTAAAGCACATGTCATTGTGACTTTACTGTGGCTAGGTGGAGTTACTACAGTTTTAGCATATATCGCAGTTGTGTCTTTATTTTTGCCATGTAGACATACAGAATCATATATGAGACTGCACAACAAACTGGCAGGACTCTGTATGCCAGCTGTCCAATGCCTGTCAATATTTTGTCAGCTCTGGTGCAGAGACAATTTAAGGGGGAAAGCGAGCGGGATGAGGAGAGTGACGACTTGATTTTAATCACAGCTATTTTCCCTTCACTGCCAGGCGGGTCTGGCAGGCTAACTCCGGGGTGTCGAGCTGGCGGTGCTGTTGCAGCTGTATAGTTTGTTCTGAACAGAGCAGCAGGACCGTGACAGGAGCCATGAAGGAGGGAAGATGGATTCAGAGAGGAGCCAGACCAGTAACAGCAGGGGTAGGTAGTCTAACCAGCAGGATGCAGTAATCTCAATCCTCAGTGAATCTGTGCTGCAGAAAGCAGCAGATCTTCGTTTACAAAGGCACAAGAAGTTGTTCAAGGACTACTAGAATATTAATTGGATCAGACCTCTGGCTTGTGTTGCTAGACCCTGGGAACAGGTCCCTGCTTTGTCAGCAAGGGATGTGTACCCAAACTCCCATAAAGGTCTCCTCTTCTGGCAATTACTTGTTTTAGGCTGAGAGTTTGACTTATGTATTGGTTTGGTGTTGAAACGTGCTTTCTACCATTTAAAGCAGAGCAGAAACTTCCTAGTAACTTACAAAATGCTTAAAGAAGAAAACATTGGTTTTGCACAAATTAATAGAAAGGAAATTACTAGTGATCCTTCCCTAATTAAAATAATCAGACTACAGAAGCATTCGTTCTTTAACATGTTCTTATGTGATAAACCTCATATCTTTTTCCAATATGTTTTTGAATAATGTCTTTTGTAAATCTGAGAAGATTTGGGATTGGTTGGGTTGCAAAAGGTGCTTTGCAAGGTGTAACTTGGGCTCAGGTCTTCTTATTTCAAGTCAAATATTCTTCTGAAATAGAATAAGGTTTTGTTTGTGGATTTTTGTGGAAATGGCAATGAATGTGGAGTCTATAAGAAAGAAACCATGCAGCTTGGGTTACCTTACCTTCAGCAAATGCTGTCTTGGTAATTTTACCCTGAAAGCACGTATCAGGTTCAGGCTAATCAAATCATGTGTTAACTTCTCATCATGCAGTTCTGCTGCATCATTTTTTGATGGATAACATAAACAGACAATCTTTCTTGGCAGTAGGAGTAATCTTAGTTTCCATCATTTCTGCTGGCTGAACTAATAATAAAAAAAAAAGATCTGCCAACTAACTGGCATAATTAAGATGGACATTTTGAAAGTACACCTCTCAAAAATCAATTACTAGCACACTGTACCCTTTCTCACTTACACATGGGCCAGATCTTGTAACTTCTACCTGACGATAGAGCTCCTTTTCCCTGGAAGCCTTCACTTTCTTGTGGATCCCACAAGCTGTGTGTAAGGATGTGCCAGTCCCATGTGGCCACCTGTCTCTGCTTCTGGCCAGCCCAATTCAGCAACACTTCCTGC
>NW_009646851.1:2928835-2960440 GCF_000708025.1 Charadrius vociferus | reverse complement strand
TGCATAACAGCATCAGGGATCTGAATCGCACGGTAATCCTTCACTCCTGGCCATGGTACTTGTGGTGTCAGGAGGGGTGGAGCTGTAGAATTTCCTTTTTGGAAGTCAGTAGGAGAACCGACTGAATAAGAACTGTGGCAACTTCGTTGTAGATAAGCATCAGTTGTCAACTAAGTGTAACAGCTGACTGTGCTATCATGGTTTCTCTTTTGGTATAACATGTTTTTAGGTATCGGTATACATTTTGGTATGAACTTAATCTGCTTTTTGTAAATTGCTTCTTTTCAAAAGGGAAAATATTCAATAACCTCAAGAATAAGAATACGGAAACACTTTTTCTTATTTCCTACTGAATTCTTTGTTGGAAGGGCAAACTTTTCAAGACAGGGAGTGGTTTTCACCCCGTACACTGCCTAGGAGAAAGTCCCCTACCTAAAAAATTAGTTCCACATTACATGCCTTACCTCAGAGAGCTGTCCTTTCTTTAGGGACAACGGCATTAAAAATGAATCATGGAGTAAACACCTAAGCTCTGGAGGTGGGTGGAAGTTCAGGTACGTTTTTATCCTCAGTTATTTCAGTGCGGCAGTTTCAGACAGCTCCCGGCTCAGCATGCCGTATAGCGGAGTTGTTTGTCTGAGGCAGTGAACCCAGGTTTGAAAGAGGGTGGGCTGGCAAACCAAAGCTCCAGACCATGTATTTTTGAAAATCAGTTTATTCCCAGCATAGCTCTTTCTTCAGGACAAATAATGACACAAAACAATTCTGAAGTTTGATTGGGAGACTAATGTGGGAAATAACCAAATCATTTTTGGGGTCAGACAGCAGCATGGTGGTATGTGGCATAGCATAATGCCCCCATGCAGAGCAAAGCTGGGGCTGGCACGTGGGTATCCTTCCACGCACCCTCAGTACTGCCAGCCAGCACAGCCTGGCTGCTCTCTGGGGAATGAACACTGCGAACTGCATAATTTACATCCATTTCCCAGGCTGTGTGGAAGAGGCTGTGATTAGTGATAAGATGGTGTCCTTTTCTGGCAAAGCCCAAGTCCTCAGGAAAAATATTTATTAATCACTTAGGAAAAATATTTACTGATCACTTAGGCAATTTTGTAAAAGCAATTGATGAAAACAAATGCTTTATTTAATGATTTCTGCAAACATTATAAAACCTGTTACTGGGCCAGTGTTATTTAGCTAATTCTGTTACCACTGGTGTTGAACATCTTTTTTGTTGGGTTTTTTTTTTCCTAGCATTACTCCATCTCACCTTACTCGTTTTACTTATTAACCGAATTTGTTAGTGCAGCAGAGGTTCGAGCCAGCTGGATTTTACTCAGACTGGATTACCTCACAGGGATGTGCAATCCATCAGACGGGCTAAAGTAAACACTTCGTTGGGCCATCGTCTTCCTACAGAGCGGCCCATTTAGAATCCTGTATGAGATCACGGAAATCTCTGAGTAGATTACATGCTTACCATTGTGATGTGGGGACATGCGTCGGGAACAGAAGGTTTGCATCCAGCAGTCGGCCACTGTGTCCCCAGCTACGCGTGCTGCTGGGGCCAGGTGGGCATCCCTGCTCCTGCCCAGGCGCCGGGATGTGGCACCGGACCACACGTCCTTTCATTGTTTAGAGCTTTCCCTGTCTAAAGGCGAGGCACAGTTCGAATAGAAATGGGATACTCTTGTTTCATTTTTATGGACACATGTTTTATTATTTTGAAATGCCTTAAGGGATGAATCTATTTCCTATTCTTCCGTTGACACGTGCTAAATCTCAAAGGTGTGCATGACGAAACATCTGTGAATCCAAACCCACTGGCAAACAGAAGGCTGTCAGCACTGTATTCGCAAAGAATATTGTCATCACGGGCGCTAGTCCGGCCAAACCTGGGAGTTCGGGTATCTTTGCTTGCCCCTGCGAGCCCTCCAAGGTCAGCGGAGCCCCTCGCAAGGCACCACCCTGCTCATCTGGCTGCTGGCGTGGGCTCCCCACTCCCGGGGGGACAGCCCCATCCCGGCTCTCCCACTGCACCAACCACTGTGACCGAATTCATGGGAATTGTTAGCCTAATTTGCTAAATCGCCCATAAATAACTCCTACCAGCTGCACGTTGCTCAACACCACACCTCCGTATCTATGGAGCTGCTGCCTGCTGTGGCGTGGAGATGGTCCGAAAGCCTCTGCACCTTGCGGGGCTCTTGCGGCCGCGGCGGGGATTTGCCCCTTTGTTTCTGGCCGAGAAATGGATATGCTGCAGCCCAACTGGGAGCGCTCAGCGGCAACTCTGATTCTCATTTTCCTGCCTCCGGGGCTGCCAAGGCAGCAGCTTCTTTGTGTGGCAGAAACAGGAATTATGCGTTGATGTTTCAGCCATCCTGAATATTCAAAATAGTATAGGGAGATTAACAAAGAAAAGACACTTGTTAAATGCATATTAAAATCATTGTAAGAATCTTACACCTACCCCCCCCGCCCCCGGCCATTTGCAGAGAGCTACAGTTTGAGGTAATCTAGAGCAAAGGGAAGAGAGGTAGAAGGTCTGCTTATAGATCACTGGAGCAACTTCATGGAATAACATTGCTCCGAAATGTGCAATTGCAACAAAATAAAGGGAACAGAGTACACAGGAACTGTTTAAAAATGGAAAAAATGTAATGTTTTCATTGTCCTTTGGAACAGCTTTTAGAGAAGTATATTATATTGAAACCAAACAGCCTGGAAAATGCTCTGGAATTTTACTAGGAAGAAACCTGAATTTTTGGGCTTTTATCCAGCTTAAAATAAAGTTAAACTTCAAAATGTGAAACACTTTTCCGAACTAGAATTTCCGTTCTTCATATGGCCATCGTTGTATTGTCCGTGTCCTACTTACGTTGCAAGAACAGGATGTGAAGGCAGTTGGAAGCTGAATATTTGCTAGGAGAGTTTATTCTTCCATACATTCAAGTTTTCTAATCCTCTTCTTTTATTATTTTTTCCAGCTGCTGAGAGATTTTCTACTGATTTCCTATCGGGAGGGAAATTCCACTTAGATGTGGAAAAGAGGAAAGTCAGAATGGGAAGCCAATGCCAGATTAAAGAAAAAATGTCTCGTCAGTATTACAAATGTGTCAGGGAAGTAGCGCAATTCTTTACAAGAAGCAGCGCTAGTGGAGGCACTGTGTCAGGCTCTATTCTTCCAAAATTATGAGAGTTTCTATGTGGGATTACAAAGGGCAGCACAAGTTTGACTAATATTCCTTCTGCATGAAATCCTTTGGGTTTGTCCATTGCATGGTTCCAGCCTTGTGATGAAATCTCGATTACATTTTGATAGGCAGAGAAAAGTCATAGACCCCCACCCTACTTTTCTCCCCTTCTGAAACATTCCTTGTGAAGGATCTCTGCTCAAATCCGTTGTAACTGAAGCCATTGGAAACAAAGATTTTTCTGGCTCTCTTATCAGATTGCACTACATGATAAGATATGATTCAAAGCACACCTATTTTTGCATCTGTTGTACTCATCTCGCCTGTCAGCGTGTTGCTGTGTACATTGGCCATTGTAATCAACATGAAATGCAAAGTGAAGATGTGCCCTAATTCCTTACGCTAATCAAGGCAAACTCCTTGGAGAGGCCCCCACTCCCTGCGTCTTTCATTTAGCGCTCAAACATTTTCTCATCTTTTTCTCCCTGGGTTCCCAACTCTGCTTTCGGGCAGCCGTGCACCACCCCACTGCTGCTACAGACCTGCTGCGGTGGCAGTGCTGTAACTCATATAAGAGCCCTCCCTTTTCCCACTCCCCATCCCCGCACGCCATCCCCTCGCACAGGGGAGGATGGCTGGGTGTATAGATGCTGTGGGGGCCTCTGTTGAACCTTCCTGGGTTCTTTTGGCAGCTGTTGTAGCTTGTAGTAGCCCCAAAGAGCAGTCAAATATTCAGAGGTACTCAGATGTGTAGAGATGGATTATCCAAGATGAAGGGGGCTGCCTCCGGCAGGGGAAGGGTACCACTGCACTGTACATCAGGGTTTAAGGGGATGGGGTACTCTGCCTGATTGTGTAAGAGTGGAGTTACATCCTAAATATGCTCACAGGCCTTTTGTATGCTAGAAGTGGCTCTCTTCAAATGAATCTTTGTCCCACATCTTTTAAAATCTCTCTGTATAGAATCTAATTTGATGGGGCACAATCACTTTTAATCTGCTCTGAAACTGCAAGTCCAGATTCCTCATCAGAATGTCTTCTTGTTTGTGCTCTTGTTGCTAGTCTTGCTTCTCCTGTGTATTTTCCTCGACACCAGTTAAAAATATATTCTAAATGGCTTGGAAACTCTCCCCTCTGCGGACACCTCAAACATTCAACAAATCGTACACATAATCAACAACATATCATCCAATTGCCAAAAGCTGACTATTCTTCTGCATGATCAAATCACAAAATCCCCTGTGCCTGTCTTCTATCTAGGGCATGGATTTAAAAGGCAGCTGTATTCTGACTCCTATTCATTTGTTTGGAGCATTGCAAAAAACATGCTAACAATTACATAAATCAGCCATTGTTTAACATTAACTGATAGTCTTTACTGATCACTGGCCAAAGTTCTTTTGTATAATCTGCATTTAATTCTGTATTTTATATTTCTTCTGGGTGTTATTATAAAAACCTGACCAATAAAATCCTTTAAAAGAGTAATTTTACAGTGTTCTTCCTCAAAATTCAGCTTATTGCATTCATTGCCAAAACCACACTGAAACATTCTTTAAATGAGTACAAACTAGATGTAACATCAGAGTTTTGTTTGATCCTTGACTGACTGTGTATACTCTCGGAGCAGTGTTGACACCAGCTGAGCCTCTCCATCACTGGGACAGCCTCAGTGGTGAGCGAGTTTGGTTTCTGAGCCCTTGCCAAGCCGGTCGCATGCCTGTGACCAGGGCCTGCCATCACATCCTTTCTCCTGCTCCACCTTGTGAGACAGGATACAGAAACAGGACGGATTCATGGCTCATCATTTTTACTGTGGTTATTTATTGTTGCCTTGCTGTGTGGGCAAAACAAATGCAGTGAGATTTAGATTACAAACCCCAGCTAAGCCATCCAGAGCCTCCTGTGGATCCCTGAGTCAGCAGCATCCTGCTCCCCGCCTGGATGTAGGGGGAGTGAGCAGCCCTGCAGCCCACCGATGTGTTGCCCCATAGCCCTGCAGCTGGACCCATGGGGTCCAGATGTGCTTCCCCTCCTTAGAGTGGTCCTGCTAGAGTGGCATCTGCACCTGCTGAGCTGGCAGCAGAAGCGGCGCAGGAGACGGCTGTTAGGTCACTGTCTGGTCTGATGCAGTGTCAGCTAAGTGGTCTCATCTTTACCAATTATTGTTGAAAAAGGACTTTCACAGTCTGCAGGGGGATGGATCCCATCTGTCTGCAAGCAGTGACATGCCTGATCTTTGCTTATATGATGGATGCTTTCTCATGCCAGATGTTATGTTAGCTAGGCTGGCCAGCCATAAAAATGTCAGTGGTTTCAGAGGGACTGTGATAGCTCTTTGCTCAGCTGGGTCTATTTTCCTACCATCGACAGGATTTAATCAGTGTTGAAGACACTAAAGAAGAGCCAAGGAAATACTACCTGCATTATTGCCGTATAGATACAATCCGGTACACACTGGGTCTGCTGAGCTGCCCTAGTGAGATAGCATTTGGATGTGAGATTTGATCCTAGGGCATTCGTGAGGTATCAGCTTTACACTGGCTGCCAACAGCCAGCTACTCATAAAGATGTTAAGCTCCAGTGTATTCCAAGCCTGGAAATAAGTTAGCTCCCTCCAATATCCTTGGCTGCCTCATTCCTTCCATCACTCATCTCTGGCAGAAGTGTCAGCGTCAAGACTCTCAAACTTTTTAATGTCTCTGGCCACAGAGGTCCTCAGCACATTAAAGCTCTTTTGAGATAGTTGGGGTGAATATATTTAGCATAGCATAGCATAGCATAGCATAGCATAGAATAGAATCATTTTAGTTGGAAAGGATCTTTAACATGATTGAGTCCAACCATTAACTTAACACTGCCAACTCCACCACTAAACCAAGTCCCTGAACATTTAGTTCTGTCCTTGCCATATACACTTCTGAGATTATCGATTTCCAGTGCATTCTTTGTTCTGCCTTCATATTTTCAAGGAATCAAGTGTTTCTGAATGGCTGGGATCTTCTAATCTTTTAAAGGAATCCTGCATATTCCTCATCTAGGCAAAGGTATATTTTTTTTGGCATTCAGATAGGATGGACTTAGGTAAGTCCTGACTATGCCTGATCTATATCAATGTTACTTGGAGCAACCTTACCTCTTGGCCAAGTTTAGCACTTAGAACGTCATAGTTTTCTACAAGTACTGCACAGGGGTCTGGGGATAAGATATAGACATAGAAACTGTAATTGGGAAAACAATGGTAATCTCGAAGAGAACTGGTTTTGGCAGAAATTAAAGGTGCCTGGCAGAGTGCTGTCATACAGCAGTGAGCCAAAGATTGGAGAAGCAATTCAGACAGCAAGAATGAAAACTTGCTGGCTAATTTGGGCTGCAAAGAAGCTGAAGCTTTTCTAAGGAGATGTTTTTCTAAGAGGCGTTTCTAGCTGTGTGCCACCCTTCTCAAGCCAGCAAGGGGGTTCCTCTGACCACTCAGAGAACTGACTGAGGTCAGTAACCCATCCTGCAACTATTCACTCTGCTTTTGCCAAATGAGGTGTTCTGGTAGAGGATAACAAATTGCATCCTTAAAGGTTGCGGTTTGCTTGGCTTGGTCATGGGGACACAGCAAGGAAAAAACCAGAAACTAAATTCTGTTGTTTGCTTCCTTCTCCTCCTCTGGTGCTGGGGGAGCGCTGCTGCAAGCAGAGGAGCTTTCTCACTGTGGATACTGCAGGAGGTACCCGGCCAAAAGGAAATCACAAAAGGTAGTGGAGAGATTAAGCACACACACTTATTTTGCTGTATCTTACTGTATAGATCTACATTCTCTACACATATTCAAGCTGTGAGACATAGTTCAAGTTGTGAGACATTTGTTAATTTACATGAAACAAGTACTCACGTGTAAGGGGCAACATGGTTGCCTCTGTAGTACAAGCTTGAGCAGGACTGCGCTGGCTCCTAAGTCAGGCGAATTGTCTTGTGGATGTTAAAGCCAGTTTCTACACATCTCCCTGCCCAGGTCTGTGCTAGAGGTGACCCCCTACTCTTGTGCTCTCATAAAAGGCCCTGTCTGAGTTTAATGCACAGTTGCTTGGCTTGGTATTTTCTTTTTTCTGTTATTATTTCTGTTATTACTCTGTTATTATTCTGTTATTATGTTATTATTCTGTTATTATTATTCTGTTTCTGTTTATTCAACCTTAGTCTTGAAATTGCTCTCATCTACAATTGGAAATCTAACCATACCTCTCTCTCAAGGTATATGCAATATAACTTTCCAAATACTCAATTTCACCCGTCACGTTCCAAAATGTAAATAAGATGTATGGAGATATATTCAAATTCCTATCATTTGGAGTTATGATTAAATTATAACCAAACCAACAGAGAATAGATATTAACTCTTCCCTATGGCGCTACCTCCCCAATGGATCAAAATCAAAGGACCTGTAGCTACTGCATATTCATTTATTTCACTTCAGTTGCACTTTCCATCTTTGAGGGAAAATTCAAGATATATCTTCAGCTTTTATTTATCCGGGACATAGTCTGGGATACAAATTCATCCTGTGTATCAGGGTTTTGCAGCTTGCTGGACCATGAGTGTTTTGGAGCTAGAAAACTGTGGCCCATCTTATACTGCAAGTCTGTGTCCCTTACCCGTTGTTAAAACCAAGAAACTGTTCCTAAGGAAATAAATTATTTTTTCTTTGGTTTTATTAGTTCTGTGCTAAAGAAACAGGCAACTGCGCTAGCTCTTGTTCGTGCAGGCGGTGTGGCCTCACCCTGCATGTCTTCGAACGGCGCGGACCAACTCCGGAAACAGCTCCGAAACTCTTCGACACCTGGCAGCCGCCTTGTGCGAGCGCCTGTGCCAAAGGCACCCGCCGCTGTCAGCGGGGAAAAATTGCCTGTCTGGCACCATTTTAACCGGCCGTTCCCGTAAGCCGGGTGAATTCCCTTCTGACCTGCAAATCTGCTCGACTCCGGGTTGCCTGATTTGAAACCAGATCGTCACTGGTGGGTCAGTCTGACCTACTTCTTTCCTGCCCATGGCTCAGCCCCAGAGGAACTGCCGCTCTCTTCCCCTGCTGCACGTCCTGGTGCCCCGTGGCCACCCCCAGTGCCCTTCCACCTGCGCGGTAACGCACTTTACCCCCTGACACAACACATTTCATCTTATAATGAAGTTATTGGCTCATTGCCGTTGTAGCAAGATTGCTGCCAGGCGACGGGGAAACATCTTGTGCTCCCTCAGATGCATGGCTGCTTTACATGCAGAAAGGTGCAGGGCAAGAAGAGTTAAGAGAGCATCTCCGCCTGCAAGGGCAGAGATTTTTGCATTTAGCACACAGTTCCCATTTCCCCCAGCTAACACTGGAAGCAGCCAAAAGAATTTCTTCTTATGCCAACTTGAGCACATCAAAATGCCATTTAATGCAGAGTCCAAGTTTGGCCGGAGCTGTTTTGATTTAGTAATGTCTCTTACAAATACATGCCAAGGTATCTAGTTTTCCAGTAATAACTTCAGCATTGGCACTATGACTTTATAGAGCAAATATCAGGTTTTAAAATCTATAATGAATGTGTTTGCAATTAGCTGCAAATATTAGGTCACTTTTGTAATTTTTATCTCTCAAATTTAAGAGCAGGAGTTACCTAAAATGATACAACTATGTGTTGAACATGCATTAATTTGCTCAGTAAAGCAAAACTGGGCTTTGTTAATATGGGAGAAAACAAAAAATTGCCTAAAGTAAGACATACAGAAATTTACCTGCCTTTGTAGAAGATTATTCTCTGTAGCACCCTGTTTAATGCACAACACAGCCAAGCACTAATATATTTATATATCCTAGCACATCTAACTTGAAGTGATTGTCAAACACATTATTAAAGATTCAAAGTAGGTTTTCAAGTGTGCAATATTCAAGAAGCACTTAGATTTGGATTTTGGTTAGGGAACTTCCATCTGAAAAATTGATTCAGATTCTCAGTTCCTCCAAGGTTTCTGAGCATTTAACTTCTTTGGTTTCAGGGATACTGCCAGCCACCTCAGCAAGGAAGGGTTCCTACTTCTTTATTTTCATCTCTTCTTATTTCAGTGATTGTAAAGTGAGGAAAAGCTTTAACGAAAAATATCTTTGTGAGAAGTAACTAACTTCTGGCAGAAACAAAATGTGATTTCTTAACAGGCACTATGGAGCAGTGGACTTATTCATCAGCCAGTTCATATCTAGCCATGTACTATGGCTGTGTCCTTGAATGTGGTTTTGAATAATGTCTGCCTCTGAATCTTTTTTTATCCTGTTTCTTTCCTTGCTTTCCTCCTCCACCCCTTGCAGTCCCTTTCCAAATCGTGCATAGATTCTCAGTCCAGGATGCAAAGCCAAATCCATGTTCCATAAACAACACAATTCTTCAAGCTTTTCCCTTTATTTGGGGCTAAAAGTTAGAGCACTGTTAGTGTCCAACACACAAAATATAAAGTCCCCTGAAATAACTGTACATTTTTTCAGGAACTCAGCTTAGTTATTACCAGAGTCTGTGAATATCATTTTCCCTTATACGCTCTTGTCTGCTATTGTAATGTGAACACTGCAAAGATTTGGGAAGGTGTTTCTTGACTATGCTGTTTATTTCATTGTTAAAAATGAAGAATTTGCTGAGTAATCTCTTCATAACTTTGCCTGTTTTCATAGAGGAGGTTCAGTTTGGACAGCAGCCAGTCTTTTAATGCAGGAAACTGGTCAGCTTGTATGGAATATTTGCTAGTCCCTGCAAGATTCAAGCTCCACTAAAATGTTGCTGGTACATTAATTGCAATACTGGAAAAGACCTCACACTTTTCTTTTTTATTTAGTCATGGAAAAGAATACCGTTTAGTTGTCAGCACAGTTTACACTAAAATCATCACGTGCTTTAGGCTCTGCCTTCGTCTGCTATATCTGGTTGTCTCGGTGCATTTGTTCTACTTATAGCAACCACAGGTGTTTCCAAGAAACAGTTACTTTGAGAGGAACAAATATTGGAAGTGTACATTCCTGATGAAAGTATCAATAATAAAACATTTTACTTACTGAATTTGCAATTAAACATATCTGGCAGCATTCTTGCACTGGCTTTGGTGAGGAGGTGGAGAGCAAGGCAGCACAGCAACGTCCGCTTTGCCTCCAACGGGACCTCCCTCTCTTGCTCTGAATGCCAGCCTACACTTTGTCTGGTAAGATGTCTATTAATAATTTTAACAATGATGTCAGCAATGGGGTCTGTGCAATGCAAAGCGGGTGGAATCATTCGTTACAAATTACACATTGTCATTTGTATTTTTCCATCAGTTATAGTGCTGTGCTACTCCACAGCTACTCTGCTGTGCTACTCGTATGGAGTCAGCTCATATGAGGCTCACCCCAAACTCAATTCCCTTACCAGGAGCAGACTGGCTCCCTTCTTGCAGTGACTCACAGGCAGAGCAAAATCAGACTTATTGAGCAGAGCCTGAGATTTCTACATTGCTGAAGGAGCATCCCATTGTTTTGGGACTGCCTCCAACCCAAGTAAATATACTTCAGCCATGTATTTGGCCCAGAGAAGCTGCTGTTTTTAAAGAAGCCCTGCTTATGCATATATGCAATAGGTCACTACTGAAACCTCATCTCCGTGATATCCACTTAGATATCCGGCTAGTACAGACTTCTATAAATTGAAAGTCTGGCTAACTCAGCAGTGCAATGAAGTGGAATGGTAAGGTGTAATCTGTTTTCACCACACCATTCTTCATAACCCTTCATAATCTCAGTTGTGGTTTTACGGATTGGAATATCAATGTCTTGATCCAGCATCCTATTCCACATAAGATTTATTTGGTGTTACCACGTGGTATAAGCTCTCTGGCCCATCTTTGGTTCAGAAAAAATTCTGTTCTGTTTTAGCTGAGATTCAAATACACATTTTTTCACCTCATAGGGACACCAGGAAGAAATTTTTCACTCTGAGGGTGATGAGGCACTGGAGCAGGTTGCCCAGAGAAGCTGTGGAGGCCCCATCCCTGGAGGTGTTCAAGGCCAGGCTGGATGGGGCTTTGAGCAACCTGGTCTAGTGGGAGGTGTCCCTGCCTATGGCAGGGGGGTTGGAACTCGATGATCTTCAAGGTCCCTTCCAACTCTAACTATTCTATGATTCTATGAACACAGAATTTTCTTACTGATGGATACCTTTTAAGTAATAGTCTCTGAAAAATTCACCAGGTATGCAACCACCTTTGAAATACAAGGAAGGAAGAGGTGAAATCTTTTATCAGAGAAAGCAATGCAACTGGAGAAAAACACGTGCACTTTAGGTGTGCAACTCCCCCCATTATGTCCTGCAATGGTAGCTGAGAAAGATTTTGCATATCCCAAACATTATGAATTGTTTGGTTTCTTTTCTTCAATGTAAGTTGCTACATTTATGAATACTGCTTCTCTTATAGTCTTAGACCATGATGACAATGACAGCCCTAAGGCTTTAAAACTGGGATAGAGTCTTTCAAATCTAGTGGAAATACGTGGAATCCACTCACACCAGTTGCCTTGAATTACATTCACAAGAAAGACAGAAGATAGCATTTTTATCTCGGTTATGTATGTCTGAGTTAAAACAGATTTCAACTCAATGATAACTTTATCCACCTGTCTAGATTAGGAAATCATTATTAGCACCTAAATAAAGGCAGATTTGGAGGCCTGTTTGGGTAAGGAATAAAAAATACATTCATATCAGCCATAACAGAAAAGATTTTTTTATATTAGGAATAATGCTGGAAAATATCTCTTATTTTGTTCTTAACCTACTCATTTAGATCCCAAACAAGGATAATACTACATTTAATATTGCATTTTTAGATCTAATTGCTGCTAATTACTGCTAATTGCTAATTCAGCATGGATAGACTTGAATTCTCTGTTGTCCAAAGGAAAAAGAATTCAGACAGTAAACCTTTCTAAAGCTAATATAGATGCAAATTACACATTTCAGGCTATATGGCATGTATTCTAGTCCTTTGCATCAAATCCTAACACAAGTGGTTTTTTTGAGAAAGATATCAAAACCCACTACACTCGATGCAGGTTCTTAAACTATTATAGTTAATTCTGATAATTCCTCAAAGCACTGTGTGTAGAACATATAGCAAGTGTATAGGTTGGTGTAGTTAACTTCTGAATCTAGGAAACTGCAAACTGGTACAAAATTTAAACTATGTGCATATTTGGAGGAAAAGAAAAAGAAAACTTGATTTGTGCAGTGGGTATGCAGGAGGATATCGCATTGGGAGCAGTTAATAGTCAGAATGGGGCACATCTGCTGGTGGCAATTATTATGCACAAGAATTTATTTTGCATAAGCAGCTAGTTTCAGAGTACAGACGATGGATGTGAATATATGGACATGTATGTTACTATACAGGCATTCGTAACTTGCAATCACGGACGTGATATTTCAGGCAACAGAAAAGGCAATAAAAAATAAGGGCTCATTTCACTGCAAGCTTGTTCTGCACCCACTACACGTGTGAATGCTTGTGTCCATATACCTACAGCAAGCCAATCATCTGATCCATTTGGGCAAAGCCCTCACCTTACATGGTAGCACAGCTCTTCCTTTATGGCAAGTCATTCAGCATGTGACACGCACAGGCACAGCAACTCTCAGCAGACAGCAGTAGTAGTATTATTAGACTGGAAACCTGCCTTCAAAAATATAAATATACAGTTATTTCCTGGTAAAACTACCATCAGATGGTATCTGTAATGAAAGCCTCTCTTCCCACATCCATCTCCCTCTGCCAAAGCTGTATGAATTTTTCCACTGTTCCCTGACATTTCAAGCAGTGTCTGGTCCTCTGATGTTTAAGGCTGCACAGTAGTACTTTTTGCAGTTGAACTTAGCTTAATATATAAATACATCATTTCCCAAATGGAAGTGCAGGTCTTGCAGACGCAGCCAAAATTTCCTTTTGGTGACCCCGACACAACTTCAGCATTGCATCTTTACTGGTAAGAAAGTCATATTTTTACCTTGAGATACTGATGTGGGCAACAGTTCTGGAGGCAGAACCAGGGAAGAGACAAAGCATGTTGTCTTCTGAGGTCAAGGCCGGGTGGCTCCCGATGCTGTTAAAACCCTGTCCTCCCATTCCCATAGACAGGGATCGGTGCGGTTATTATCATGCCTGATCACCTCCCACTCCCCAGCCCACATGATTGAAGTTAAACCTCTTTTTTTCTCTTATGGCTTTTATTCTGCTAGGGGCCAGGGTCAATGGCCAGTGGTGGGGACGACCCAGCGAGATCAGAGACACAGACCTGGGTGAGGGGTGGGACCCCCAGGACTTGGCAAGAGGCACGGGGTGCTCACCCCCTAGCCCCCAAACCGAGCAATAGCCATGGCTTTCCAGGGTGGCTCATGACTGGAAACATCTTGTTTCTTCAGCAAACAGCGTCTGCAAATGCATTTACAAAAGAAAAATGTGACCTGGCAAATCGGTTTTAAAAGGTGCAGCCATGCAGTTAGTGTTGGCACTGGGGCAATGAGCTCAGAGGGCTTGTCTGCCTTAGCTTAGGCACTCCTGAGATGCCAATAAACATTCCCTTTCCTTCTGTGTGGGAAATAACACACCATTACGCTCAAAATCTTCTTTGTGGGCAAAGAGGAAGCATGCCATATATATAAATAAAGACAAGAATTTATTGTTACTGTAATGTAAATCTTTACAGTATAATTCAAGAATTATTATTAGTCTAGAAGTTATTATTGCAGGAAAAGGGAGACTAATAATTCAGTCAGAGCACTCCTGTGGAGAAAAAATCTCAATAATAGCAATAATAAAATTATAATGCATATATTTATTTGTTCCTAACCCTTTTCTTGGAGTTATGCTCACCCTTCCACTACTCCTCTGGACCTTCAGGAGCTTTGGACTGCTGGAGAGGACAGCAGTGTTGACCAGCAGCCCCTGGAGTCCCTCACTGGGAGAAATGTGATGTTTGTGGTGCTGGATTTTTCTTCCTCTCCTGGGATGCCCTTGGGATCATGTTTTTATGTTTGCCAACACAGTTTTACACCTTTCTCTTTCTTCGCTGGTCTACAGCTCCATGTTACAAATGTATTTACTAAATATGGCACCATTTATGTATGTTAGATATTATTTCTTTGTTCTCTTCGACATCCTTAAAATCAGTGTTGTCCAGCTACAGGTCCGTATTTTTAGAACTGACCCCTGATGAGTCGTCTCCAGTGCCAAGCCTGTGCTCCATCTCTTATCACTCTGTCCCTGTACGCATCTATGACATGCCCTGTGTATCTGCTTCTCAGATCCTCTGCTGTTGTACCAGGCATCTATTTCTCTGCCCTACATCATTGCGTCAGAGTCTTAAACAGCTCATTCAACAGAACATCACTGCTTGCTACTGCCAGCTATGTAAAATGATGGTTGTACCATGCAAGGATAAATAAAAAGTAGAATAAATTAGCAATATACCTGGACAATTAGCAGAATCAACGTCACGGCTAGATGAAGTGAAAGAGAGCTGCGGGCAGGTCAAAAGCTCTTCAGACAGAGGACGCCTGACAAGCATCAGTCCTGAGGCCTCGCAAATTCACTGCAGAGCTCACGGCCTCTGGCTAGAAGGCAATACTCCCTTGCAGGGCTACAGGGTTACACAGCAAAATGTTGCTGTCTCTGGAGGTACTTGTGTTTCCATAACGACTTTGTAATAGCAATACCTTTCACCCAGCACCTGAAACATTTCACAGAGTGCCATCTTCCAGCGGTGACCCCTGTGCAGGCACTAGCAAAGCTCACTTTTTCTTTTTTAAGCTGCTGGGTTGTACTAAATCCCATGCAGTGAATATCAGTGCTGCATCTAAGAGGTTAAGCACAGCTCCTGTGGCCAGAATGACTGTGGGCTCAGATGACTGCAAGCCACCGTGGTGCCTTCGTGCTCAGGGGAGTTGTAATAACCCCTGAAGAACAAGGTGTCTGAAGTTGACTCCTTTAGATGTTCTTTGCATTTCTTAGTCACACCTTCTGCATGTATTTTAGGCCATTGTTTTTGGATAAGTATTTTTTTGTGGCTAAATATAAATATTTTAAGGTCCTTTGATGTTGTTTCATCCCTAGCAAGGACAAATAAAAAAGTTTCTCATTCCCGTGGTTTATCACATGAAAGAAAACCCTATGACTTATTCAGAAAGTATTAAGACTTTGCAGAAAAGGGTTTTACAGGATTGTCTGATCAGTTTGCCTGATCCAGCATGTTTTGGACACTTTGTGGGAACGAGGTTTGAAAACTGTCTTTGCTGGCCTGCCCATGAGTCAGCAGCCCCGTCCCTGGTGCCGGCCCAGCTCCCAGCGATTCACCAGCTCTGGGCCTGGACAATAGCGTGGTTCATTTGCAGATGCCCCATGAGTCCCCCCAGCCTGGGCTCAGCCTCCCAGCCCAACCTGTAGCACTGGCCAGCACTGGGAGCTGCTGAGTGCGGCGGCCGGGCAAGGGGAGAGCAGTGTCCGTGCCCCCGGACGCCCATCCCCAGCTTCACGGGGGGCGGCTAAAATACCTGCTCTCTGTCTCTGACCAATTCTCCTCACCTCTTCTGTCCCTGTTGTAGTTTGGGGGAACAGGACAGTGCTGGAAAAAAGCACTTTGGAAGGGTATTGCCTGCCCTGGCACCACGGAAGTACCAAAGAAAGCGGAACTGCATTGCTTTCCAAAATAATCCCCACCTCTACTCTTCAGTCCAACTCTTATCTGCATCTTTGTCGAACGCAGTACCTAAGTTTTCAGCCAGTTGTGTCCATGTCTTAATCATCTTTCAAAAATGTTAAAACAAATTCGAACTCCAGCTGTACTTGCAATTATCTTAAATTGTTCTTTCATACCAAACATATTTAACAGAGGCTGCATTATTTTACACTACATTGGAATTTCAAATTGGCTTGATTTGCTCTCATATTATTCCATTGCTTTGGATATATTTTATATATAAACATTTCAGACATGCCACACATTGCTCACTGTTGCTGAAAAGACTCTTGTAATTAATAACTGAAAGAAAGGAAAAAACCTTTGTAAAATATTTAAAGGCTGCAGTTTTCTAATTAGGAAACACTGTGTGAAAAGACCTCTTAAAACCCACTTTATAGCAGAATTTTATGTATTTAAACATGTCTATTAAAAAATAATAAATCTGATACTATCTATTCCATCTCAGAAAGCTTTGGAAGGTTTCTCACATGCTATAGTTGCCGTATAACCACATGCTTCCAAAAAATGAATTCAAGAGAGAAAATATAATTTATTACCCCAGAGTAATATGCAACGTGGTGATTCATCTCATCTAAAAGCAGCTGCTTTCTTTGTCATCTTTGTAAGTAGCATTAATTTTCCTGGCATGAGCACAATTTACAAATTCTTCCCGGTCCTCCCAAGATTTAGATAGCATCATTAGCATATATTTAGCAGTAGATGACAGTGAGCAGCAGGTACAAATGGGTGGCTGATGAACTTATATGCTTTGGGCACTTTTCCAGCTTGTGTAAGAGAAAAAATACACTACTTCAAAGTCTGCCAGTCGCAAAACAATTAGCAGAAAAGAATAGTAAAATGACCTAAAAATCTAGCACTGAGCTGGGGATATAGGTATACTGACATGTTTAGAGTTCTAATTAAGACAAGAAAGTACCACCTGAGTGAAGAGATGTTTCAGCACATTATCATCACATTTAAGCCTTTTTGTCTTTTTTTTCAGGGTGTTGTCAGTAATAGAAATGTGGGCATCTGCTGCGTACCGGCAGTATGGGTAATAAATATCAAACAAACCATAGCTGGCAGATCCTGCTGTCAACATGAATTGAGTATTTTCATCTTAGCAAAGGATGCCACTTTCCTAACATATGTTGCTAAATTAATGTGCTCGAGAGCTGAGCAAGTCTGTCCCTATCTTTTGTTTTCTTCCAACCTTAAAACAGAGATGTCACCTGCTGCTGAGACGATGACGAACCTGTTCCACAAGGCGGGCTGAGCACGTTGCTCAGGGACACCCAGATCAGCAAGCACTGACACAGGGGTAGAGTCCAACTCAAAATGTGCTGAAAATATGATTCAAACCCCTCTATGCTCAGTGGCTACTCAACCTCAACAGCATGTAAAACCAGCTTCCCTTCAGCCTACAAGTTCCCAGACCCTCTTTAAATCCGCCTAGGATCCATGAAGCAGGATGGGCTTCCCCGTGTTTGCACAGCTCACACACCCCGACATGTCATCGTTCACATTCTCTCTGTTGATTGGGTTGCTTCCTGAGAAGAAAGAAGTCTTGCCATCGACTCACTTTTATTCAGGTTATTTCTACCTTCAACTCAAAGGCAGTTTAAAGCAAAACAAATAACCAGCATTTCCAGCTAAGTGTGAGTTCAAATGCACCTTGTAGTTTGAATTTCCTAGAGAGAGGCTGTAGGCTTAGCTGGTAGGTCTCGAGTCTCACCCTTGGCAGGTTGATCTTGGGACTCATCCCTCTGGAGCCATGAACTCTCCTCCCTGAGGAAAGTCTGCAGGGTCAGTCATAGGAAATTGAACTCAGTTTAGGGTTTCAATTTCTGGGCACTGCACTCAGGGATTGTAGGTTTAAAAAAGTATATCAGAATTCACTTTGCAGGCACTTAAGTGGTCTTCAATCTAGACTTTGTTTTCCTTTAGATGGCGTCTAGCACAACCATCACAACCTAAGAAACTCAGGCAGAGAAATGCTGAATTCATCTGTGCTGGTGGGTTTTAGATGGACGTTAAGCAATGAGCTGCTTGATCCTACAAGGTCCCGAGCAACCTTGAGGGAGGTGTGAAGTGCACCTGAAACAGCCCCAAGAACCTCAAACGGAAAGGGTATGTGGTTAAGGAATTAGGTGCTTCCAGGATTGAGTGGTGGCTGCTGAAGGTATTTTAAGTACATAATTTGGGAATTAGGTCTCTAATTGCCTCCTTGCATGCAATCCCAAACATTCTTGTTCTGCGGCTCACTGCAGCCACCTATATATTGGCTTCACTGCAACCTGGGACACACCTCTGCTCTGGGCTGCTTGGTGTTTATCAGGACCCCGAGAGAGAGGAACAACCCCCAACCTTCTTACTAATAGAGATTAAGTTCTTCCCATTATCAGGCTACTTTCAAATTGCAAAGCTTTGAGCAGGAATTAAAAATGAGCCAAGAAAGAGCTCAAAGTCACCATTGAAACAATATCTCAGTGACAGTTATTCACAAGAGACAAAAACGTATCTGACAGGTAAAATCTTGAAAAAAGGTTTCATTAATGTTTAATGCAAGTTCTAAGAACGGAGTCTGCCAAACTGGAGTAAAAAGTGAATGTAGAGAAGATATATGTACAGTAAATTTATACAAAAATAGAGTAACTTCAGACAGAACATGCCTGATGCACCAACAATAAGGAAAAAGTTGAGTCACCTTTACCCACAAACACATAGCTAACTTTGCCAATTGCTACAGATCACAGACCCTACATGTCAGTTTAATTCTACCAGCCCATTTTTGCCTGTTTTTCTTTGTTAGGCTTGTTTCTCCTCCAGGCAGCGGGGATGGTGACTGCTCTGTGGGAATGCAGTTCAGCAGAGGGTTGTTAGCAGAAGTGAGGCATGGTACAGTGGGAAGGACAGAACCCATGTCATGCCTCACACATGAGGTAGTCTATTTGCAGCAATGCTGAGGAGCACGTAGGTTTGAAGAGGACATACTGAGAGACAGCTACATTTTTTTCCTCCCCCTGCCTTTTCTGGTTTTGGGATTCCTGTAGATACGCTGCTATAGCTCCTATTAGGAATCTGACCTCGATTAGAGAAAGGTTAGCCTCTAATCCTAGTGTAGAAAAGATGTTAGAGTGAGAAAAAGTGTTCAGATTTGGTATAAATCCCAGAATATATAGCAAACTGTTTGGGGGCTTTCCTGTGCAGGACTTTTCAGACTAGTTTTCATGTTTCAGCTAGGTATGGGAATTCAGGTTATTAGGGCTGCATAACTCTCTATGTGAACACTGGGCATTCTTGCTCAGAATTAAAGTAAACTTAATTTGATTTGCTTTAATTCATTAGCTGGATAAACTACACCAAATGGAAATAACATGAATCCTGAATGAGTACATGAAAACAAGGCTTTAATGTGGTTTAGCTAATCTACTTTAAATCCGATTTCGACAAATTTTCCTAACTCTCCAAGTAGACAACTGTTTAAGGCTAGAGCCTATAAGGAATGCAGACCCAGTAAGCCTCGCTCAAGGTGCCTGGCTCACAGATGTCTGCGTCGGGTGACTTGGCTCCCTGCACAATTTGAATACACAGTCCCCAGAGAGACAAGCAAAAGGACTTCTCGGAACAGCCAGTGAAGGAATAAGCATAGGCAGCACATCCCCCTCAGGAGCCTACGTCCTCTACGTCCTTCCTCCACAGCTTCAGATTAACATTTTTATAACCTGGGGACCTACAGCCCAGAGTCTTCTTTGGCAGGTGTGTCCTCTTGATGAACAGGGTAAAGCTCAGCCCTGACCTACCTGCTGTAGGTGACCCTGCTCTGGCAGGGGGGTTGGACTAGATGATCTCCAGAGGTCCCTTCCAACCCTGACCATTCTGTGATTCTGTGACAGACGCCGGTGGGACCACCACTGCCTCCTGCACACTGCACTGGTGAAGGTGCTTCACCCATATGGAGGGGAATCCCAGCTCCTTCGGCCTCAGAGGTTCAGACGCATACATCCCAGGAGCAAGCATCTGTAATCTGTGTGAGCTAGGCCTCCTCCTTCCCTTGTTATCTTCGGAGTGCAGAAGAATGCCTTGGGAAGTTGCAAGATGACCTTGAAACCCATTGCTTTGAGCATTTACTGTCAGAGTTTCCTCCTCCTAGGGCTGCTCCTGTATTTTACACCAAGCAGTAATGGATTTTAAAGAGAAAGTGGCCACAATTGCCTTCTGTAGGATACTTCATCCTTTGGATGGGCACTTGTGATCTCACAGTGGTCCAGAGGGAAACCTGCAGCATCCTCCAGCTTCCTTCTCTGGCTGTCAACACACAGCTCCCCAGTCTGCACTTGGACTGCGAGGAAAGAGACAATTGCTTCCTCCTTCCTTCCCATCCTCCCACCCTAGCCAGCTCCAGACAGGCTTTTCTCACCACTCTGGTACACTGAGCAATGCTCCAAGTTGCACAGTCTGCCCTTTACCTGGTCACTACTGTGAGCAGCTACATTTCTTTCCTCCCCACCCCCAGGCATGGGGGTGATGTCTATTGCTCAACTCTGCTGGCCAAAACACATTCTTTAACTACGGTTCAAAGTGTGAGCAACCAGTTCTTGAATTACAGCGCGCTGCTTCATCACTACATGTGCTGCGGAAGTATGGACAGCTAAGCCTGGAAAAGTATGTATTTAAGGCACTGTGAGACTGAAGTCTCATTGCTTATGACCACCTGGAGGAAAACACAGCCAGGACAGGACAACAGCTCCAGCTGCTCACCTCTGCAGGGCGATGCATCAGCCCCATTTTTATTCAGGGTTTAACATGCATCATCACAACCTCAGTTTTCTATCTGATTTTCATGCCACTCGAAATTCAGCTTAAAGGTACCCTGGCACATCATTTACCTTAATCAAAGCAGAGATCCAGCTGTCTTTGGGCACACAGCTTGTGAATGGATGCTGCTCACGGAACAGCCCAAGCTGCTGAGAGCAACTGCCTGTGCATGTTCACACAGTGAGTCCCAAGGAGACAGTGAGGGGGGGGAGGGGGGAAACAAAAAAGAAAATGCATGTGCTAAATTTTTGAAATTAAAGACTCTGCTGAAGAAGGTAATTCTGCTTGAGCAGAAAGACTTTCCTTAATGTCTAGTAAGGCTTCATTAGCACGTTCAGTCTTGTTTGTATGAATCGAGTGGACAGACTGTGTTTCTACACTGTAGCTACACACGGGCACAACACAGAACTGGTACAACACTCTGACAACAGGGACTTTTCCTCCCATACAGCTTGCTCACAGATCCTGAACAAGTATGCAAGCAAACAAGATGCATTCCCAACACTTATTAAGCTCTGAAGAACCCTCCCTATTTTTCTTACAATTTTATGAAATGAAATCTACCTGTGATAGATAAAAACTGGCAGAGACTCGACACCGCAATTGAGTCAGCACCATTTCTTTGACTTAACAATTAGGGTAGTCTTCTTGTCTGCAACATTTCTCTGAAACAAAAGCCACCAAATGTGGCAGAATCCTGCAAAGATGGCACTCGAGGACTCTGACACTTCTTATTTTGCAAGTGATATTTTGCAACATTGCTCGTGTGTTTGCAACTGGACCAGAAACTGCCTCAGAAACAGAAACTGGCACTCATGGCTCGTCTCCCTCCTCACCTTAAGAAGTGCTGGGGCGGAGGCAATGGGTATGATACCCTCCTGAAAGACAGAGTGCCAGCAGAGTACCCCTCAAGGTCAGAGAAGGAACTAAATGTCTCCTACATCCCTTACCCGAGAGAGAGTGATTAAAAATGGAAGCGGGGAATAATACACCATTATTTCACTACCTTTAATTCTAATGAAAGAACTGTCTCTTGCTTTTTTTCCAAAAGGAAAATATTTAAAAAATAGCGTGGGGCGAATCAGTACCAACTGTGAGAAATACAGCCACCCTAACTCACTACAAATAAAACTTTGTGCTGCCTTACCTAGCTTTTAATGGCTTTTTTTTGGTTGTATGTTGTTATGCTCCCTCATGCACAGTATTATTTTGCCAATAAAAACATAGATGTTACTGTCAATTATAGGGATCAAAAGAGAAAAAATGTAGAACTAAAAATTCCTGATTTTATCTTCTCACAGAATGCTTTCACACTCCTTGGAAATGCCTTTCAAAACTAAAAACAGTAAAAAAAATACATGCTCCTTCCAATTCTTTATTTCACATGTTAATGTCATATTCCCTAAAACAGCAGGAGTGGATTTTTATCAAAATTACAGGAAAGAGCTTTTTTGACAGGCAACTTCAAAATTCTGTAGGTTAGATCCAATTGTAAATCAGCAAAGGAGGGGAATACTCTGGACTGAACGCTACTGGGTTGATGGAGGGATGTAATTTCAACTCGCAGAGCCTGACAGTCTTCCCAGTGTAGTCAAGCAAAAAAAAATTCCCCTTGATTTCAAAGTGGAACCAAATTAAGTGTTTAGTTTTAAATGGAGTTGCTAAGCGGCCAGTCTATCAGACAGTCGGTATGGGAGACGCCTTTTAACTTCAGACAATAAAGAGTTTTGCTGTATGTAAAAGTCATATGTATTGAAATTAACTCAGTGCCTGCTAACTCTGCAGCTAACTGCGTGAGTCTGAAGTATACGGAAGTTACATTACTCATATATATTACAGAATTTATGTTTCTATGTATAGCATGTACTATACTGCACCGTTTTACATTGAGAAATTACTGAAATTACAAAAGTAGCATCTCAAAACTTAGGAAATGCCATAAGTAAGTTAACCCATGTGACTAATTCAGCTTCTCTGTGCATATGCATCAAAAATGGGTTCCAGTGACACGATCACATATGATTTTTCTGTGAAGGCCTTTCTCTTTCCATTCACTGAATGAACAGTACCTGACTGAGATTCCTCTAGACGCTTATTTTACCTCACTCCTCTACACATGGCCCCATCCCTTATTTCCCAAACAATATTCACACCTCATTCTGAAGACTAAGTACTAATTTCCTTAGGAGGTTTTGGTTTTGGGGTTTTTTTTAATATATCTTAATAAAGCAATGTCTGAAAATTCTATTTATTTTGAGGAGTTTATATCCGCAACATTCCAGCAAAATGAGCTGGGTTTATTACTCCCCTTTTACAGCTAATACATTACAATTGTCCTCTAATTTGTGGTGGTCTCCTTAAATAAAGGAATTCCTGATTATTTTTTTCCAGAGAACTTTGCATTTTGTAGCATTTTCTCTATTCAAAGCAGAAAGTCCATAACCTCCAGCAAAAACTGTGAATGCCCGGCACTTTTTTCAGAAAAAAACATAGGTTTAAACTCAAGCCTACACAAAATGGAGAGCACAGCCTTCATACAAATTATTTATTTTGTGTGGCTTATACTGCACAGAAGAACTTGGGTAGAGGCAGGGACAGAGTTGAGTTCACTGAGCATCACTGCCAGCTGAGGGAGACCATTACTTGACGGTCATGCTGCCTTTCTCACTGTGCAGAGTACAACTGATGTGGCAAAATAAGTAAGAATTATACAGACAACACCTGCCCTTCAGCTGGCGAGGAGACTGCTGTATACCCTGTACACTGAATCAGGCAGGGAAGTGGTGGGAAAAGTTATGTGACTGTGTATCATGATGTGCCTTGATATACTGAGCAACTTTAAGTCTGAAATTTCCTATCTTTTTTTTTTACTGAATGATGAATCTTAGCATTCTTTAATATAGGTTGTTTTTTTTTTTTTGTCATGTGCAATTACCTAAATAGATTTCCTCTTCCCTCCCCAGGAACAAAACAGATAATAGAACATACAGAGCCATACCGACCCCCACAGCGCTGCCTCACGGAGCCTGTGTTATGGCATCTCCTTCAGCCCTGAAATCTACAGTTCAACAACAGTTAAACTTTTCAACTGCCATATTCAGGCCTTTGACCATCGAGCAAAGAAAGGAATTTCTAATGAGAGAAACAAAACGTTGCCGTCCTCGCCACCAGAAGTAGTTAAGTTGCCCGTGTTGCGCCTGCTTATTACGGCTATTTCGTAACAGCAGAGGGACAGGGACGCTTTGGAAGCCCAAGGTATAATCAGACACTGGAAGAACAGGCTTTTGTAGTCACAGGGCTTTCCGTCCTCGCCCTTTTCTGGTCTTTGTCCCCATGCATCCCTCCCCAACCATCTCCAACCCCCACCTTGCTGTACCTGCCAGGCCCAGCTTCAAACTTGCATTGCAGGCTGCTGCTTCTCTCCTCCCGTGGCCAGGCTCAACGAGCAGCCAGGCCAGGACCTACCAACAGCTTCGTTATTCAGCATCTGGTCTGGGAGGTTCAGCGCCTTCTGGATGAAGGGAAAAACAATTACAGAGAAAGTCTCACTTAGCCACTGCTGACCAAGGTTAGAAGCGAGATTGTTGGGAGTAAAGGGGAGCTACGGAAAATTTATCTTTCAAACTTGCGCACGGTAGGGCCTGGACAAACCTTAGTTTAACTTGGAAACATTTGGAAAAATTTTCACAGGCAGTGCAGCAGGCATATCTAAGGATGCAAAAGGTAACCAGTCTGCCAAATTTCAAGTCCTTGTTCCAAAGTATGAAAGAACTAAAGCTTGCCAGACAAACTGTTTAGAGAATTTAAGAGGAGAAAAAACTTTTTTATTTTTATGATCTCCTTCTGAGAAATAGCTGAACAACTTTCATTTAAGTTTCCCAGAAGAATTCAGGCTGGAGCAAGTAACCAGCAAGGAAGATGTTAGCTGGAATAGTGAAGGTCTGGCAAGATAATAAGATACTGCAAACAGGGTCTTGTAATTCACCAAAAATAATGCGAAATGTGCCTCACCAAATAATGTGAAATTTTCAGTTTAAGAAGTTGATTAACGTTTTCTAAAACCATATCAATTTTATACACAACATATTCTTTCATTTTGAATTTTTTTCCAGATTTTGTTTGTGCTTGTCTTTAATGTTTCATGACCACATGATCTTCCTAGTGATCTAAGCTGGGTCTTCCAACAGTTCTAAATCAAGTGTATCATGCCATTGGACCCTGTAACTGGTAGACAGTATCTAGAAAACATGCAGAAGTCATAAATAGAAGCACTCGTCTTCTCTGCAAGTATCAGACGACAAAAGGGCTCGGAAACAAACTGCTCTAATCATTTTAGCGGGTTGTTAATTTCTAAATATAAACCCTACAATCTGAATAGAAACATTATTGACACTCAGCTTGCTGGTGATTCTAAGTAGATATATTCCCCTGATAGGTTCGTTCCAGTTTTTATTGTATTCAGAGAATACTTTAAGATAAACCAATACCTTAGTGGATCTTCTTGCAGCTTTAAATTCAAACTCTCTAACCCCCAACAAGTGTATCAGACACTTAGTACTTGTCAATGCAAAAACTGTGATGCATCAAGGACAAATTACAGGAATGGAATAAAACAAAGGCATTTAATATTATGCTATAGAGCTAATTTGCTTTCCTCCACATTTATTTATTTAAAAGGATTCTGTTAGAATTCCTTGGATGCTTCCACAGTCCCACACAATACACATTCATTTTACTGCCGAGTACACTCAGATCACAGAACGCACCATCCAGCAGTCCGTCAGTCATGAGTGGTCAATGTCATACTTGTTCCAAATAAAATTAAAACTGTAGTTCTCACATAGTGCAGTAAGCATTAATGGAATTCAGGCTCCCTACATCTGTTTAACTCCAACTTTATAATGAGTGAGGAAAAAAGGAGGATGCTAACAGGGATGCAGGTTTGAACCTTCCTGAACTCTGCAACAGTTCAGATCCAGTTGAGCTTTTTTGGTACATAAAGTTTAACCAATTAGCACCCCCACCTTTCCCCTGCCCCAAAAATTCACAAATGAGAAAGCAAGGTGAAGGCCATGACAGTTTATTTGGGAAAACTGTACCTGTCTGATAATGTTGTATGTATACATATCACAGCTTAATTTCCTCCTGGACACGTACATGTCATTAATACCAACCTCCTAGAGTACTTCAACTGGACCAAGATAAATTTCTGAACAGGTCTTAAGACCTCCAAGTATAATTAATTTGATTGTAGTCTGATCTTATTACTGCAAAGACATTTAATAAAACAGTATCTGGCCTAAGCAAACATAAGCCATGGAACTCACCTCAAACCTAGCTCACCACTATCTCACACAACTGAACGACTTACGGGAAGCTGGAGTACTGCTGGGAAGCCCTGTTCAGAGAAGTGGTGAGTTCTGAATGTAGAACAAGATGCCACGAGGAAGATAAAGAGAAGTCAGCCCTATGACTATGGTCCTTACTTTATGGTCAACCTTGTTGTTTGCAGCACTCTTTTAATAGCCTGGAAATGGACTTTTTCCTCACTGATTGTCTGTTCTTTTACAAATACTGTTTTTTTCCTCTTTGTTATTCTGTATTTTACTTCTTTCGGTATGTACTAGAAGCACTGCCAAACACAACCTGCACAAAGTAGCAATCTCCAAGCATTTTGGGATGAATCTTAAAACTAAAACTACATTCTTACATTTATTCCTCTAAAACAGAGGTGTGTGGTTAAGCTACATAAACTCACATGATTGAGCGAAAGAACTGTACATTTCTGCTGCATAGGTGAGGAATGATTTGTACTTAAATGTAACTGTTGCTTAACTTCCTTTTCCAGGCTTCCATTTGTTTAAGCTATCTTTGATTAATTTAATTAAAAACAAAAAAGTAAACATTTTGCTTCCTTGGAAGTTTTTGTTATTTTTGCTTAGAAGAAACAAAAAATAGGATAAATAAAAACCCTCTTTCATACTGACCTATATGAAGAAAACCAACAGGTAAGAAATACAGACTTCAGACTTAAGGGAAATAAGCCAGAAAACTCTTCAAAAGATAGTGTTTACATATATATAAATGCACCCTGCTTGTCAAAAGTATTTATACAAAAATTAAGACAATTGTTAATTCTTGAGTGTTACAAACATAAAAATGCCACCTTTTTTCCAAGTCAGTTCAGCCACGACTTTTTTCAGATAATTTATATTACTGAACATCCCCAAATATTTGTAACTTAGTAAACTGATGAATCACAGTGGAGTTTCAGCTCAGACAACTGGCAATGTAGATGCAAGTCTCAAGTTAAACTGAATCAGCAACTGAAAAATAAGCAGATCATTTCAAACTTAAAAAAATGTCCCAGCCACATAGCTTGCATTCATATCCCCATTTTTATTAGGCTAGCTCTTCAAATTTCCACTCACAGTAATGCTGTATACTAAAAAAAAAAACACAACCCCTTACTGTATTATTCATTCTGGAAAGGGGATTAAGTGGTGTAGTTTTGTATATGTGCTTAATGTCCTGGTACATATAACAACTAGTCTCCATTTTCAGCGAAAGTGTGAATAGATTTAAGCTCTCCTTTTTAAGCCAACATTTGTCGTAAGACAGCATTTGCTGTGCAAACTGGATGGCAGCTGATTTTGTTCCAGTCAATGTGAGGTTTCATAATCAGTTCCTGTCATAGGCATCAACCCTTCATTCATTCAATCATAAAAATGTGACTTACTAGAAAAGGAAAAATAGAGTCTAAAGGCACAGAATCACATAGCTGCTCTAGTAGGAGTCTGTAAACAGAGAATCACTTGAATTTAGGAAATCCAAATCTAGGAAAGTAAAAAGGCATCTGAAGCAGGCTCTTATCTAGCCAGCTTCCTTAAAGACCCAAAGGGTTTTGAGGTCTACAAAGTATGCACTAAAATACCATATTTCAAAAAGCAATAAGGCAAATAGTATACTCATTATTTCAAAAAAGTTACAATGGTAGTGTAGGCATACACAGTATAACTTAGTTACAATGCGTGGTACTGTTTCTACTACATAGCCCTATAACTGTTTCCTTTCTACATAATCGGAGATTAAACCGGGGTTCCAGGCGAACACAAAACCATCCTTGTACCACCGTCTACCACTGGCAAGTTCTTCAGCAGCAGCAGCATCTGCTCTGCCGCCTGGGTCACGTTCATGCTGAGGGAAGTCCACAAATCAAAGTTCAGAGATTAAACACTGTCATACTTGTGAAGAGCTTCTTCTAGCTTTTGTGTCACTTTTTGGAAAAAGAGTATTTGCTGTTGCAAGAAATGCTGCATCTGTGATTTAAAGTCCCTCACACGAATTTTGTGGAAATGATTAATTTCTGCTAGGGTCGCAAAAGATATAATGTTACAGCGTTCTTGAATGCCCTCAGCTTTTTGGAGCTCCATCTTTCCCTCTTCCACATGTCGCTTACTCTCCTTTACTTTGGTAAGGGCTCCTGTGTAAAGAACAAAACAAAATAGTTGAACTGTGAGGACAATGTAGACTCAAATACTGTTCTTTAACAAGGGATTTAATAACAAGGATTTGTATAAGGCTCATTCTAAATGTATTTATATGTGTGCATATATATATATATGAATGAAAAAGAATAAAATAAAAGCTTTTTCATATAAAAAAATCACAGAAAAGTGAATCTCGTTTAAAAAAATCAGGCTTTTTTAAGGCTTTAGCTTGCAAAAGTTAGTAAAGCATGCCTATTTCACAACCTTAAAAATCAGACGGTGTCCTCCAGAGAATAACTGATAAAAATACCGGTAGCAGGAACTAGTCAGATCAATTTAAGCCTACATAAACACCAGAAAAATAACCTCATTAAGAAACTGGACTTTGTGAAACATCAGTTTTCTCAATCTTTGTGAAGCGTCAAAAGATCTGAATACACAAAATCTTGCCGATACACCATTCTGCTTTCACACTACAGAGACCCCAAAATTAATTATTGACTACTAGAGAATCTAAAAGTTTATTTCAAAGTTGCAGATATCCACGCATACCTAATGCAGCCTTGTAAGAGCTAGAAGAAAAACAGAGCAAAAGAACTGACAGTCTCCTTCTCCAAATAGCTAATTAAAGCACGTGTCCTACAAAAATGAATTATCACCCAAACCAGACCCACCCAAAGCAGACTCATATAATGACAGAGTACCAAGACATGTCTTAAGACTCCATTTCCCACAGAGCAAATTCTTTGCTTTAAATATTATGTATGTATTTTATTCATATAACTAAAACCGATCAGACCAATACAGCTTTTATCTTCTCACAAGATGTTAATGATAGGACATTTTTCACATCCTTTATGATCAAGCTTAAGTTACTGGTTCCTTCAACTACTTGTAATGTCTTCAGTCTCCTTCCTTTCAGATTACGCTTCTTACCGTACACATGACTACAGTTCAGTGACAGGACTCCCTTTACATGGCCCTGAAGAAATGCTTTTCTGTACTCCCTACAGTGACACTACCCAGCAAGATATCAGAGAAACCTCTCTGTCTATATATTCCAGGGGGACAAGCTCCACTCTATCTGCTGGGGGAGCAGGTTTGTCTTCTCGTCAGCCTGAATCCACACATGTAGTAAACATCACTAAGCGGTAAAAATGCAGTTCATCAGCAGTAACACTATCTTCCGTGCTTTCCTTCCTGTGCCTGTTTAAGAAGCCATTTTGAACGCACCTCCCTCCAGTGCCCTGACACATCTCTGCAATTCAGATCTGGAGCGTGACCTTGTGCACAACAGCGTCTGGGTTTGCTGCAGGCACAGCGTGTTGGGAGGCAACGGGGGAGCATGGCCACTGCTCACTGCATCTCCTCCAGGCCCTTCTCCAGCTGCCCTGCCTGCTGCAGCTCACCCCCTGCCCATCTCCAGCCCTCCCTCACCAGGCAGTCAGGTACAACAGAAGGTTGAGGTACACTCTCACTAGAAGCAAGTTAAAATATCAGATGATTTGGCAGACTTGGGGAAAAGGAGTTTGTTGCATTTTTGAAATTCAATAGGTGTTCTGTCTTGCATTATAAATAAAATCTGGAATTCCTAAAGAGAGGCATGCGTGACTTTTCTCCATTCAACTTCCAACAACTTGTTAACTTGTGGGGGGTGGTTTTAATTGCAAACACTTGGAGAATACTCCCTCTGTTATCAGTACTTCTCTACTCTAAAAATCATATTTTTCTGTTTAATTTGCATTTAGGTTGTGTTGCGCACGGCACCTCCTCTCTACAGCCTTGGTATGAGATCTCACTTGTGAGAATAAGAAAGTCCCCTCCAGCGTGACATACTTGCAGAAAGACCATCTGAAAGATTTTCCTTTTCTTTTTTAAACTGTGGCAGGGAGGTTTTTTACAAGGTAAGCATAGATTGCAGGCTGCACGGCCGAGGACGCTGGTATTCGAGTGGCAGAGGCCAAGTGCAGTAGTTCTCCCGGGGGGGCTGTGAGGTGGTGGCAGGGCTTGGCTCCACACCTTGCCAATGCCCACAGCCCACCAGAGCGGTGGCTAAAAGCTTGGCACAGGCTGCTATGGCTCATTTACCTCATCATCTCCAGCCTGGCCCCAAAAAACACCCCCAAAAAACCTTCTCCACGTGCAGTGGTGCCAGCAGTGGGACCATGACAGAAGATCTCTATTTTCTTCTCTGAGGAATGAGGAATCTGCGAGGTAAGGCACGATCTGAAAAATATTTAATCCCCTCTTCTGCAAAAGGACGCTTCTTTCAACAAACAAAACCAGGCTTAGCAGAAATTTTCTCTGCATTTTGTGGGCATGGCAGGATTCCACGCACGGCTATGAAAAACTGAAATTTGGGACTTACTGGAAGCCAGATGGAGCTGGTTAAATAAACATGACAACTCTTCAGTCGTGACGTGGGAAACAACTTTAGATGTTATTTCTAGAATGACTAAACTGGAAGAAAAAAACTGAAAATACTGAAAAATACTGATATTTACAGCATCACCAGCTGAAAGCATAACTAATTTCTGGAGCATGTACGATCTTCAAATTATTTTACATCAACAAAACTCACACATTACAAAACACTGAAGCCTTCCAGAATAGACATATTACACATTATGCATTTTTCCCATTAAAAAAAAAAAAAAAAAAAGGAAGATTTACAATTAGGGAAAGGAATCCAAGAGGAAAACTTGCAACCATTCACACTTCTCTCTTACTGCATATGGATTCATACTGGTCCTACAGTGGAATTGCTTTAAAACCCAGGCAGACTACAATACATCAGCAATATACAACAAAAGCTAATACATATGCTTACGTACCAACTTGCTTGTTTTTTTGAAGTGCCTTTAAATGAAGTGTTGGATTATTAGTAAAACATTCTCAAAATAACTTAACAGAGGCAAAATTTTAGCTTATTTTAGGACAATCAAAGAGCCTTCCCAGCAGACACAGAAAAAAAAAAGCCCATGTGCTTTATTTTAAGAAGCAAACAATCATTTGTTCTAAAATGTCATTTTTAATTTGTTCAGAACCTACTGAACTTTGCAAGATGCAGTGCGGTAAATCTTAGAAAAAAGCGTTGTTAGTTTCCATGGCTTTGCAAGCAGCTTTACTAACAATAACATACCCCATTTTATCCCAAGTTTTCCCCAGACACTTCTCCATAGCCTACAGCCCTTGTGTTTTAATCTACATGACTGAAACCCTGAGCCAGAGCAGAGATCCATTGATGTTGAGGGTGCAATGATCCACACAGGTTTCTAATGACGAAAGTGGGGAGGAGGACAGGGTGGGGGAACTGGGGACAGAGAGCAG